>NC_058082.1:310463166-310833433 GCF_014858855.1 Bufo gargarizans | reverse complement strand
CAGCGGTGCAGTTACACGTTTTAAAGCCTTTTGTGGCATGTATAAGTGGAAAAAAATAAGGGCCTATTTGCCATTCAGCGGTGCAGTTATATGTTCTAAAGCCCTTTTCAACATGTATTAGTGGCAAAAAATATATATAATTGCCGTTCAGCGGTGCAGTTATATGTTCTAAAGCACTTTTTGGCATGCATTAGTGGCAAAAAAATATATTTTTGCCATTCAGAGGTGCAGTTATATGTTCTAAAGCTGTTTTTAGCGTGTATTAGTGGCAAAAAAATATATATTTGCCATTCAGCGGTACAGTTATATGTTCTAAAGCCCTTTTCGACGTGTATTAGTGGCAAAAATATATATATTTGCCATTCAGCAGTGCAGTTATATGTTCTAAAGCCATTTTTTGCATGTATTAGTGGCACAAAAAAAGTATTTGCTGTTGTGTAGTGAAGTGAGAAAATTATAGCCCTTTTTGGCTCGTATTAGTGGGAAAAAAATATATTTGCCGTTCAGCGATGCAGTTATATGTTCTAAAGCCCTTTTTGGCGTGTATTAGTGGCAAAAAAAAGGGCTTATTAGCCGTTGTATGGTGAAGTGAGAAAATTACAGACTTTTTTGGGGTGTTTTAATTTCCTTTTTATTTATTTATTTGCCATTCAGCAGTGCAGTTATATGTTCTAAAGCCTTTTTCTGGCGTGTGTTAGGCTACTTTCACACTTGCGTTCGGGGCTCCGCTTGTGAGTTCCGTTTAAAGGCTCTCACAAGCGGCCCCGAATGGATCCGTCCAGCCCTAATGCATTCTGAGTGGATGCGGATCCGCTCAGAATGCACCAGTCTGGCAGCGTTTGGGCTCCGCTCCGCTCAGCAGGCGGACACCTGAACGCTGCTTGCAGCGTTCGGGTGTCCGCCTGGCCGTGCGGAGGCAAACGGATCCGTCCAGACTTACAATGGAAGTCAATGGGGACGGATCCGTTTGAATTTGACACTACATGGCTCAATTTTCATTACCATGCATTACCATGCACAGTTTGCATTTTGTTCTGAACGGATCTAAGCGTTTGCATTTTAGGTGCGGATCCGTCTGTGCAGATACCAGACGGATCCGCTCTGAACGCAGGTGTGAAAGTAGCCTAAGTGGAAAAAATAAGGGCCTATTTGCAGTTCAGCGGTGCAGTTATATGTTCTAAAGCCCTTTTCGACGTGTATTAGTGTCAAAAAAATATAACTGCACCGCTGAACGCCAAATATATATATATATTTGCCACTAATACATGTCGAAAAGGGCTTTAGAACATATAACTGGACCGCTGAATGGCAAACATATATTTTCTTTGCCAAAAAGGCAGTACCAGCCCTGCACACACATGTAGAACAGAAGGTGGGCCAGTCCTTGAGCCTGTCAGTGTCTGTCAAAGTGCACGGCAGTGCCGACGTGTGGAGCTGTAACTACGGTCAGGGACAATACATGTCCTTTACGGCCCACTAGGTGAATGTGGTTCCTGCACAGCCACACCAGCAACTTGGCCAGTTGATGCCGCTTGTCTCCACGTTGTCACGCTGTTGGTCCTGCGACAATGTCCGCCTCTGCCTCCTAATCCTCCACCTCCACTGCAGGGAAAATTCACAGTGCCCTCCAGCATACCACATGTGCAAGCACAGCGGTGTCACACTGTTCTGCACCTTGTTTGCCTGGGCGAACAAGGGAGGAACTCCTCCGTGTCCTTCATCAAGAAATTGAATCCTGGCTTTCTCTGCAACAACTCAAAATCGCAACCATGGTGACCGACAACGGGAAGAAGATGGTGTCGTCGCTGCATCAAGGAGGGCTTAGCCATGCGCCCTGCATGGCACACATGTTCAATCTGGTTGTCAAGCGGTTCATAAAGTCTTTCACCCATCTTCTATCATAGTTTTAAATTAGAGGGGCAAAGGTTTAAAAGTAATATCGGGAAGTATTACTTTACTGAGAGAGTAGTGGATGTATGGAATAGCCTTCCTGCAGAAGTGGTAGCTGCAAATACAGTGAAGGAGTTTAAGCATGCATGGGATAGGCATAAGTCCATCCTTCATATAAGATAGGGCCAAGGGCTATTCATAGTATTCAGCATATTGGGCAGACTAGATGGGCCAAATGGTTCTTATCTGCCGACACATTCTATGTTTCTATGCAAGACATCGTAAAAATGCCCAGGAAACTTTGCATGCACTTCAGCCACTCATACACCGCAAAGGACATCCTCCTTGAGCTGCAGCGGCAGAACGGCATCCCCCAACATAGGCTGACATGCAATGTTTCCACCCGTTGGAATTCCACCCTCCATATGTTTGACCGACTATACGAACAGAAAAAAGCCATAAATGATTTCTTGATGATCCAAGAGGACAGGAGTACTCCCTTGTGTAACTTCGATGACAGCCAGTGGCAGCTCATGTGTGACACCTGCTGTTTGCTCATTCCCTTTGAGGAGGCCATGTTATTTGTCAGTCGCCAGGACTATGAGATAAACAACGTCATTCCACTGCTTTATGTCCTGGAACAGATGCTGGTAAATCTGGCTGGTCAGGGGACTGGAGACGTGGCGCCTAGATCTCACGGCCACATGAGCCCTGTGGGGCCTGAACTAAAGGAGGAGGACATTGGAGCACAAGCAACGTGTAGCAAAATGGGTGGTTTTTCTACACAGGTGACAGAAGGAGCAGGAGCAGCCAGAGGAGCTACAGGGCAATAAGGAAGATGAGGCAGAGGACCCAGACACACGCAGTATGCAGTGGAGATGGGGGCAAGGATTCCCTCCGAGTCACTTGCACAAATGGCCCGATGCATGCATGCTCACTTGCTTGCGTAGTGACAGCCGAATTGTCACCATTCGGAAAAGGGATGACTTCTGGCTCTCCACCTTGTTGGATCCTTGCTACCGATCCAAAATGGGGACCTTTTTTACACCCGCTGAGAGGGAGGACAAACTTAACCACTATGGAGACATCCTATGTAGTCAGTTGGCCGCTGCCTATCTGCGCCATCGTCCATCCTCTTGCAGGTCTGCGCAGGGCCCTCTGCGCTCACGTTCCTCTGCCATGGCTGCTGTGGCAGGGGGGGGGGGGGGGTAGGAGCAGTTCCAGCTCCATCAGCAGCAAGTTGAGTCTAGAGTCGCTGATGAGCAGCTTTCTTCACCCGCCTAGTGAAGAAACTACTCACCAGCAGCAGCAGCTAGACCTGGAGCAGGACCTGAACCAGCAGGTGGTGGCATACTTGGACAGCACCCTGCCACCCCACATTGAAGATCTGCTAGACTACTGGGCAGCCAAACTGGATTTGTGGCAGAAACTGTCAGAGTTTGCCCTGGGAACGCTGTCCTGCCTGGCCTGTAGTGGGTGTTTAGTGCAGCGGGGGCCAAAGTTACCCAAGAAGAACTCACCTGTCCACCCAAAATGTGGAGAGACTGACCTTTGTCAAGATGAATCAGGCGTGGATCAGCCAGGATTTCCATCCACCTCCACACACTGTCATTGTGCCACTCTGTGGCCTCCTGCCTGATGCATCAGAGTAGATCATCCATGATGCCACACCAACACTTTAACAAAAGAGACCGGTTTCTTATGGCTACCTGCTTCAGCTACTATTCTGATGCTGCCACCCGCCTGATGCCACACATCTAATGCCAAGTGCTCCTTCTTTCACCCACCATCTTTAGCTGTTACTGGTATTGCCACCCACTTCCCCACTCTGTCACCAGGTCACTCTGTGATCTCCTGATGCTGCTGCCACCTCCGCCTCCACACTGTCATTGTGCCACTCTGTGACCTTCTCCCGATGCTGTTGCCACCTCCTCAATCTGTTATTGTGCCACTCTGTGGTCTCCTGATGCTGCTGCCACCTCCACATTATGTCACGTTGCCACTCTGCTGTCTCCGGATGCTGCTGCCACCTCCACACTACATCACCTTGCCACTCTGTGGTCTGCTGATGCTGCTGCCACCTCCACACTGTCGTTGTGCCCCATAATTGCCCAAATAAGTGAAGTGTGCAGTAATTCTAAGAGAGGCGCCTGTCATCTGCATGTCATACTGACTCACAGTATTGTTTCACTATCACAACAGACTCCCTTTGTGTGTTACTGCAAGGCACAGTGTTCTACACCACTATAAAGACTCTCTGCAGCCAAGAAATAGCCATTTTTTATGCGATTCGCCACGAATAAATTCGGATCGAACCGAATTTTTTCAAAAACTTCGGCGAACCGGCAGAATTGAATTTTTAAGAAATTCGCTCATCTCTAGTCATAAACATGGAAATAAGAATTGTATAATGTGATGGAAAAATTATTCCAGCCAGCAAAGGAAGCAATATGAATAATCACAATACATTAGTAAGTGTCTTGTATTAACTTTCTCTAAATGATAAATGCTACTTTCTGAAGTGAGACAACCCCTTTAAGCTATAATTTTTGCACAGTTTGCTGCATAGTGGTGCATCTTAGGCTAGTCGTGAAGGTCCATCTCCTCTGAGATAAGAACCACCACCTTTTCTAGAAGAGTGTAGAATTTGCAATTTGCACCACTTTTTTTGGACAGATTTTAGGCAAAGACACATTAGTAAATTTGGGCCATAGTATGTAACAGCAAATAACAACAGTTATCTGCAGTGTTAGTTACTTCTCCTAGCCAAGCTCGGAACAGATGAATCCCTACTGCACAGGTGGCACATAGCACAGTACACTGAGCATACTAAATACAGTTAGGTGGCAAACAGCATCTCAACCAGCCTATGTCCATGTAAAAAACTGGGTAGATTATCATACTACACAGTTTATTATTATAGATGCATCAGATGGCTGAGATGACATCTACCAGGCTAGCCAGCATCGTCTTTCCCCAGGGACCCACCTTCTTGACATTCCTATAGAGACCTTGATCATTAACCATCCCTTTGCTTACCAGCTGCTGTGTAAGTATGTGTTTCTGGCACAAATAGCTAAGAGGGCCCTAACCAGGCAGGAACCAGTCAGCAGAATGCTGACAGGCAGGGATGGGATTCAAATGTTTAACAGGTTTCCTATTCAACAACAGAGGTGCGGCGTCATGACACATATACACAGACACCACACATAAAAACACATACATCATATATATGCTATGCACTCACATACCTATTAAACGGAATCTGTCAACAGCGACCTCCCTATCCCATTGTTTGCATGGGCACATAGCTGTGGTTCACCTAATTAAAACACAGTTTTTCTTTTGTTGATCCGAGGCTTCATACCCAAGTTATGATACTTTTTCTTAATATGCAAATTAGGCCTTGGTGCAATGAGTGTCACCATTGCTCCTGTTGCACCCAAGCTTTGATCCTTTCTGTGGCCAGCTCCTCTCTAAGGGTCCATTCACACGTTTGTAAGTGTTTTGCGGATCCGCAAAACACTCACACCGGCAATGTGGATTCCGCAATTTGCGGACTGCACATAGTTGGCACTATAATAGAAAATGCCTAATCTTGTCCGCAATTGCGGACAAGAATAGGACATGTTCTACTTTTTTTGCGGAAACTGAAGCACGGATGCGGAAGTGCGGATCTGCAAATGCGGATGCGGATAGCACATTCCAGCCCCATTAAAAATGAATGGGTCTGCACCCATTCCGCAAAATTGCGGAACGGATGCGGACCCATTTTGCGGATGTGTGAATGCACCCTAGCTGATTTGCCACTGCCTGGCCCTGCCAGAGAGGAGCTGACCACAAAAGAGAGCGGATCTTTGGTGTAACAAGAGCATTCTTACATGTATTTCAATGCAATGCTATGTAATGTGATTTGTACCATGTCATTTTATTCAGCGGAGGAGGTATTGGTTGGAAATGGCTGGCTGTAACAGGGTTTACCACCCTGTTCTACCCCTCCGGGGAATGTGGGTTGTTCCGCCTTCCTGTCAGAAGGGGGAGGTCTTTAGTAGGGGAAGGGGGAGGTCTAAAGGAGTGCAGGACGGAGAGGGGACATGAGAGGTCCTTGCCCTGTTAAGTGGGGAATTTGGGAACTATCTTGTAGAGCACCCACACCCAGGAAGCATATCTGAGAGTCAGGATCCAGATATCTCTCACCTGCCAGGGAGTTGGTAAATAGCTTGTAGAGCACCCATTCTCAAGAACGTGCTTGAGAGTTGGGAAGTAGCTTGTAGAGTACCCCGTCTCCAGAATCATACTGAAGACACTGCGGTGATGTGAGGGAATACAGCTAAGCCATCCATCCCCAAGCAACCACTAGGCCAGGATCCAACCTGCCACCATACCTTCCCAGCTGCTGCCAGAGAAGAATTGCACTAAAGCCTGCTGCTACTGTATGTATTGCAACTTCTATGTTGCACTTGCACAAAAAAGACTTTGTTACATTTAGCTCTGATCTAATTGTTCCATACTCTAATTTCACTGCAACTGACCCCAGGGAGTGATGGCCTGAGGAAGGACACCATGACACAATAACACTACTGTACATCAGGGCAACTACCACTCCCATCCTCTACATGGGCTCCCACTGGGGCTCGCTGCACAATGGTGATACCCTCATTGCACCATAGATCGAATTAGCATATTAAGAAAATGTACAACTAAACCTCGGATCAACAAAAGAAAAACAGCATTTTAATCTAGTGAACCACAGCTATGTGTCTATGCAGAAAGGAGGACACTGGTGACAGATTCCTGTAGAAGTCCACGTCCCTCATCATTAACATCAGCCACTGGCTGATCTCCAAGTGTTTGCCTCCGTGTATTACCTGAAATGAAACACAAAAAATTCACTATTGTTAATGATTTGAGTGTCATGGATTTCTTTTATATTGAACATTTTCTACAGTATGAGTGACTGATGTCATGGGACGCCATTACTTACTGACTATGTGAAACTACTGATCTTAGCAGATAAATTTGTGCATGATTGCTGACATTTCTGTTATATGAATCTGACACCTATACATATGCCATATATACTATACACACACCATATGAACTGTACATACAGCTTACTCCACATACACAAATAGCGTAACTACACCATACATATGCTACACACATTATAGACACACTACATACATAAATACATACATGTATACACTACACACGTATACATAAATACAATGTATATACACTACATACACACAAATACACCATATCTACACTACACACACATAATTACACAATTTATACTACAGACGGAGCAAGCCCAGAAGAGAGGAGCAAAGGATGGGAGTGGTAGTTTTGGCCCTAAGTAGTACTCACAGTGATAATTCCCATCTCTGGCTCTCCCTGTGGCCGTTTAGTGACTGAAGGGTGCACTCTGGTCTTGGGGCTCCTGCCTGGTGGTGATTGGTTTTGCCCTTGATGTACATATACACATAAGTACACTATTTATACACTACACACACAAAAATACACAATATATATATACACACATAAATGCACAATATATATATATATACTATGCACACAAATACCACCATATATACACTACACACATAAATACACTATATATACACCACACACAGATATAAATACACCATATTTACACTATGCACACAATTACCACCATACATACACTATACACATAAATACACTATACATACACAATAAATATATGCTGCACACAAATACACCATATATACGCTATATACATATACTGTAAATACACATACACCATATATATGCTGCACACACATCATAATTAACACATACTATACTGTAAGCACTATATATAAACAATATACCATATATTTTATAAATGACATGCCATCTACACTCTACACTTACAGTAGATACACCAACACTATATACATTATACAAACATTTTGCGCCTTGTAGCTGGTGGGATATTCAGCTCCACAGGAACTGTGGTGACGGAGAACACATGGGGAGTGTGCAGCAGAGGAGAAGTTGGTACATTACAGCTTGATTGGGTTAATAGATGGCTAACTATATAAATCACAGACAAAATGCACCAAACGGATATGCCACTGACTATACTAGCTAGTCATACAAGCAGATATTAAAAGCTGAGACTTTTGCCAATATATTCCTGTCAGAAACACATCGGAGCCCATCATGCACCACGTCACGGTCTCTCAGCATGGCAAGGGTCCTACCACTACGCTAACTATGGTGTATACACGGTCTGAAGGTGATGAAATCCAGCTCACAGCCAAGCTTCCACACAACCATAGCTGGACAACTAATGCAATGTAAACAAAGCAAGACTGTAAGCCACACCCATATCAGACCGTGTGATGGAGGTTACCGGGTGCAAAAGAATGCTTAAATGCCAGGTAAAGGCACATTCAATACATATAAAACAAAATCACAGAAATATAGTGGCAAATATGGGGGAACTGCTCAAACCCCAAACACTGTAGCGTGTTTCTCATTGGGGGAGCAGTCCCACCGCATGTGGACCGCAGCAAACGACTATCCCCAGCAAAAAATGCGTACAATGGAGCATGCCGGCGTGGTCCACATGCACCACAAAGGCATCCTACACAAAATGGAGCATTATGCGGATGACAATATAACTATATATATAAATGCACCAAACGGATATGCCACTGACTATACTAGCTAGTCATACAAGCAGATATTAAAAGCTGATGCAGAAGCCCAACTGTGGACTCATGCCTGTGTTCAGGGCTTCACCTCCACAGTGGCTGCTAGGGAGAGGAAGGATGCAGGTTGGTTTTGGCTTCCAAAACAGCATCAACAAACCTCAATGCGTAGTCATACCCTAAGTGTCCCATGACTCAATGTACTTTCTTAAGATCAAGTATGCTTTTCCAACAGATCTCATTGGCTTTCTCGATACTGGCTAGCTATGTCCTCTGTCAAAGTATTTTGTACTGTTGCTGGTATTAAAATTTTTGGTAGTACAATGTGACTATCAATACCTTGCTAGTAATATGTATTACTGCTAAAAGTATACCCAAACTAGTTGAAAATGCAGGAGTCAAATGCTCCACAACCGATACATGGGAATCCATAATAAATGCCTAGTGTATGAATCATCTCTACATCAAACACAATACACAATACTAACTCTATCACTGCTTGTCGACAGAAGTATTATTCTGTGGATGAGTGAACAATTATTAATTGCCCATTGTATGTTGCTTGAATCATTTTTGAGTGTAAATGATGATCTCAGCACAGATAAGTAATGCAATTGTTTGTTAATTTCATATACAAAAATAAGTGCCATATATTTTGTTCTCTAACACCAAAGTAAAGAGTCACAAAGGTGATACATTTTCAAACTGGAATGATATTAGGATTTATTGAACTGTGCATGAAAAAGATTATGGTTAAATAGGTTTGCGGCTAGCAGTACATTGTCCTGTGTGTCCTGTCAAAGGGCTAACCCTTTGTAATAAGAAGCTGGTGCAGTGACCAGATGTCCATCTTCTCTAACTTCATCCAAGCATACATTTCTCTTGCAGTGCAAATATAGTGTTACAAGCCAGGGGCTCAAATGAAGCACATTGATTAAGTACATCAATGTACCAGGTCCACCATAGCAGGAAAAGGCACTTTTACAGAGCACTTTTAGAGAGATCTTCAAACAGGGACCCTCTCTGTTAAGTCCATATGCCCTAAAACTGCATAATGATACGGGCTCTTGTTTGGGACAACCACTTTACTATCAGCAATAATTCTAAAAACAAGGCTGAAATGTTATTTTTGAGATTTGAAAAGCCATCTACTTGGCCATATTAATAGGATTGTTGGAAGTTCAATGCATTGAGCTCAATTCTATATTGTAATACGGCTAAAGATTGACTCTGGGGAAAGCTTATATTGGCCCTTTCCAGGTCAACATTGCTACCAGCAGAAGCTAGGTCTCCAAAATCACAATAGGATAGACTGAGGGGCTGTGGAGGAAATGACCATGTGACTACTTGACATGTCCACTACTATAATGATGATTTCATGGACTACTCACCTCACAGTGCCTGGATTTCAAGAACATGGCACAGAATGAAACCATGGAACTGATGAGTGGCACGGGCATTACTTGTTAAGTTAAAGCAAATTAGCACAATTTCTAAGAATGTGACACACCCCGTTAAAGCAGATGTCCAACCAAAATGGCCATGCACTAGTGCCTCAGATGTTACAGCAATAGTCAAAATGTTATTATGTATTTTGCTTATAGGGACATTGGCATTATTTTTGTGGCAGACATTTTTGCAAAGGTGACAACAGGAAGTGCAACCACCTTGAGTCTTTTCAGAAAGATAACAAAAAGTGACCAGAAAAGGTAATTAACCGCCTCCAGACCGCCTAACGCAGGATCGCGTTCCGGAGGCAGCAGCGCTGCGCACAATCACGCATATACGCGTCATCTCGCGAGACGCGAGATTTCCTGTGAACGTGCGCACACAGGCGCGCGCTTTCACAGGATCGGAAGGTAAGCGAGTGGATCTCCAGCCTGCCAGCGGCGATCGTTCGCTGCCAGGCTGGAGATGCGATTTTTTTAACCCCTAACAGGTATATTAGATGCGGTTTTGATAACAGCGTCTAATATACCTGCTACCTGGTCCTCTGGTGGTCCCTTTTGTTTGGATCGACCACCAGAGGACACAGGAAGCTGTGTAAAGTAGCACCAAACACCACTACACTACACTACACCCCCCCTGTCACTTATTAACCCCTTATCACCCCATATAGACTCCCTGATCACCCCTGTGTCATTAATCACCCCCCTGTCATTGATCACCCCCCCTGTAAGGCTCCATTCAGACGTCCGTATGTGTTTTGCGGATCCGATCCATGTATCCGTGGATCCGTAAAAATCATACAGACGTCTGAATAGAGCCTTACAGGGGGGTGATCAATGACAGGGGGGTGATCACCTCCTGTCATTGATCACCCCCCTGTCATTGATCACCCCCCTGTAAGGCTCCATTCAGACGTCCGTATGATTTTTACGGCTCCACGGATACATGGATCAGATCCGCAAAACACATACGGACGTCTGAATAGAGCCTTACAGGGGGGTGATCAATGACAGGGGGGTGATCACCTCATATACACTTCCTGATCACCCCCTGTTATTGATCACCCCCCTGTCACTGATCACCCCCCTGTAAGACTCCATTCAGACGTCCGTATGATTTTTACGGATCCACGGATACATGGATCAGATCCGCAAAACACATACGGACGTCTGAATGGAGCCTTACAGGGGGGTGATCAATGACAGGGGGGTGATCACCTCATATAAACTCCCTGATCACCCCCTGTCATTGATCACCCCCCTGTCATTGATCCCCCCCTGTAAGGCTCCATTCAGACGTCCGTATGTGTTTTGCGGATCCGATCCATGTATCCGTGGATCCGTAAAAATCATACGGACGTCTGAATGGAGCCTTACAGGGGGGTGATCAATGACAGGGGGGTGATCAGGGAGTCTATATGGGTTTTTTTGGCCCAAGTTAGCGGAAATAGTTTTTTTTTTTTTTCTCATATTCCACTAACTTGTGTCCCCAAAAAAATCTGACATGAACTTACCATACCCCTCACAGAATCCAAATGCGTAAATTTTTTTAGACATTTATATTCCAGACTTCTTCTTACGCTTTAGGGCCCCTAAAATGCCAGGGCAGTATAAATACCCCACATGTGACCCCATTTCGGAAAGAAGACACCCCAAGGTATTCCGTGAGGGGCATATTGAGTCCATGAAAGATCGAAATTTTTGTCCCAAGTTAGCGGAAAGGGAGACTTTGTGAGAAAAAAAAACAAAAAACAATTTCCGCTAACTTGTGCCAAAAAAAAATAAAAAATTCTATGAACTCGCCATGCCCCTCATTGAATACCTTGGGGTGTCTTCTTTCCAAAATGGGGTCACATGTGGGGTATTTATACTGCCCTGGCATTTTAGGGGCCCGAAAGCGTGAGAAGAAGTCTGGGATCCAAATGTCTAAAAATGCCCTCCTAAAAGGAAGTTGGGCCGCTTTGCGCATCTAGGCTGCAAAAAAGGGTCACACATGTGGTATCGCCGTACTCAGGAGAAGTTGGGGAATGTGTTTTGGGGTGTCATTTTACATATACCCATGCTGGGTGAGATAAATATCTTGATGGGCATTGTGAGTTCATGGAAGTTTTTATTTTTTGTCACAAGTTAGTGGAATATGAGACTTTGTAAGAAAAAAAAAAGAAAAAAAAAATCATCATTTTCCGCTAACTTGTGACAAAAAATAAAAAGTTATATGAACTCACTATGCCCATCAGTGAATAGCTTAGGGTGTCTACTTTCCGAAATGGGGTTATTTGTGGGGTTTTCTACTGTTTGGGCATTGTAGAACCTCAGGAATCATGACAGGTGCTCAGAAAGTCAGAGCTGCTTCAAAAAGCGGAAATTCACATTTTTGTACCATAGTTTGTAAACGCTATAACTTTTACCCAAACCATATTTTTTTTACCCAAACATTTTTTTTAATTAAAGACATGTAGAACAATAAATTTAGCCAAAAATTTATATATGGATGTCGTTTTCTTGCAAAATTTTACAACTGAAAGTGAAAAATGTCATTTTTTTGAAAAAAAATCGTTAAATTTCGATTAATAACAAAAAAAGTTAAACTGTCAGCAGCAATGAAATACCACCAAATGAAAGCTCTATTAGTGAGAAGAAAAGGAGGTAAAATTCATTTGGGTGATAAGTTGCATGACCGAGCAATAAACGGTGAAAGTAGTGTAGTGCAGAAGTGTAAAAAGTGGCCTGGTCATTAAGGGTGTTTCAGCTAGGGGGGTTGAAGTGGTTAAGGACCCCTTTACACTAGTTGAAGATTAGGTTAATTATCAGGAATGAACACTCATACGAACGACTGTTCCTGAAAATTGTTCCATGTAAAGGTGGTGTGACATATGAGCACAACACTCATTTGGCAGTTACTCGCCTCTTTCATCTGGATCCAAAACAGAGGCGGCTCTAGACTTTGTGAGGCTTTAGGCGAAACTCGGACATGAAGCCCCCACAAAGATCGTTGAGATGCTCGTGATCCCCCATATGGCGCCCTGGCTCAGTCCTCAAGAAATAAGCTGTGTCAACCACCGTACAGAGCGGTGGTGTGGTCAACACTCCTCCTCCATGTATCTCTATGGAAGACTTGGAGATACACAAGTGCTTTATCTGCAGCTCTCCCATAGATACCTGGAGGGGGAGTGTTGACCATCGATCAGACACTTATCTCCTATCCTTTGGATAGGGGATTTATTTTCCTAACCTGGAGTACCCCTTTAAAATGCAGTGACATCACAGTAAAGGGTTAATATGTACAGTGACAACACAGTACAGGGCTTATATTCACAGTGCATATTAACACTTTGCATTAACACTGGCCCAGTTCTCTAAGTCGACCCTCCCCCCGCACACCACATTTTGCTGTACTTGCTATACAGCAGCACATACCTGTCACATCCAGGGCCTCCAGGTGACGTCTCCTCCAATGTAGATCTTCTCTGTCATCGTCTTCTCCCTTCGGTCTGGACACTTCTCTCAGCCGCCTCGTCTCTGCAGTGTGTGACACACAGACATCTTAGCTTCCTTACTTTTCCATCATCATCCCCCAACCTGGAGTTTCCAAGGTGTTATCCTGCTGCTCACTGTGTCCCCCCAAATACTATCCTGAAGAAATAATAGTGCCCCAATAGTAATAGTACTCCTCATAGTCCCACCAATAGTAATTCCCTTTTAAAATGCCCTCATTAGTAATACTGCCCCCCCACACTGCCCCACATTATGTAATTTGCCGTCCACACTGCGCCAATTATGTAATTTGCCCCCAACAATGCCCCATTAAGTAATTTGCCCCCACACTATGTAATTTGCCCCCCCCACACTGCCCCCATTATGTAATTTGCCCCCACACTGCCTCCCATTAGGTAATTTGCCCCCACACTATGTAATTTGCCCCACATTATGTAATTTGCCCCCACACCGCCACATTATGTAATTTGCCCCCCACAATGCCCCCATTATGTAATTTGTCCACCACACTGACCCCCATTAAGTAATTTGCCCCCCACACTGCCTCACATTATGTAATTTGCCCACACACTGCCCCACATTAAGTAATTTGCCCCCCACCTAGTACTTGTTTTTTTGTTCCGCTGATCTGCTAGGCTGCTGCGCGGGCATGAGTTCAGTCACTTCAGAGCGCAACCCCGTCCTGCGGCGTGTAATCCCGCGAGACCTGTGACCTCTCGTGGCGGTCTCGCGGGATCACGCACCGCAGGACGGGATTGTGCTCTGAAGTGACTGAATTCATGACCGCGCAGCAGCCTAGCAGATCAGCGGAATAAGTACAAGGGGGGTGGGGAATAGCATCCGGGGCTCAAACCCCGAATGCTTTGACCTAATGACGCTCCCGTTTGTACTTGCGGCGGTGTCGGGTGGGAGCCAGAGCCAGAGCAGCGGCCTAATGGAAAAGCCACCTCTGCTCCAAAAATCGGCAGCACATCACACTTTGCATAATGTCTGTATCACATCCTCAATTTACAAAGTAATTGAGGGCAGATATTTAAACCGCTCCAATAGTAAAGCACCGCTTTAAAAACCAGTATAAAAATGGGTTTATTATACTCACAAACATAAAACGGTAACAGGCAATGTAATAAAACAATCCAACGATCCTGCCCTTGTTTGTGAGTATAATAAATCCATTTTTATACTGGTATTTAAAGCGGTGCTTCACTATTGGAGCGGTTTAAATATTTTATGCAGCGTTGTTGAAGAGAAGAAAAAGAAAGAAAGCGAAGCCTCTGATTTTGTGTGATGTGCCTGTATAACTAATTATGCTTGTGAGTACTACCATATGAGTGGTATTAGTAGTGGAATACAGTGCTTCACTATCAGCGTATTTTCTGATATCCCACAGGAACATCTAGTAGTAGTGGGACCTGATGTTTTGCCTATATATCTGAAATTGGATGAGTTAAGCTTGAAGAGGTTTTCTCCTGATTGGATAGGGAACGCGCGGTCTCATATAACGCATTGACTGAACTGTGAATTGTGCCCACTTCACTCTCGGGAATCGCTGCGGTAAATCCTGATAACAACGGACTGGAATCTTAAAGTTTTGTTTCTATTTGCAATCCATTTGCAGTCTATGGGAGATTTAGAGGCAGGTCTCCATAGAAATGTATTGGTGTGGTAGATGCAAGCCCTCCTAAAGCTCGAGGCTACCACAAGGAATGAACGGCTTCCTCGATCTGAGCACGTTATCACCAATCACAGACATTAGCTTTGAGTGTCTGTTCTGTCCACTCAGGAGCAGGGGCCATTTTTAAAGAATTGGATATATAAAAGGGTGGCACAACTGACCCAGAAGAAAACGGTAGGTGCTCAAATCGAAATGACACCTCCAATTATATATTGCTATTTTGGGTAATCTCAATAACTAATATTCATAAATAGGCGTGAGTCGTCTAGTGATGACTCCGCCTATTTATACTATAAATAAAACTACCTCTATTAGCTAATTGTCTAACTAGCTACCTCTGTTGCCTTACTCTACATGGAACAACGTGCATTATACTATTGCTATGCAGTCACAACAAAAGACTATAAACAGTGCACTATGAATAATAAAGAAATATTTATTACACAATACAAATATACAAGTCTAACAATATATATATATATCAATCAATGGTTATAAATATATATATATATACATATAGACTCACACACCACAATACAGTAATAGCACTACAATAAACAACACTACAACACTGCAATATAATATTACATCTAGCTACACTACACTACTCCCATTCTACCCCAAACACTACCTAAACATTACATCAGCAGCAACTCCCACCCAACCTGGCTCTATACACTGTCCCTGCGGGGTAACGCAATTGTGGCACTGCAAGGCCTCGTTCACACTTCAGTGTTTGGTCAGTGATTTCCATCAGTGATTTGTGAGCCAAAACCAGGTGCGGCTCTAAACACAGAACAGGAGCAGATCTTTCCCTTCTACCTCATGTCTGTGGAGGCTCCACTTCTGGTTTTGGCTCACAAATCACTGATGGAAATCACTGACCAAACACTGAAGTGTGAACTAGGCCCAAGGGTTAACATACATGCAGGCCAGGGGTAGGAGTGGTCCTGCAAGGGTTAAAGCAGGGTTGGCTGGGACTGCAGGGGTTAAGGACCTGCAATAGGGGTAAATACAGGGTTAATACAGCCCAGCAAGGGAGGCGATCAGCCCAGCAAGGGTTCAGGGGTTTAATGCTGGGGTTCAGGGCGGCAGGGGTTAATGCTGGGGCTACACACAGGGAATTCAGGGTATGGGGTATTTAGGGCAGGGGTAATTGGGGCAGTTCAGGGGTACTCAGCCAGAATCCATGGTCTTCACTCTCTCCTAGGGGGCTGGACGGGGCGCAGCGCAGTGCTGCCGGCACTCTTGCTTCCATGGGGGTGTGTGGGGGCCGGTCTCCTTCTCTGGCTGCAGTGCAGCCTGCGCCTGGTGGAGGGAACAGGTCTTCAGCCTGCAGCCAGGTCAACGTGGGCTGGCGCAGTGATATGACGTCATCGCACCAGCCCGTGGATCCTGGAGCGCGCTTCCAGGCGCCTTCCATGAGACTTGAATCTCCTGCCTGAAGCGCCCGCGCATACCTCTGGTGCTGTAATTACCGCAACGGAGGTATGCCACAAACACTTTTGTTCCCCTATCTCTATTATGCTAAACATGTCCAGCCCAGCTAGAGAGGTTTAACAAAAGACAGCGGATCTTATCGATCCCGCCTTTTGATGTGGCCGCACCTAGACAGGATTGTCCAGACATGCAGGCGGCATTTTCCTTTTGCAGGCACATTAGAATGTGCCTGCAGGAGGATTTGGCTGGGGAGGGGGCACCCATGATGGGGGGATACATACTGGCCACATTTAGGATTATATAAGTATATATATATGCATATAGATAATGGGGCACATCCATAGACATACAGTTGTGTTCAAAATATTAGCAGTCAAACATCACTAACCTGATCAAATTTCTACACGGCACATCATTTACTAGCAGGTGTAGTAGAGTAATAGAAACCCAACAGTCATGACATGCATGCTGCTGATTCTCTGTAATTCAATCACTTATTGAAAGGGGCATGTTCAAAATAATAGCAGTGTGGAGTTCAATGAGTGAGGTCATTCATTCTTTGAAAAACAGGTGGCAATTATTGCCCTTATTTAAGGAAGGGAGGCAGCAAATGTTGTACATGCTGGTTACAGTGCATTGTTCAGAAGAACAGTGTACCTTGATTAAAAAGTTCATTGGAGAGGGGAAAACATATAAAGAAGTGCAAATGATAGGCTGCTCAGCTAAAATGATCGCAAATGCTTTAAAATGGCAACCAAAACCTGAAAGATGTGGAAGAAAGCGAAAAACTACCATTCAAATGGATAGAAGAATAGCCAAAATGGCAAGGACTCCTCCAACAATAAGACACCTATGTGAAGCCAAGCTATCTGCAAGAAGCACCACAAAGTCCCACTGTTGAAAAAAAGACATGTGCTGAAGAGGTTACAATTTGCCAAAGAGCACATTGACTGGCCTAAAGAGACATTTTGTGGACTGATGAAAGTAAGATTGTTCTTTTTGGGTCTAGTGGCCGGAGACAGTTTGTCAGATGACCCCCAAACACTGAATTCAAGCCACAATACACTGTGAAGACAGTGAAGCATGGTGGAGCAAGCATCATGGGGATGCTTCTCATACTACGGTGTTGGGCCTATTTATCGCATACCAGGGATCAGTTTGAATACATCAGAATACTTGAAGAGGTTATGCTGCCTTATGCTGAAGAGGAAATGCCCTTGAAATGGGTGTTCCAACAAGACAACAACCCCAAACACACCAGTAAATGTGCAACATCTTGGTTCCAGACCAACAAGATTGACTTTACGGAGTGGTCAGCCCAATCTCCGGATCTTAATCCAATAGAAAACTTGTGGGGTGACATAAAAAATGCAGTTTCTGAGGCAAAACCAAGAAATAGAGAAGAACTGTGGAATGTAGTCCAATCATCCTGGGCTGGAATACCTAATATTCACTAACACAAATTTGATATATTTATCTTCATGTTTTGATTTGTAACAGAATGTGTAGTGTTCCCAATGCATTTGTGTGTATGGAAATAAAAGCTATTAGAAGGATTTTGAGCTTCATTCACTTTTTTAAACACACTGCTATTATTTTGAACACAACTGTATATATACATCTATACAACATATACCTGGAGGACAGCCATGGCAGATACGTATATACAGATGTATGTATTAACTGGGGCATAAATACATCTATATATAGACATCCCCAATCATAATATAAGCTGATATATATATTTATACACAGATGTGTGCAATATAAGGGGTATACACACATCTCTCTCTACATATATATATTTACACATACCTGGGTCCATACTGGCCATACAGGGCCAATATATATATGTATATATTAAAAGACATATATACATAAATTTGCATAATACACCTTCCCTCTACACACCACAAAGCAATTTTAAAAACATTTTTTAAAGCAGGAAAACAAAGTAGTAAAACAAAACAAAAATCATATAAATTGGATTTGTCCTCAGAATGACATATCATTTTCATTGATCGTCGTAAAAACGAAACCCTGACAAGAAAAGCAGAATTGTGTGACCCCCTTGCGGGAGTCCTGCTCCAGGTGAGAAAGCGTTCGGCCTGGACTACAGCTTTATGTCAGTATGATCTCTCTCACACGGAGCGCAATTCCCGCAAAGGACACGCTGGTGTGAAGGAGCCCTAAAGGCATTCCAAAATGTGTCATGCAAAAATACAACTAGTCTTGCATAAAACAAGCCCTCATACGGCTATATCAACAGTAAAATTTCACAAAAAATATGGCTTTTAAAAGCGGAGAAGAAAAAATCACTGTAGCATTAAGTACTAAACTAGGCTGCGTCGTCTTTAAGGTGTTAGAAAAATATACAGAGAAAGAAACACTAAAAGTTGGATTATACACTTTATTACATACAATATTTTTTGAACAAGAACAAATTTGGTCAGGGAGTCCTGGAAACCTTTACCATAGTTGCAAAAAGTTGAGCATAGAAAACTGATTTTAAAGGGACACAATTCTTTGAATCTCACAGGGTAAGGGTACATTCACACGTCCGTAGAATGGGTCTGGATACGTTCCGCAACCCGGACCCATTTATTCTCTATTGGGCCGGAAGAGATGCGTACAGCACACAGTGTGCTGTCCGCATCCACATTTCCGGAGCGCGTCCCCGATCTTCCGGTCCATGGCTCCCAAAAAAAATATAACAGTTCTATGGGGGTGCCGGGCTGGTGTATTGCGGATCCGCAATACACCATGGACGTGTGAATGGACCCTAAATGTGTATGCAGGAAAATTGGAGGCAAAATTGTCACTGGTACTTCCAGCTATAAGTGTATGGCTTGCTAGTAATGTCTCTTTCATCACTAGGTATCTCCTGCAGGTGACACAGTCCCCATGGCGCCTTGGCATTCAGGCTACTGCTGAACCACAACGCTCGCCACACAGGGCCACAGAGCCCCCCACCAACGCAGCTTCCTGCCACCCACTGTGGTACACCACCTCCATGCTTTTTTCTTCCCTCACCTATGCGGCTCGATCCGGTTGCACTGAAGAAGGCTAATAGCCGAAAAAGTTTTTTGACTGGAACCGCACACTAATAAAAGCATTATTCTTGAAAACCAAGTGGAGTACAGGAGTCTAAATTATAACAGTCCCCATCACGCCATTATTTGTCATATACTTAGAATCACAGAATATTGTATCCTGAGAGAAAGCACATTATACATTAAAGGGACTCTGTAACTGGAATCATCTGTTCACTGTGATGGGACTGCATGTGCATAAGTGTCTGACTGTAGACTCAAAGACCTCTAAGCAAAGCTGCCCCTTCATTCTAAGCATGTGTGGAGGTTATAGGGCACAGATGCCCAGCAATGAATATGCACACATCTGATTCTTCCACTTAAAGACTCATAGAAGAATGTTTGTCTCATTAAAAGACGCATTTATAAGAGTTGGCTTGAACAGTTTTTTTTTTGCTGTAAATGGGTTTATAGAAAAACTGCATGCACTTTAAAATACGTGGTTAGAATTTTCTGGATTTTGGAGGCAGAATCTGGTCTCTGTAGGTCATACCACCGTGCCATGCTTTCAGATATTATTTAGAAAGATGTTTGGCTAAGAAAGCTGTCTGTTCTCATTATGCTGGACAAACCCATATGATTTTGGCAACACCAGATGACCATGAGTATGAGAGTCTCCTTAACCCCCCCCCCAACTTCCCCTTCCCATCACAACGGCATATGTTGGGCATTTAGAATTTCAACGGATGCCTCATCCTATTGTTTTTGGCGAGATAAGGCTCTATAACCTGTGCCCATTCAGGACACATGCATGCTCAGTTCAGCCAAGCTTGAATGTGTTCTGAAAGGGGACATGTTGCAAAGTCTTATCTCCGTAAGAACCAAAGGATCAGGCAGTTGAAATCCAACATGCGCAACATCTGGAGGAGTCAGGAGAAATAGAGATTGGCTGAATAAGTGTTCGGCTGACAGCTATGTGTATGATCAGCATAAGACCAGTCATTTATTGAAGGCTTGGTAGTAAAGTCTGACTTCTGCAACAGGGCAAATACACTGTGAAATTGGCAAACAGGACAAACTGCATCACATTGTTGCTGAATAACGCAGCGAAAAGACCAATTTTATAAAATTGTTGTATGTAGATTAGCTCCCTTTCCAAAACAAAAAAGAAAAGAAAAGGAAGTTGTGCCTCTGATGCCGCCAGTTGGAAGGCAAGTCAATATTCAACCTTGTAAATTGGCCTAACATAATTTAGGTTAGGATTATAGCCAAACCAGTAGCTCATCTTTAGATGATCTGCAGCTGTTTTGGGGCGATTGCCATCCACCAAGAATTGACTTAGCTGGGTGCCAGGAGTTTGTTAGGCACTAGGACTCTTATGCTCTTCTGGCAGAATATTATCATTCTTTAAAAAAAAAAAAAATAATTTGAAAGCTGGGCCTCTGAAGCCACCAGTTTGAAGGGTTTTGTGGTGGACTTCCTCAGAAAGACAGATAGAAATAATCATATTGTAACCAGTTTTGATCATAGATATTGTCCCCAGGGTCTCATTTATATAAGCTGCCATATGGTTTGGTCCCGTTTCCAAACTTTACAACCATCTTGACAAAGAGCAAGACTGCCCGAAACGTCAGTGCTATTTTCTTGGGTGATGTTAGAACTTTAATACAATTTGGCACAAATATTTAATATCACCTGAACTATGTATTGTACCATTTCTTGAAGACACCAAGGGAACGTGCACCTCTACACAATTTCTATCTTACTAATGAAGGTGCTGCATGTAGTCCAGTAATGATCAAGAAATATTTTTTTTCCTTTTCATTGTCTGCTCATTCACCCGTATTTACATGCAGCAATCATCTCCTCTGTATGGGAACTATGTTAGGGACCTTTAAGGAGTGCTGACACAAATGTTTTATTTTTTTTTGTGAAAAAAAAATGCTCGACTTAATCAGAATTTTTGTTTTAGGTGTTTTGGTAGATATATAGATAAGAATGTACCCCTTGCCCCCATATAATGTCACTTTCTCTGTAGATAAGCATAGGAAAAATACATTGGTACAAAAACACCATTAAAAAGCATTACGCGCTGGTAAAAACCGTAGATAACTATGGGATAAAAGTGGCAAGCAATGAGGGGAAAAAATGCCCCACTCAAAAAACACCTCAAGGGTGAAACAATGTCACCACAAAAAAAAAGCTCATTTGTCCTGTATTTTATATTTCCCCATGATTTTCATGCAACATCTGGAGGGTCTAAAATTGAGATGAGGGATTGAGATTATATATAAAAAAACTATTCTGGCAATATATAAAGCACAATTCGCCCAAAATAAATAAAGAATGAAGTCCCCTCTGAGTCAAGCACTTGGTTATATCCGTTTCTAAAAAAGCATGGTGGCAGGTAATAAAGCAGGCCCTTATGCCAAGAGTACAGAATATCAGCCTCTCCCTTAATCTCACCTTTTAGGGTATATTCATTTGTTTCAGAGATTTCTGTAACTGCTCAAGTCACCTTATCAGGGCTTGAAGAAACTCATGTGCTTACAGCCAAAACAACTTCATTTAGATGAATGGAATTCATTTTCAGTTGCAGAAATAAATCTGCTGTATATGAAGATACCCTTTAAAGGACACCTAAACCTTTGTTAAAACCATAAAGGTTCAGCAGTGCTTCTCAGAGCGCTCTGCACCTTTTGGGTTTCATCAGTTCTGCTCAGCTTTTCTAGCATGCGGAATACAGATCCCTAATACTTATCCATACAAAGCTGAGCAGAGGGAATGAAACTGAAGGTTCAGAGCACTCTAAGAAGCACCTTCCTGATTTTAGCAAAGGCTTAGGTCTCCTTTAAAATTTAATTCAAGGGCGAAAACAGCTTTTGGCTAGACTTGCATCTGTTCTGGAAAAGCCTCTGGTCATTGACTAGACTGCAGCTACACCCCTGAGCTGGCCAGTACAATGGAGCAATGGTGTCACTTGGGAGTCATCATAGGAAATGCTAAGACACACAAATGACAGAGGACAGAGCTGTGCAATTTTTCATTCAAGATCCTAAGAAATTGGGCCACCATTTTGCTCAACCAGCTTTCTTAAAAAAAAATAAATAAAATACTTATAAAAATATCTAAGCAGAATATGTTACAATCTGACACAAGTGGAGAAATTACTTCTATTAATATTTTTTTTAGGTGGGGGGAGTGCTAAACACGCTCCAGAGAATTTTCACAATATCAACTTACGCTCAATATAACTTTTGAGAGGTAAAAAAGTTAAACTGCTGAAAACAAGACATATAGAAATATATCTTACAGTTGATCGTTTCAGTCATCATCCTTTTATTTGTATAGTGCTAACACATTCCTTAGAACTGGACAGATAATTAACTTACATCAGTCCCTGCCACAGTAGAGCTTGCAATCTAATTTCTCTAGGAAAAGCACAAAAGAAACACAAAAACAATGACACACATTGGGAACAATTAAATGGGACATCCCACTGTATGGATTCCTTTATTACTGTGATACTGACTTATCGTGGCTATTTTCCACACCTTCATCACATTCTGTCTCAGTCCAAAATTTCCCAGCAAAATCACGCACTGTGGATAGAGTCATTTTTGGGCATTTAACCAACGTATCATTCTACTTTGAACCAGTGACATCAGCGTGCTCCTGCGTAGTCACTAAGTCTCAATGCCCCATTCGGGCTCCGTGGCTTTCATCTGTCTTCCAGTGTCCACCTGACAATATCTGCATGGACAGGGTCACATATTCCACTGCAGCCAATTAATAGCCTCAGTAGTAACGTATCCTCAAGTGATACATCGCTACTGGGTGTTTCTAACCTTAAATGATGCTTTAGGAAATAATGATGAAGAAAAAATCGATTTGTGGAGAAATACAAGAAAAGACTGAAGTGCAGATTTAAACAGGATTTACTGCATACGTATAGAAATGGCCACATATTTGTATTCAGAAATGAAAAAAGCTGCCAAGGTTTGGTTGCAGCGGCACATGTGACCCCATCCATGTGGAAGTTGACAGGTTGGGACTGGAAGTCCAGTGAAGACCGCCCAGGTGTCAATGAGCCAGACTGGTGCAGGAAAGTCTAGATCTCTCTACCTGTCCCATTGAAAGGGGGAGAAATATGTGCAAAAAAATACAGGAGAAACAGGAGTGCTATTTTACCACCAGTTGCCTAGAAGCTAATGACTGCCATGATGAACTAGAAAAATACCAATATGTCTTTAAAGGAAGAAATATAATAACCAAACCAAAAAACATTTTTAGGTCTCTCCAGAGATATTTAATTGGGTTCAAGTCAAGTCAAGACTCTGGCTGTGCCACTCAAGGACATTCACATAAAATGTCCCTAAGTCACTCCTGTGTTGTCTTGCTGAGAGCTTAGGGTTATAATCTTGTTGGAAGGTCAACCTTTGACCCAGTCTGAGGTCCAGAGCACACTAGATCAGGTTTTCATTAAGAATATCTCTGTACTTTGCTCCATTCAGCTTTTACTCAACCCTGACCTGTGTCCCTGTCCCAGCCGCTGAGAAACACCCTCATTGCATGATGCTGCCACCACCGTGCTTCACTATAGAGATGGTATTGGGTAGGTGATTAGCAGAGCTTGGTTTCCAACAGACATGATGCTTAGAACTGAGACCAAAAAGTTTAATCTTGGTTACATCAGGCCAGAGATTCTTGTTTCTCACAGTCTGAGACTCCTTTTGGCGCTTTATTTTCAAAAATCCAGGGGTCATTCACTGAAGAGAGGCTTCTTTCTGGCCACTCTATCATAAAGCACAGATTGGAGGAGTGATGCAGTGATGGTTGACCTTTTGAAACGTTATCCCATCTGCACACAGCATCGTTGGAGCTCAGCCAGAATGACCAATGACTTCTTAGGCTACTTTCACACTTGCGGCAGAGAGTGATCCGGCAAGCAGTTCCGTCTGCATGCAAACGGACCGCATTTGTAGACGGATCCATCTTACAAATGCATTGCAAGAACAGATCCGGAGAAACGGATCCGTTATATATTTTTTTAAACATTTTTACTGGTCTGCACGTGCGCAGACCGGAAGGACGGATCCGGCATTGTGGTATTTTTAATGCTGGATACGGCACTAATACATTTCAATGATCAACTGATAGGGATGAAACTGATCAGTTATTTTCCGGTATAGAGCCCCTAGGACGGAATTCTATGCCAGAAAAGAAAAACGTTAGTGTGAAAGTACCCTTAGCTTGCTCTCCAATTACTTAGTGTGCTGGGGTGGCCAGCTCTAGGAAGAGTCCTGGTTGTTCCAAACTTTTTCCATTTAAGAATTATAAAGGCCACTGTGCTCTTGAGAACTTTCAGTGCAGCATACATTTTTTTGTACCCTTCTCCAGACACGTGTCTCCCCACAATCCTGTCTCCGAGTTCTACAGGTAGGTCTGTCTTGCTCATGGCTTGGCTTTTGCTCTGATATGCATTGTAAGGTACAGTATGAGACCTTATATAGATAGGGGTGTGTCTTTCCGTATCATGTCCAATCATGGTGTAAAAACATCTCAATGATCCAGAGAAATGGGAGGTCCCCAGAATTTCAAGGAAAGAGTCTGGATACTTCTTTATATGCAAAATTTTAGTTTTTTCTTTTTGTAAAAATTGCTAAAATGCTGTTTCAACTTTCTCATTATGGGTTATTGAGTTCAGATTGCTGGGGAAAAAAAAAATATATTTTTTGTTTTTAGCACAAGATCTCAACATGAAAATGTGAAAAAAGTGAAAGGGTCTGAAGATTTTCTGAATACATTGTAAATGATAACAATGTTTGCCCATTTATCACACTTTGTGAGACCAACAATACCACCATGCTTGATGATTATTCTTTCATATTTAAGCCGATATTGGGGGCAACTGTTCTGATATATCACACAGCAAAACAAAACAATTTGCCAGTGATAATAATGTGAGAACAAAGACGTAATTATTGACTAGCATGGTCAATCTGGTATGAAGAGGACTTGGCCAGGAAATGTAGGTCTAGCTTAAAGAGCAGATATTGTCAGGAAAAGGTTTTCCCATTGTTTAATCAGGTTTTTATGTTTATGACCTTTAAAAAAAAACAAACAAAAAAACATTCCTAATACATTGACATTTTCACACTGACCAGTTAGCCTCACAAAAGGCAGATAATTCCCGTTTACAGATATCACTTTTTGCATTCATCTCATTATCATAGGGCAGGATCACAGTGAAAGGGAAATCTGGCCATACACATTAGATAAATGTCAGTTACACTTACTAACCCATCTAATATGCACAAAGGCCTTCTGACTTTCGACCCATGGCAGATGTTGAAGGGAGATAAGGACCTTGCATGAGTAAGGTGGCATGGAAAGAGAGCTCACCATTCAGCTTGAAAACTAACTAAAGTGCATGGCCGGGTTATAACATGGGACCACACCACTAACAATAGGGGATGAACACAGCTCACCTGCTTCCCCTTCCTGCAGGTCACAGAGCATGCCCACAACACAGGCAGGTTCTTAAGTTTATGTGACTGCTATACAAAAAGTTTTTGAACTGCTCTTTATAGTTTACAGCATCAGCTCAGGTAAGATGTTACACACATTACAATCAGAAAATAAAGATTACATTAGAAAAAAATATGTTCCCTCTATCATGTGGATCATTATTAAATATGTTGGTTTAAAAATATGACCACCATTAGACTTGAAGTTTCTGTATAATCCTTTGCCATAATAATACTGCTTACAAAGGAGCCCTTGGTCCACGGTGGTGTGGAATTACAGTATTTACTCTTACTGGTTGGATTATGTTGCTGCCTATTTTTGCATCAGACAGTAGGTTTTGTCTGTGAGGCTGATCATAGTATACCTAACTTTTAGGCCCCTTTCACACGGGCGAGTATTCCGCGCAGATGCGATGCGCGAGTTGAACGCATTGCACCCGCACTGAATCCTGACCCATTCATTTCTATGGGGCTGTGCACACGAGCGGCGATTTTCACACATCACTTGTGCGTTGTGTGAAAATCGCAGCATGCTCCTCTTTGTGCGTTTTTAACGTAACGCAGGCCCCATAGAAATGAATGGGGTTGCGTGAAAATCGCAAGCATCCGCAAACAAGTGCGGATGCGGTGCGATTTTCACGCACGATTGCTCGTAGACGATCGGGATGGAGACCCGATCACTTATTTTCCTTTATAACATGGTTATAAGGGAAAATAATAGCATTCTGAATACAGAATGCATAGTACAATAGCGCTGAAGGGGTTAAAAATAATAATAATTAAACTTACCTTAATCCACTTGATCGCGCAGCCCGGCTTCTCTTATGTCTTATTTTTTGCTATGTGCAGGAAAAGGACCTGTGGTGACGTCACCACAGGTCCTTTTCCTGAACATAGCAAAAAAGAAGACAGAAGAGAAGCCGGGCTGTGCGATCAAGTGGATTAAGGCGAGTTAAATATTTTATTTTTTTTTTTTTACTTCTTCAGCACTATTGTACTATGCATTCTGTATTCAGAATGCTATTATTTTCCCTTATAACCATGTTATAAGGGAAAATACTACAAATCTACAGAACACCGATCCCAAGCCCGAACTTCTGTTAAGAAGTTCGGGTTTAGGTACCAAACATGCAGTTTTTTCTCACACGCGTGCAAAACGCATTACAATGTTTTGCACTCACGCGGAAAAATTGCGCATGTTCCCGCAATGCACCCGCACCTGTTCCCACAACGCCCGTCTGAAAGAGGCCTTAGAGACTGGGCTAGGCTAGCATAATAGATGTCACAGGAAATAAACCAGTTCACTGATGGCTTCTGGCAAGGGTCTACATATGAAACCAATTTCCTACCTGGAAGCAGGGAGAGGGATACTTGGCAACCATATATTTAGTGACTGGGCGTTTAATGGCTCAGGGTACGTTCACATGTGCAGCAGCGGATCCATCAGGCTGTTCTAGCGGTGATTTATCTGCTGTCCAGCATAAATGCCGGGTTTCGGCCAGACAAAAACCACTGCATGCAACAGTTTTTGTCCGGCCGATAGCCGGCATTTATGCCAATGATGGACATGTGAACGTAGCCTCAGTCTACCCCTGCCATCATGTATTTTATTCTTAGGCAAAAATCTGCTGACAGGTGTTTTTTTATTAAACTGGCTGACCTGTTGCATGTATGCTTGGCAGCTGAAGGCATCTGTGTTGGTTCCATGTTCATATGTGCCCACATATGGTACACAGTCATTTTTTCTGATCTAGAAATATATATATGTATTTTTTTCCTTTGTTTTCCATCGGTGTCTATGAAGCAAACTTAACATAGGCACATAGCAAATATTCTACAAATACTCCTGAAAAGGTAAAGAACCCGTATTAATAGAATCTACATTATGTTCCTTACATAAGCCCCTTTATGTAGAACTGTTTATTTAAAATATATATCCACAGGGGACGATACGGGTATTGTTGCTATATACACACACTAGTGTTAAAATGAATAGAAAAAATAAATAAATAGAAAATTCTATTGAAACTCTATATTTTATAGCACATTGTACTAAAGAGTATTTGTAATGTTCTTAAATGCATACAGACATATCCTAGAGACAAACAGGACAGGACAGGACAGTACAAATTGTGGAGTTTCACCTCCTTTAAAAAGACTACCACTGAAAACGATGAACCTCTGCAACCTGACATTGTGTTGCTGCTGACATCCTATGCTGTAAGGTTTAGGAAAATCTGCCGACATTGCTAGACACCGCTATAAAATGCTGTTTTCTATCAAGCAGTAGTAATACAGAGTAGCGCTATAGCTGCCCGTGGATGTTAAGTGAACCCTCTCCCGATCAGCCATACTCATAGCAGGGAGATAACTTTTGTTTTCTATTGTAAAAGAAGGAAAAAAACTGCTTGCACTCATGTTGGAAAACCTCCTTGTGTGTAAGGGCCCTTTAACATGGGTTTCATCAGAACGTGCTTTCCTGATCATTGCCTGTTGTAAAACGGGCAGCCAACAGCCAATAAACGAGTAAATGCTCATTTGGTGGCTGACAGCATCTTTTATGCAGGGATACAAATTCTGGCTGGTGGGCAGGACATCTCCCCTTGTACACGGGGACTCTTCTCCTGACAATGTAAAGTACAGTATATGGGGCAAGAACAATTGTAAAAATGATTATTCGTCTCCATACAGCTTCCATTGGCCAGTCGCCGATCCACCTGCGATATCGACAATCCGCGCCCGTTATAGGTTGTTAAGGATCCTAATTTTGAGGTGATGAATGGCTGACCACACAATTGAATACTTGGCCCAAACATCACAGAGCTGTTGGTTAGGGATCCCCTGCCTAAAGTAACTTATAGGTTTGGTTATTTTAGAAAAATGTACTATAAAAAAATACGTTTTTAGCTGTTGGGAACAGTTCCTCTTATAAAATGAAGCAGGAAAACAAAATGATTCTATTGGTAACGCAAAAAATTCATTATGTGGTTCATTTCTATTCCCAAATTCTTAATTACAATACAGTGTAACTAACAGTGACGACCACTTTACTACAGTAAGTGCACATGTGTACTTACACTCCACGTAAAACAAGACACAGTTTAACATTCACCATATATGGCTTAGATAAACACACTATAGACAGTACACCATCGGCATCAGGTTATAATAATGTTATAACATGTCATTTAAGGAGCCTTTTAGAGGCTGCATCCCACATAGCAGGCTTTAAAATACATTCACCATCATAGCAAAAATCAGCAGGTTTGAATAGTCCCATTGGCTTTTGTAGGACCTAGGACATATCCTAAACAGGTAACGCTCTTAGAAAATGTATAGCTACAAGCAGCTGCTTAAGGTGCCCATACACCTTCAATAGCGGTCGGCTGAGTGAGTTGACCCACTGATCAATATCTCTAGCGGTGGCTCATCTGCCGGGAGAACAAAAGCATTAGAAATTTAAATTCAATGCACCCATTCCTTCACTCCCCCAACATCATCTGTTGGAGGACAGTCAAGAGCTCCCCATACACATTAGATCGTTGGCAGGTTTGACAAAAATTGAGTTCATCCAACATTAGTTCAACGTGTATGGGGATAGCTTTAGGCTTGCAATCATTTTTCATCTACCTTTCCAACCAAAGATTCGCAGTTCTATCCTTAGCTGTATAACTTGAGTTATTAAACGTAACAAATGAAAGCTGACAAGTCCAAGTTATAAAACACATACATCCAAAATATAATGTTCTTACCAAGGTAGACACCCTATAATTAAGTGTCCTTGCCTGTGTTCTTTCCACTGATGTTAACGGAACAATAATACTGGAAGGACGACAATACTCCTCGGTGCTGCTACTAGCAGTTCATTATATGACAAAGAGCTGCACAGACCACCATACTGGACCACCAGAGGCTGTGAGGAACTTGGCTGACTAAGGACAATGCCCCATACAAAAAAAGCCAATACCCTGTAGTTTAGACAAGCAGTCTATTTCACCGAAGCGTTTGGAAACAACTCTTCTTTAAGTGGTTAACTTCCTTGCTAAGAGGCATTGCCCCTTTAAAACAGTGGCATGGGACACAAAAATACATTTGACTGCTGTCAAAGTTTGGCTAAAACACTGATAAATGTGAGAAATGTAACAGATACATTATAGTAAAATAAAAAGTACATGAAATAAATACGGCATTTATACCACGTTTGATAACCATAACCTAGATTGTCTTTAGCTATATACATAAAGTGAATATTAAAAGGTCTACATTTCCCTTTTTAAGATATGCTTTCCAATTCTATATATTTTTTTAAATATTTTTAAACTGATAAAAGGCGTCAAACTAGTTTAAAGATGGACGCTTAGTCTGAACTATTTTTTGCTTCAGCGCCTTCATTTCATCCTCCTCTTCCTCATTTTCGCTCTCACACACATGAACCACCACACTAGGAGTTGACTCTGTGCCTGCATGCAGTTCATACTTCTCCCCTGGAAAAAAAAAGTTACATCGGTGATAGGTAGAGATGCACAAATAGAGGTATAAAAGTATCACTAGAATTTCGACAAAAGGGACAATACTACAAGATACCTAACCTATAACAAACTTTTACAAAACAATATGTTACAAGTAAAAGATATAGGGGGGAATTTATCAAAACCGATGAAAAGGAAAACTGGCTTAGCTGCCCACAGCAACCAATCAGATTCCACCTTTCATTTTTCAGAGCTCCTTTGGAAAGGTGTAATCTGATTGGTTGCTAAGGACAGCTAAGCCAGTTTTCTTTTGCACCAGTTTTGATAAATCTCCCACACAGTGAAGGATATGGGAACAATGAAACACACATATCTAATGTTTGCTTTTCCTGATCTAACTCGGTCCAACATTCTGTGCTGATTAATTCCTTAATTAATTCCTCTCTTTATAGCCGTCAGAGCATTATTTTTCTGAAACAGAGCCCCAAATCCCCTGCATAGCCATAAAGTTGAATGATAAAATTCTGACTATTTATGTCCACCACTAGAGGGAGCTCACACTTCTTTGGTGGCCATCACTAAAAGTTGCAACCAGTGATTGCAGCATATAGATTTACTAGGATGTGTGTGATGAAATATACATAAAAAAACAAAACAAAAAAACAACCTATCATTAACCTTCCTGATCCGGATTTCAGATCTGCACTATAACAGCACCACATATAAGTGTACTGCCCCATAAATAAGATTTAAAGGGAACCCATCACCATGAAAACGCAGCACAATCTGCAGGCTGCATGTTGTAGAGCAGGAGGAGCTGAGCAGACTGATCTAAATGGTTGATAATCAAAACATTTCCTATAAAACTATCCACCTTCTGGATATCAAAGCTCAAAATGAAAAGGAAATTAAATGAATAACTTAAAGTTTGGATGTATCATTTCCCATAAACTATAGTTAAATCTGCTCAGCTCTTCCTGCTCTATAACATGGTGCCCGCAGGTTTTGCTGCATTTTCATGGGAACAAATCTGTTCCTTTAAAATCCAATAAGAAAATTTTTACATATACGTCTGAAACTATTATGCAATGATATGTTATTTGCTATGTTATATTGTTTTATTCCCATAGGTAAATATTCAGCTAGCTCTACTGGAGATGATGAACTTACCAGGCCCAAGCTTTGAAACCGCACATAGCAAATCATAGTTGAGCGTTGGGGTTGGGTCCCCGCTTTGTTGCCATCCTACAGGAGGAGATGCTGGTGGTGAAATCAGGAACTGTTTCGTTAGCGGAGGAGGTAACAGGAAGGATTTCTCTCCTTCTTCATTAGATACCTGGGCCTAGGGAATAAACAAAAGGGCAATCAAAAGCATAGCAAAGCACTGGGCCACCCTAAAGTTGTAATAAAAATCTACAGTGTAGAGTAAGGGCTCATTTAGACAGCGGTATTCTATCCGCAAAAATGCGGATCCGTTTTTTTTTGCGGATTAGATGCTGACCCATTCACTTCTATAGGGGGCCCTTTTCTATCCCACGGTTCCGCAAAACAAATGAAACATGTCCTATACTTGTCCGTGAAAATCAGGACATGGCCCCATTGAAGTTTAAGGGTCCGCAAAAATACTGAATGCTATCCGTTTTTTTGCCGATCCGCAAAAGAACGGATAGCATTCAGTAATTTTGCAGACAGCATACGGCCGTCTGAATAAGCCCCAAATGTAATGGAGAAAGGTAGAGCGGTGCTAGAAAATTACCAGGAAATTTTTGTTAGAAAACTTCACATTGCTTTCTGTGAGGATTACCCTATTCACATTCAGCATCAATAACCTTCATATGGGAAGCAATGTATTACCTATGCAGGAGCAAATAGGGGCTCCAAATACTTAGGCGCTAAAAGCATAGATTACAATATGTCACCAATCACCCAATATTATATTCACTTGGATTTTATCTCATTTAGCATGTTTTTTTTTCAAACCATCCCTTGTAACTAAAGGTAACCATTTACACTTGTTTAAGGCTAGCCACTTATATTTCTTTGGTCAATCGCTATCTCTCATGACCCCTTCATAGACATGTAGGCTCTGCTGACCATGCATGTATCCTAAAAGGGAATAGTGGAGAAAGCCAAGCTCTTAAGATACATCTATCAGTGGCTTATCTCCCAAGAACAAAAGTATTGGGCAGTTCTAATTAAACACGCTAAATACTTCTCTCTCCCAACATTACTTGTCATAGGGGAGTCAGGAGGCCCCCACACAGTTATGATGGAAGGCCAGCCCTGCCAAATTTGAAGGGTTCAGCCCCAAATCATCTAATGTATGGCTTAATTAAAGCTAATCAAAATAGACAATTTCAACCAAAATGATCATTCATTGGATGAACTTTAACAACTAATTTTAGAGGACCAATGGCAGACCATTATCAACTGAAATCAGTAAAGTTAGAAATTTTGGGCAAATAATTGAATGAAAGGTCTTTTGGGATGAAATATGTTTCCACAAAGATCATTTGTCCTTTGCCTATATGCGAGCATGGTTTTCTGCTGCAGGTGGCTGCTGATACATGGGCCTGAACCCTAATAATACCTTAACAAATAATATTAAAGGGGTAAAAGGGAACCTGTCACCGGGATTTTGGGTATAGAGCTGAGAACATGGGTTGCTAGATGGCCACTAGCAAATCCGCAATACCCAGTCCCCATAGCTCTGTGTGCTTTTATTGTGTAAAAATCTCAGGTTATTTTGCACATCTATCAAATCATTTTTTTTACACAATAAAAGCACACAGAGCTATGGGGACTGGGTATTGTGATGTGCTAACGGCCATCTAGCAACCCATGTCCTCAGCTCTATACCCAAAATCCCGGTGACAGGTTCCCTTTAAGACTAAACTTCGCTCCATGGCTTCCTCCGCAGGTCTTGGGTCTCTGAGAATCAACATCCTGTTGACATGCATCATGTGACAGCTGCAGCCAATCTGGCCACAGAGGTGACCTGTCTCCCATGCGGAAAGTGACCCAGTGACGTACCGCATGAGTGACATGTCACGAATAAGGCCAATGATTGGCTGAAATGGTCACGTGACGAGCATCAACATGTTTTAATTCCTAGAGACCGTGGACTTCGAAGGTGTCCATGGAACGAGGCAGCCAGAATCCAGCGTCGGGGACCAGGTATCAAGTATAAACTCCTTTAAAAAGGTATTTCCATTTTTATATTACTCTATGTAGGAAAAAAGTCAGTGTTTTGGAGCACTCACGTGTGTACCTGCATCATGCCAACAAGAAAAGACCTGAGAAACAATTGGCACCACTCTTTAAACTGGGAAAAGTTATAAGGACATCACCAAATAATTTTAAATTCTTAATTTAACAGTAAGAAGTATTGTCTACAAAAGGAAGAACCATTTTTCCATGACTGTATGCTATGAAGAATGTGTTCCACCATGCTATGGATGCATAGACTGGACCAGCAAAACATATCACTACTTGTGCAGTAGACTCTGCTGCCATTGAAAGGGAACCTGTCACCGGGATTTTGTGTATAGAGCTGAGGACATGGGCTGCTAGATGGCCGCTAGCACATCCGAAATATCCAGTCCCCATAGCTCTGTGTGCTTTTATTGTGTAAAAAAAACCACACACGATTTGATACATATGCAAATCAACCTTGAGATGTGTCCTGTACGCGAGATGAGTCCAGCACCGCCCCGCATACTCAGAATCTCCCCCTTACTCCCAAACGTCAGAAAGCCAGAGCGCCGTAATCTCTCGATGAGCGATCTAGCGCATGCGCAGTTCCTTCCCTGAGGGTGATGCCAGCACAGGGAAGGAACACTATGACGACACTGCGCATGCGCTAGCTCGCGCATCGCAAGATCACGGCGCTCTGGCTTTCTAACGTCGGGGAGCAAGGAGGAGATTCTGAGGATGTGGGGCGGTGCTGGGCTCCTTTACGCTGGACTCATCTCATGTACAGGACACATCTCAGTTTAATTTGCATATGTATCAAATCATTTTTTTTTTACACAATACAAGCACACAGAGCTATGGGGACTGGGTATTGCGGATGTGCTAGCGGCCATCTAGTAACCCATGTCCTCCACTCTATATATAAAATCCCGGTGACAGGTTCCCTTTAAAGATTCCCTATAATTTGGACCTCATGAACCTAGTTGTAGGAACACCTGCATGAACCTTTTATCATCATTAAATTTCAACAATAACAGAGGCTACCGGCAGGCTGAGACTTGGAAGTGGCTTTGCTTTTCTTGAAATCCCAAGAAACTTCATTTAATCAGTATTAAGTTGCACCATCAGAAATAAATTGGGGGTCTTTTTTTTAATCTTCTCCTGTTCCTTCAGTTTGCTGATGTCTTACATTGCCAAGAGCTTTCTAATCATGCTTGTTCTAGAGCATGGTCTCTCTGCAGTCATTAACACTCATGAATATTTCATAGTTTCCCTAATGCTAGTTCATTAACATGTGTTTTTCTTAACATGGAAAAAAAAAATAAGTTTTGTTTTTGTGCTGATTTCCCTTAATTATGATTAAAATACAACAACATTTTATTCATGGAGCATTAGAAAGATGCAATAAAAACAGTACATTCAGGTCCCTTTATTTCTCCATATTTTATTGGGTTTCAGCCTTGTTCTAAAATTGATAACATTCATTTACTTCTCATCAACCTAAACACAATACCACATACCTACTGTAAATTCAGAGTTGTCAAATTTAGCCTAATTTACTGAACCCCCCCCCCCGAAATATGACCTATATATACACACACACAATGCATTTGGAAAGTCTTCAGACCCTTACACTTTTTTACATTTTGTTGTGTTGCGGCCTTGTGTAAAATAAAGTAAATAAAAAATACTGTACGGAGCGGTACCTTGGAACCAAACCTGAGTTTGAGAAATGTTTTTTTACAGTAGAAATCGCAAGGTAATAACTTCGGCTCATAGGAGCCAATACATTCTAATACTGTTAGGAGCGCCCGCTCCGTACAGTATTCAAATGAAGTATTATGCGAATCGATTTCGGATGTTTCGTGTGAGGGCTGGATAGGATGCGGGAAAATGCGCAATTTTTCTGCACGAGTGCAAAGCGTTTTAATGCATTTTGCACGAACGAGAAAATCGGCATGTTTGGTACCTAGACACGAACCCGGACTTCTTCACAGAAGTTCGGGTTTGGGTTAGGTGTTGTTTAGATTTTATTATTTTCCCTTATAACATGGTTATAATGGAAAATAATAGCATTCTTAATACAGAATGCTTAGTAAAAATAGGGATGGAAGGGTTAAAAAATAAAAATTTAACTCACCTCATCCACTTGTGCGCGCAGCCCGGCTTCTTTTCTTTCTTCTTCTTTGAGGACCTGGGAGGAAAAGGACCTTTGGTGACGTCACTGCGCTCATCACATGGACGTGATGGACCATGTGATGAGCGCAGTGACGTCACCAAAGGTCCTTTTCTCCCAGGTCCTTAAGGTCCCTTTCACACGAGCGAGTTTTCCGCGCGGGTGCAATGCGTGACGTGAACGCATAGCACCCGCACTGAATCCTGACCCATTCATTTCTATGGGTCTGTGTACATGAGCGTTGTTTTTCATGCATCAGTTCTGCGTTGAGTGAAAATCACAGCATGTTCTATATTCAGCGTTTTTCACGCAGCCCTGGCCCCATAGAAGTGAATGGGGCTGCGTGAAAAACGCATTGCATCCGCAAGCAAGTGCAGGTGCGATGCGTTTTTCACTGATGGTTGCTAAGAGATGTTGTTTGTAAACCTTCAGTTTTTTTATCACGCGTGTGAAAAACGCATCAAAACGCATTGCACCCGCGCGGAAAAAACTGAACAACTAAACGCAATCGCAGACAAAACTGACTGAATTTGCTTGCAAAATAGTGAAAGTTTCACTGAACGCACCCTGAACGCATCCGGCCCCAATCCGCAACGCCCGTGTGAAACCAGCCTAAAGAAGAAGAAAAAACACAAGCCAGGCTGAGTGAACAAGTGGATGAGGTGAGTAAAAAAAAAAAAAATTTCACGCATTGCACCTGCGCGCAATACTCGCCCGTGTGAAAGAGGCCTTAGACTATCACCTGAGGGACCCGATACAGATAAGCGTGCCTTCTGAAATTATGTGCATTGAAAGATGGATTCCAAATTGTAGAAATATATTAAGGATGTTCAATGGAAAAAGAATGCAGCTCAGAATGCAACTTTGCCACATCAAAAAGTCTGAATACTAATCGTTATATTTTATATTTTTAATAACAATGCACACATTTCTAAAAAACGAACTGTTATGTAGTATTGGGTGTAGATTGCTGGAAAAAAAAAAAAAAAAAACAATGAAGAAGTGGCCTAAAAACTGTATGATCATTGTAAAGTGTAAATATAGCGTATTACAGGGATAGATCCCCACTACTGTTTGCAAAAAATGGCGCAAAAAGATTGTGCCATTTGGTTAAATAATAGCTATCAAAGAATATAGCAGACTAGAAGTGTGCTGTATTCATGAAGGGAGTCTTAATAAAATTGCCCCTACATACATATAGCATCAGAGCAAAGTGACAACATGGTCAATCTGGTCTCCAGCATACCTCAATACCTAATTATTTAGCAATATAGGAAAGGGGGAATTATCCGGCTCCTAATAGAATAGTCATTTCCTGGTCCGTAATGCAAACAAGAATAAGACATTTTCTATAAATTTTGCAGACGACATGGAACAGACGTGCGGATGCAGACAGCACATGGAGTGCTGTCCGCATCTTTTGTGGTCCCACTGAAGTGAAACGGTCCGCGTCCGACCCACGAAAAATGCAGATCGGATGCCAACCCAAACCGTGGTTGTGTGCATGAGCCCTAATGGTGGCACCAAATGGCCATGTGAACATGGCTGCCTTGGTGTTTTATGGGTACATATAGTACTAGGGCATATGTATATTGTATGATCAATATTGATGTTTCTGCCACAAAAATGACTACGCCAATGAAAGTACATTAAGTGCCACAAAATGGACACGCTCACTATGTAGATAAAAAGCATGTAGGTCCTTCCTCCTAAACTTCCTGGTTTGAAGGGAACCTGTCACTGGGATTTTGTGTACAGAGCTGAGGACATGGGCTGCTAGATGGCCGCTAGCACATCCGCAGTCCCAATAGCTCTGTGTGCTTTTATTGTGTAAAAAAAGACGATTTGATCCATATACAAATTAACCTGAGATGAGTCCTGTCCCGGAGATGAGTCAGGGATCACAGCAGCATGTCTGGTGTGTGTGTTTATTAGAAGCCAAGAGTGCACACACAAATAAGTATGACGTTTCGGCTACACAGTAGCCTTTATCAAGTATACAATTACTATACATGGGCCAACATATATACACCAAACTGACCACTCCTATAACAGCTCAGAGCCAATCAGCTGGAGATTCAATCAAATCAGAGCATGTGTGACAATTAAAAGCGGCCTGAACTCCAATCAGGCTGTGAGTAATAATAAAATCATATATACCCGATTCCACATTAGATAAGACCTGATTCCATCCTTACACCTCAAGTCGACGTCTCAATAGGCGTCTTGCGCATGTCTGTGATGTCATCATGTCGTAGTGTCGGCGTGCTGCCGTACGGAGTCACAGGGGTGCAACCGCACCAACTCCTCCGCCAATGAGCGTTCGCATCCAGGACACAAGGTCACGTGCGTTACACATCACCCGCTCACGTGACCGTCACATGACAGACGCAAGGTCCGGTATTATCCGCAAAGAAAAGAGGACATAAAGGATATTATATATATATATATATATATATTTACACACCTCATGCATCTAGCCACGGATGTATAGATGGGGACATAAAATATGTCTCACACATACCTCGTCACATCCATGAATTGCCAGAGAGACATCAATACATAACAGGTGGTGGCTGATATATAATCAGATAATATATAGACATCGACTTAAAGCGCAGAGAAGCAAAAATAAACGGATGAAAAAATGAGAACCAGTATGCGTAGAATATAAAACTGTACCCCGAGCGGGACAGATAATAAAGTGCAAAAATGTACCTAAAAATACCGTATAAAAACATATATATACTGAATCGGACAGGAAATGCATGAAAATATTCTACCTATCTACGCTATTTACATTTAATTCAATGTTGAGTCCCTGGGGTTGTAAGGATTGCAATGTAAAGATCCATTTGAGCTCTTTCTTTCTTAACATACATTTCCTATCACTCCTGGGAATCTGAACCGAGTCGATGACCCGGAATCTCAATTGACTGACAGAGTGTCCACAGTCATTGAAGGGTAGCCACTGGCTTGTCCAACAACCTTTTAAGACATGACAGTAGTCACCCGTGCCGCATGCTTGACTCCTTTCCTTGGAGCCAGATGCTGCATGTGAGGCAAGTGGTATCTGAGACATATTTTATGTCCCCATCTATACATCCTAGATGCATGAGGTATATAATATCCTTTATGTCCTCTTTTCTTTGCGGATAATACTGGACCTGGCGCCTGTCATGTGACGGTCACGTGAGCGGGTGATGCGTAACGCACGTGACCTTGTGTGCTGGATGCGAACGCTCATTGGCGGCGGTAGGTGTGGCTGCAGGAGTTGGTGCGGTTGCATCCCTGTGACTTCGTACGGCAGCACGCCCACACTACGACATGATGACATCACAGACATGCGCAAGATGCCTATTGAGACACCGACTTGAGGTGTAAGGATGGAATCGGGTCTTATCTAATGTGATTGGAGTTCAGGCCGCTTTTAATTGTCACACATGCTCTGATTTGATTGAATCTCCAGCTGATTGGCTCTGAGCTGTTATAGGAGTGGTCAGTTTGGTGTATATATGTTGGCCTATGTATAGTAATTTTAAACTTGATAAAGGCTACTGCTTAGCCGAAACGTTGTATTTATTTGTGTGTGCACTCTTGGCTTCCAATAAACAGACACACCGGATATGCTGCGGTGATCCGTTTGCTATTTTCTACTGTTCTTGGGACTGCTGTGGATCTGTGGTCCTGTCGCATGCCTGGTTTGGTTGAGAGGTCCATTTGTGCTGCTCTGCAACTTCTTTATTCTGAGATGAGTCAGGGACAGGACAACCTGTATAGTTTCCCCTGAAGACGCCGAGAGGCTCGGCGAAACATGTAGGGACACAGGACTTAAGTTTTAGGCAGGGAGTTCACTGTTAGGCCTCTTTCACACGAGCGTGGCGTGTGAGGGCCTGATAAGATGCGGGTGCATTGCCGTAAAATGCGCAATTTGCCCGCACAAGTGCAAAGCGCTTTAATGCGCTTTGCACGCGCGTGAGAAAAATCGCCATGTTTGGTAGCCAGACCCAAACCCGGACTTCATCACTGAAGTTCGTGTTTGGGTTAGGTGTTGTGTAGATTTTATTATTTTCCCTTATAATAGCGTAGCAACCTCCTGAGGGATCCTCTCGTTTGTTATTTTCAAGGGACAGGACTCATCTCAGGTTAATTTGCATATGTATCAGAGCTAAAAAGAACTTGCGGTATTGCGGATGTGCTAGCGGCCATCTAGCAACCCATGTCCTCAGCTCTATACCCAAAATCCAGGTGACAGGTTCCCTTTAAGTCTTTAGAGAAGGGAGTTGGAGGGAGTAGAAATATGGTTGCCTCCTAAGAGAAGCTAAACTTTCCTAGTTTATCTTGCAAGTTATGAAATTGTGATACAGGAATGAAATGGAGAATTTCTGACTTACTCTATAGATATTTCCCAACATGTAGTGTCTAATTCTTACAAGATCACACACAAATCCTCTACAAAATTTCTCACAACATCTGCCGTAGTCTAGAACACACTACCCCAGCACATTAAACTCTTCCCCAACATCCAAACCATCAAAAGCACCCTGAAAACCCACCTCATAGGGAAAACTGACAACCTAAAAAAACACTGCTGACACTAAAGAGCCATCCGAGTAGCTTTCTCCTACTGTCTTCCTTCCCTTGTAGATTGTAAGCCTTCATGGACAAGGTCCTCTTCTCCTCTGTGACAGTCTGTTGATAACTTTCTGCTTACTGTACTTGTTTTGTTTTATATACAGTACAGACCAAACGTTTGGACACACCTTCTCATTCAAAGAGTTTTCTTTATTTTCAGGACTATGAAAATTGTAGATTCACACTGAAGGCATCAAAACTATGAATTAACACATGTGGAATTATATACATAACAAAAAAGTGTGAAACAACTGAAAATATGTCATATTCTAGGTTCTTCAAAGTAGCCACCTTTTGCTTTGATTACTGCTTTGCACACTCTTGGCATTCTCTTGATGAGCTTCAAGAGGTAGTCACCTGAAATGGTTTTCACTTCACAGGTGTGCCCTGTCAGGTTTAATAAGTGGGATTTCTTGCCTTATAAATGGGGTTCGGACCATCAGTTGCGTTGTGGAGAAGTCAGGTGGATACACAGCTGATAGTCCTACTGAATAGACTGTTAGAATTTGTATTATGGCAAGAAAAAAGCAGCTAAGTAAAGAAAAACGAGTGGCCATCATTACTTTAAGAAATGAAGGTCAGTCAGTCCCAGGAAAGGAAGACCAAGAGTCACCTCTGCTGCTGAGGGTAAGTTCATCCAGTCACCAGCCTCAGAAACCGCAGGTTAACAGCAGCTCAGATTAGAGACCAGGTCAATGCCACACAGAGTTCTAGCAGCAGACACATCTCTAGAACAACTGTTAAGAGGAGACTGTGTGAATCAGGCCTTCATGATAGAATATCTGCTTGGAAACCACTGCTAAGGACAGGCAACAAGCAGAAGAGACTTGTTTGGGCTAAAGAACACAGGGAATGGATATTAGACCAGTGGAAATCTGTGCTTTGGTCTGATGAGTCCAAATTTGAGATCTTTGGTTCCAACCACCGTGTCTTTGTGCGACGCAGAAAAGGTGAACGGATGGACTCTACATGCCTGGTTCCCACCGTGAAGCATGGAGGAGGAGGTGTGATGGTGTGGGGGTGCTTTGCTGGTGACACTGTTGGGGATTTATTCAAAATTGAAGGCATACTGAACCAGCATGGCTACCACAGCATCTTGCAGCGACATGCTATTCCATCCGGTTTGCGTTTAGTTGGACCATTATTTATTTTTCAACAGGACAATGACCCCAAACAGACCTCCAGGCTGTGTAAGGGCTATTTGACCATGAAGGAGAGTGATGGGGTGCTGCGCCAGATGACCTGGCCTCCACAGTCACCGGACCTGAACCCAATCGAGATGGTTTGGGGTGAGCTGGACCGCAGAGTGAAGGCAAAAGGGCCAACAAGTGCTAAGCATCTCTGGGAACTCCAAGACTGTTGGAAGACCATTTCAGGTGACTACCTCTTGAGGCTCATCAAGAGAATGCCAAAGAGTGTGCAAAGCAGTAATCAAAGCAAAAGGTGGCTACTTTGAAGAACCTAGAATATGACATATTTTCAGTTGTTTCACACTTTTTTGTTATGTATATAATTCCACATGTGTTAATTCATAGTTTTGATGCCTTCAGTGTGAATCTACAATTTTTACAGTCATGAAAATAAAGAAAACTCTTTGAATGAGAAGGTGTGTCCAAACTTTTGGTCTGTACTGTATGTACGTATACCCCTTTTTAGATGTATAGCACCCTGAAATTAACTGCACCTTAAAAAATATATATATATATGTATAATAATAATTATGATAAAAATGCCTCAGTATGTTCTCCTTAGTCAGCCTCATAGTAAAAAAGTAGTACCGAACAGGAATACAGTGCTTACTGGTACTTTTCATATAATTTATATTTTTCCTATATGTACTAGAACCCAAACTTCTCCAAAATAAAAAAGACAATCATGCATTATACTGTACCTGGGCAAAATACAATTTCAGTTTCTTTCCATTAAAGTCAGACTCATGCAGTTCAATTCTTGCTCGAGCTGCTGCTTCTGGGTTACTAAAATTAATTCTCACTCTCCTGAAGCTTTTAAACAACTGGAAAGAAACCTGGTCATCATATATTGTAAAAAGAGCTTTGAATCTTTCCTGCAAGAAGGTAAAGAAATCGGCACAAGTTAGCACGTTCAACAAGAAAAATACACAGTATAAATATATATATTGATGAAAAGAATAACACACCAAGAACGAGTTGTTGGAGTGGAATGAAGCTTTCTCTGTGTGAATGTACTGATGATATATGGAAGAGATTACAATATTAGAGCGAAATTATACGTTTATTGGGGGAAAACTGTACAACTGAATGGAGGGTCTAGTAGCAGGGTGTGCTGCCTCTTGCCCGGATAAAAGATGAGATACAGTTGGGCATGGAGACATACAGGTTCCAGATCCTATGGCACATTTGCCCACAATTGTTGCAGCTGGACTCGTCTTGCATACTTTTAACAAGCTGGTTAGATTGGCAATAAATATGGTGACCGGGTGCCAAGAAAGAGTTGCAATCTGGAAGAAAACACCCCTGGGAAACCCTTCCTGCTGAAAAATGACAGTTGGAAGCCCTGCCATGAGAAGAGGCAACATGTGTCCTGCACATATCGCTGAGCTATTAGTGTGCCACATATAACTACTAGGGGTGACCGGCTGTCATATTGTTTTACATAGGCCTGAAGTGTTCATCATCAGGCCTCCATACCCAAACTAGACTGTTGTATGATCCCACACAACCTGAATCTATTACTAAAGACACTATGGCTCCAGTCCTTAGCAGTCCAGGTTTCTAGTTCACAACACCACTGCAAACAAATGTGATGTTGGCTCACTGTCAATGGCAGGAAACTTAACAAGCGCCATGACCCCAAATTTTCTTGGACAATGTAGGAGCAGCTTGTGCTTGTTAGCAGATCAAACGATCCTCTCTACTAGTGGTCTGTCTGCCCCCGGAGCCTGTTCACCGTGTGTGTGCGCGCATGACCTCATGTAACCACTGCTCCCAACAGCCAGGTATGAACAGTCTAGATGGCTGGCAATTCCTCGAAATGACCATCCTGGTCCTCTCAGCCCATTGATGTCATACGCTCCAATTCACAAAATAGAATAAATCATCACTCAAAATAGAATTTAAGCAAATATCTTTATTTATTTAGTTGGGTAATTAAAGGCCGCAATGCTTATTACTTAACCAATTAATTATAATCTGGTTAATCCAATTTATTCTCAAATATAAATAAGTAAATATTTAAACCAATAAACCATATAACACTCAGTCCACTCAGAGAGTGACTTAACCCCCGTCAATAAGCAAAGCGACAAAATAAATAGGGAAGGGAGGGAGGGAACTTGAAAAATACTTACGTGAATGAGCCAAAATCGTTATTTTCTGTTCTTTTATAGGTTCTCAAACTGGCAGTTAAAGTGATCTCCAATCAAATTTGAAGATATCAGCGCAAGCACCCACAGCATCTGGGTTAACCCATTCTTCACATAGGTAAGTAAATAATATAATCAACATATTAACTGTAATGTTAGGTGCCATGTCATCATGGCTCACCACACTGAATTTATCAGTATGGTTCGCTCCATGATGTCATACGCTCCAATTCACAAAATAGAATAAATCATCACTCAAAATAGAATTTAAGCAAATATCTTTATTTATTTAGTTGGGTAATTAAAGGCCGCAATGCTTATTACTTAACCAATTAATTATAATCTGGTTAATCCAATTTATTCTCAAATATAAATAAGTAAATATTTAAACCAATAAACCATATAACACTCAGTCCACTCAGAGAGTGACTTAACCCCACAACGCCACATAAAAACAAGTGGCCCAATAAACATTGCAAGCCTTTAATAAAAACCATTATCAATTATGTTCTGCAAATCTGAAATGAATATATCACATCCAATATCAGAAAGCTGATCATCCTTTTCTTGGTAAAGTCCTCTAACGAATCCTTCTAATTCAACATGTCTGTAATTGCCATGACCAATTTCCTTCAAATAAATCTCCATTTTTTTATTAATTCTTTTCCTAATTGTTTCCAGAAAGGATAACTCAGAATTGAACCAAGAAAATTTTGGGATGATGTCAGAAAATACGAGTACAACACCATCAAGTAAGTAGCATATTTTACATAACAATTCTTTTAATTCATAAATTAACAAATGCGTTTTGATTTTTCCCAAATCAAACGAGCCAATATGTAAAATAAACAGGTCAGGTTTCGACATTTTTGAATATATAAGGCTGACATTCTTGAAGATATCAGAAATTTTAAGGTCAGCAAAGGAAAACCAGTTTATGGAAAATTCTGCTGAATAACCTAAATTAACAGTAGAATGTCTAGAAGCAGATCTTCTCTCAGCCAATTGAATCAGTTCATCACCAAAAATCCATACAACTTTTGAAGGTCCTATATCAATAATGGGGGATTTGAGATTTTATTGTCTGCAGCAATCTCGCTTAATCTTAGAGCAGCAAAGAAAGCTATAGAAAATGCTGCAGAAAATAAATTGGTTTCATATTCCGAAGAACAAACTAATACTAAATTACATATGACCTTTTGTAACAATTCAATAGATAAAGGGCTGGTCTTAACATTGTGGACTGACTTTCTTTTGATACCTTTAATCATTTGTTTAATGATAAAATTATTCAGAATAGAGCTTTCGCCTTTTAATTTAAAGAAAAAAGAAATGCCCGATAATTTTTTAGAAATAGAATCGGCTTGTAAACCGTTGTTGTAAAGATATATAATAAATTTGATAAAATTCCCTAAATTAAAATCAATGTAAGAAATTTTTTGAGATATGCAGAAAAGCTTCCAATCCAACCATGCGGCAGAATATGCTGCCCATGTATTCTTGGCTAATGAACCAAAAATAAGTTCATTAGTTAATCCTCTGATATCTCCCAAAGATGAGTTGGACAAGGAATTCCCATTCGGGAAGCTCGAGGTGTCATTAAGAAGAATTCCTTGAAGCGCTGTCGGGACAAATAATCAGCAATATAATTAGTTTTCCCAGAAATAAATCTAGCTTTTATCCAAATGTTAAATTTTAGACATTGAAAAACTATCTTACGCAATAATGAAGAAACTAACGGAGACTTTGAAGTTAAACAGTTTATGGAAAAAACTACTCCCATATTGTCCGACCTTAGCAGAATTCTCTTATTCTGAAACACTGAGGACCAAATTGTTAGAGAAACTAGAACTGGAAATAATTCTAGAAAAACCAAATTTTTTGAGTACTTGTTATTAGTAATCCAATTTAAAGGCCAACGTTCGGCAGACCAAAAGTTGTCAAAATAAGCACCATATCCAATAGCACCAGACGCATCTGTATAAAGAGACAAGGTGTCTGAGCCAACAAACTCTTCCTGCCAAATGGTGTGACCGTTAAATTCACATAAAAATTGCAACCAAACTGAAATGTCATCCTTTAGTTGTTTGGTGATGCGAATATGGGATCGAGGTGAGGACTTACCTGATGTGGCAGCATACAATCTTTTAGAAAAGACCCTTCCCATGGGAATCACACGAGAAATAAAATTAAGAGAACCTAAAAGAGACTGAAGTTGTTTAAGCGTAATTTTTTCTTTTCCGGATATGCGAGTTAATTGTTGAACAGTATTCTGGATTTTTTCCATTGGTATGCTAAATTCCATTGTTACTGTATTTATATCTATGCCCAAAAACTTGAGATTCGTAGTAGGATAGACAGTTTTATCTACAGCTAATGGAATGCAGAAATATTTAGCTATACCAATGAATCTATTCAGAAGATTCATACAATCATCCGAATCTACACGACCTATAAATAAAAAGTCATCGAGATAATGTAGTAAAAATCCACTACCTGAGTGAATATCCATAACCCAGTGTAGAAAAGTTGAAAACGCCTCAAAATAAAAGCAAGATAGGGTGAATCCCATGGGAAGGGCCATATCATAAAAGAATTTATCGAGAAAATAAAAACCCAAAGAATTATAACCGATGGGGTTTATAGGTAGTAGTCTGAAAGCAGATTTAATGTCAGCTTTGGCAAGAAGAGAATTGCGGCCTGCTTTTTGTAAAAAAGACAAAGCTTGATCAAATGAGGAGTATTTCACACTGGCTTTATTTTTTTCCATCTCATCGTTTAAGGAACTGAATTTAGGATAAGATAAATTGTGAATAAGACGAAAAGAATTTGGTTCTTTTTTAGGAACTAAAGCTAAAGGAGATATACGAAAATTCAAGAAGGGGGGAGAATCAAAGGGACCAGCAATCCTACCTGCCAAAATTTCAGATTCAATTTTTTCTTTAACAATGTCAATATTTTGTTTTACAGATAACGCATTTTCAACTAGAATGCAACCTGGACCCACAAATTCAGGTATGAAAAACCCATTGGTAAAACTGTCAGTTAATAAATTAGCCATCTGAATGTTTGGGTAATGACCTAGCCACTGAATTATTATTGGCAAATTCAGCGGAGTCACCTTGTTTAAACGATTGAATTTCCTTGTTAGAAATTGGGAAGTGAATACCTTGTTTTTTAAAACATTTTGAGGCTGAATGAGAACCGGCACAGAAAGAACACTCGTGTCGGTATTTGCAATTATGTTGCCATCTGCAATGCGACTCGTTAAATGCGAAACAGATACCTTTTTTGACGTTAATGAAATTGGGTTGACGAAAAAGATTGTTTTTGTTAGGGAGCATTAAATTCAACCAAAGCCCGACATCTTTACTACCCCAATTTAGATTCGGATATACTGCAAGTTTCTGACGAAAGGATTCGTCATACAGACACCAACCCATTCCGCCAAAATTTCTATATGCCTCCAAAATAGTATCTACATGGTAAAATAAACCAGTACAAAGACTAGGAAATTTTTCACCCAAAACTGCTGAGTATATATTAAATGCTTGCAGCCAGTTAAAAAAGGATTTCTGGTGTAATTTTCTATTTTCTTCAGAATCTGATTTTTTGTCTTTCAATAATTCACTTTTTAAATTCTCACTAGATGAAGGAAGAAGAGAAAAAATTTCAACATATTCTTTTCTCAAAATTTTTTCTTTCACGCTCAAGGGTAAATGAAACCCTAATGGAGAAATTTGACACGCCAGAACTTCTTTAACAGATGTCTCTTTTATACCTGAGTTAAATTCAAGCTCAGGAATTACTGCCATTTCAGGGTTAATATTGGACATTTTAGGTACATTAGTGAACGGTTGAATGGTTGAATTAGCAGCAGTCAGACTATTAAGGGTATTAACTTGACTGACATCTGCTAATCCAGACCAAACATTTTTTGGTGATTCATCCTTAATCCTTTAGTTGTTTGGTGATGCGAATATGGGATCGAGGTGAGGACTTACCTGATGTGGCAGCATACAATCTTTTAGAAAAGACCCTTCCCATGGGAATCACACGAGAAATAAAATTAAGAGAACCTAAAAGAGACTGAAGTTGTTTAAGCGTAATTTTTTCTTTTCCGGATATGCGAGTTAATTGTTGAACAGTATTCTGGATTTTTTCCATTGGTATGCTAAATTCCATTGTTACTGTATTTATATCTATGCCCAAAAACTTGAGATTCGTAGTAGGATAGACAGTTTTATCTACAGCTAATGGAATGCAGAAATATTTAGCTATACCAATGAATCTATTCAGAAGATTCATACAATCATCCGAATCTACACGACCTATAAATAAAAAGTCATCGAGATAATGTAGTAAAAATCCACTACCTGAGTGAATATCCATAACCCAGTGTAGAAAAGTTGAAAACGCCTCAAAATAAAAGCAAGATAGGGTGAATCCCATGGGAAGGGCCATATCATAAAAGAATTTATCGAGAAAATAAAAACCCAAAGAATTATAACCGATGGGGTTTATAGGTAGTAGTCTGAAAGCAGATTTAATGTCAGCTTTGGCAAGAAGAGAATTGCGGCCTGCTTTTTGTAAAAAAGACAAAGCTTGATCAAATGAGGAGTATTTCACACTGGCTTTATTTTTTTCCATCTCATCGTTTAAGGAACTGAATTTAGGATAAGATAAATTGTGAATAAGACGAAAAGAATTTGGTTCTTTTTTAGGAACTAAAGCTAAAGGAGATATACGAAAATTCAAGAAGGGGGGAGAATCAAAGGGACCAGCAATCCTACCTGCCAAAATTTCAGATTCAATTTTTTCTTTAACAATGTCAATATTTTGTTTTACAGATAACGCATTTTCAACTAGAATGCAACCTGGACCCACAAATTCAGGTATGAAAAACCCATTGGTAAAACTGTCAGTTAATAAATTAGCCATCTGAATGTTTGGGTAATGACCTAGCCACTGAATTATTATTGGCAAATTCAGCGGAGTCACCTTGTTTAAACGATTGAATTTCCTTGTTAGAAATTGGGAAGTGAATACCTTGTTTTTTAAAACATTTTGAGGCTGAATGAGAACCGGCACAGAAAGAACACTCGTGTCGGTATTTGCAATTATGTTGCCATCTGCAATGCGACTCGTTAAATGCGAAACAGATACCTTTTTTGACGTTAATGAAATTGGGTTGACGAAAAAGATTGTTTTTGTTAGGGAGCATTAAATTCAACCAAAGCCCGACATCTTTACTACCCCAATTTAGATTCGGATATACTGCAAGTTTCTGACGAAAGGATTCGTCATACAGACACCAACCCATTCCGCCAAAATTTCTATATGCCTCCAAAATAGTATCTACATGGTAAAATAAACCAGTACAAAGACTAGGAAATTTTTCACCCAAAACTGCTGAGTATATATTAAATGCTTGCAGCCAGTTAAAAAAGGATTTCTGGTGTAATTTTCTATTTTCTTCAGAATCTGATTTTTTGTCTTTCAATAATTCACTTTTTAAATTCTCACTAGATGAAGGAAGAAGAGAAAAAATTTCAACATATTCTTTTCTCCAAATTTTTTCTTTCACGCTCAAGGGTAAATGAAACCCTAATGGAGAAATTTGACACGCCAGAACTTCTTTAACAGATGTCTCTTTTATACCTGAGTTAAATTCAAGCTCAGGAATTACTGCCATTTCAGGGTTAATATTGGACATTTTAGGTACATTAGTGAACGGTTGAATGGTTGAATTAGCAGCAGTCAGACTATTAAGGGTATTAACTTGACTGACATCTGCTAATCCAGACCAAACATTTTTTGGTGATTCATCCTTTTTAGATAGGTAAAGTAAAAATTCATCAAACAACTGAATCTTCAATTTAGAAGAATCAATGTCAAGTGAATTAATCTCTTGATTAATAGTGCCCTGCAGTTTGCAGTCACTTAAAAAGTTATAATTCAGCTCACCAGAAGCAGATGATGTAGGAGGATGATCAACTGTTGAAGCAGGTGATGGCTCCTGAGTGACAGTTGAATGCTGTTGAAAATGACGCCGTTGAATTTTCCTGCTGGCTCGGCTTGAAGATAAGTTGGTTTTCTTGGTCTTAGAAGGAGGCGCATATTGTGAAGGGGAATATGCCCTCTTGTCTCTCCGCTGACGTTTTTTAATCGGCGAGCGGGTCTCAGGTTTTTCGCGCATGCGCAAAAAATTATCGCAGGGAGGATCGATCAGTTCGGCGCTCGCGCCAGGTACTGCGCAGCAGACGGGATTAGAAGATAAAAGAAGCTCTTCTTGCTGGTCCGGTCCTTGCTGTAAGCACTTCCTCAGCCATTCTTCTCCCCCTTGGCTTTCTGCTCTGAAAATAAGTTGTTTCAACAGATCTTCCATGACACAGATGAACGCAGGTCTGTCTCTTGAAAAATACTTACGTGAATGAGCCAAAATCGTTATTTTCTGTTCTTTTATAGGTTCTCAAACTGGCAGTTAAAGTGATCTCCAATCAAATTTGAAGATATCAGCGCAAGCACCCACAGCATCTGGGTTAACCCATTCTTCACATAGGTAAGTAAATAATATAATCAACATATTAACTGTAATGTTAGGTGCCATGTCATCATGGCTCACCACACTGAATTTATCAGTATGGTTCGCTCCATAATGTTTGTCAACTGGGCAACATGTCTTCAAGTGCAACGTAGAGGCATGTATAGCAGGTAGGGTTTTCCAAGACTTTTATAGCGATGACTTATCGCCTACATAGGTAATCAGTATCTGATCGGTGTGGGTCTGACACTCTGGACCCCCACCAATCAGCTGTTTTAGAAGGTACCAGCACTCGCATTAGCACCATGGCCTTCTCTCTGCTCACCAAGCACAGTGACGTACATTGTACAGCGGCTGTGCCTAATATCACAGCTCAGTCCCTGTCACTTCTATGGGGCCGAGCGGCACCTAGGCCATGTGACAGTTGAACGTGACATCACATGTCCTTGGCTAGGCTGTGAGAAGGCCATGGCACTACTGCAAGAGCCGATGCCTTCTCAAGCAGCTGATCAGCTGGGATCCCGGGTGGCGGACCAGATACTGATGATCTAACCAGAGGATACCCCTTTATGGACCAGACAAATATTTAATTTTTTCATCTTGGCATTCCAGACTGTAAACCTTATTATAGGGTACCTAAACCTTTACGCAAAGCAAGGAAGGTGCAGCGACGCTTCTCAGAGTGCTCTGCACCTACCTTTCACATCGGCGCTGCTCTGCTTTTGCAGCATATGGAGTACGGATCAATAGAAACTATAAAGGGTCTGTACTCTGCATGCAGCAAAAGCAGAACAGAGCTGATGCAAACGGAAAGTTTAGATTGCTCTAAGAACTGTTGCTGCACCAACCGTGCTTTGGGTAAAGCTTTGGGTACCCTTTTATTTTTGCATCAACAGGAATCAATAAGCCTTTATTTTTTATGTTGGGCATTTTGTACTTCCTATTTTTAGTGTATACTTTCATTAGTATTTAAATTTTAAGCCAAAAAAATGCTCCATTTTTTTCACCCTGTTCATTGTTAGGGTATATATTTAAAGGGAGTCTGTCAGCAGTTTTGACCATGCTAAACTGCAGACAGCACTTGGTAGGGGAGAGCAGTACAAACATCCCTTATGTGGACATTTTATTATCAGGGTAGTCCGAGTATGAACTTATATTCTTTCAGATTCTGCAAGTGCCCAGGAGGCAGTACTTCACTGTGAAGTGCTCCCTCACCCCCTCAGATATGAGTAACAGCTGTAGCGTCCAACAAGGAGACCAACTACAGCCATCACTCAGAGCACTAAGATGGCAACATCCCTTAAACTGGCCTTCAAACAGAGAGGAGAATAACTCTATAGGCATACATACCTTCTGATCCTCCAACTCAAAGACTGATTCATGTACATTACACACAAACAGAGATGTTGGAAGGTCACTAAAATCCATCAATTCTTCAAGGTCATCATCATTTTCACCAAAGATCATCTCTTCCTCCTCCTCCTCCTCTTCTTGGTCACTACTGTATATATCTGCGCTTTCATTCCAGGACTTCATGGTGTCTCTCAACATTGTTTAACTTAAAAACCTCACGGACTTCTGGTCAAGAAAACCTGTAGAAAATTTACAGTTAATGAATACTGGGGAATAGGGGGAAACAATTTAAGTTTATCCATACCTTCTCCCTTTATTCACATTGTCTTGAACATGATGGACATGTGTCTATTATCAGCTATACTATGTACATATAACACACTTAAAAGGGTCACTCAAGGCAAAAACTAAAAAATCAGCCTTCGGCCATATATGCTTCCGAAGTTTCATCCACCTGAATGGTGTCATTACAGAGATCCCATGCTGTCCGCTACTAGGCCACACCTGAAGCCTGTGCCACCTCAGAGTCGGTATAAGAAGATAGTATCACATAATGCTACGATGATAACTATCCCTTGCAGGATACTAACAGGACACCAGGGATGATGGGGCTTGTATAATTGCCTCTGTCAGGGTCCATGACGCACCAGTTTCACCACTGCCTGCTGACAGGAGAGGTAAATAATATATGGCTGACTCAGTCTCCTGGAGAAAGGAGAGTCATGGAGACAGCAGCCACTTGGCATAGGAACAAAGGGGGGAATTCATCAAGCCCTCTCTGCCAGAGACATGGCACCAAAATGTCGCTAATTTTTTTAACAATATTTTGCGTAAAAAAATTTGCAATTCTATGCATACGAAATGCCATTCTTAACAAATCCACCAAAAGCCAAATAAAAGTAAAGAGCACATATTGTACATACACCATGCGACGGCTGATTTCTCATTTCTGACCAGAGTGTGTGCGTTTCATGTGGTTACACATGTACAGCAGAATCAAGACTACAGTAAAAAGCGGATAAATGTTCTCGACTATACATCAGAAATATTACATGTAGCAGTACAATCAATAGGTCTGCAAAAATACCAGCGCCCATATAAAAGTGCCCCTATATCAGCATTGCCCAAATCCTAGAGTCCCATGTCTTCTGATACAGAAGATCAACCCAAGTCCTAGGCGTGTTTGGGACCGCTCAATCCTTATGAAAAATCAGACGTATGCTTTAGATGTGTAGCATGAAAACCCATTCCGTAAGCGTGGAAATTCAGAGCTTGCACAAGTGTCTGGCCAGTTTCCAAGGTAACAGGAATGCATGGCACAAGCCTCGCACTGGCAGACCCGTAAACAGGGTCACATCGACAGCTCTCTGAGAAAAGCATGCCCCGGTGTACCTCCATTAGACCACTTGTCACCTGCCTCTGATCCCACAGGGGCTGTGTGCCCGATCTGAGGAATGCTGCTACGTCTGAAGATATTTCTCATTCTGATACCAAGTAGCCACATCACTTTCTCACAGAACGAGGGCAGCACTGAAAGATGGCATCTATTCCATGTCACATGCACGCATCTGTAGTGGGCTGCAAGCTTACAGTCGGCTCATATGCTACGTTTGTGGGAAATCAGATGGTTTTGTCATAAACCGCTAACACGAAGGCCCCAATCCCCATACCAGAGCCATCGTGTGGTCAAACGTGGAACTGCAAGTGATCATCAATTCTCAGAAACTTTCTCATCCATCAGATGCTTTTCTATACACATGATTCTGTTACCGGATTATCATAGTATACTAGAAGGTAGTACAGCAGTATTAACATTTAAAGGGGTTTTCCCATTGTACAAAGGGATCTCAGATGGCATATTAGCGGATTTACAGCTGCAGTTTTTGCTGCATATCAGATCCCCAGCAATCATAAAGTGATGGCATAAACTATCAATATGCCACCAGTTTATAAAATGGAATGAACAGGTTTTTTATCATCAAAGATTGTTGTTTGCCTAGTCAGTATTTAATACGAAGGGACCTGGAAAGCTATTTAAACTCTGACCTTAGAAAATAACTAAGTCAGGTATTTTGGGGGCTACGTAAGGGTATAGTCGCATCTGTGGCATGCCCGATCCGACAAAAATGCAGGCTGTTGGCCAGACAAAAATCGTTGCATGCAATGTTTGTTTTTCGACACATCTTGAGATATTTGTGCCCCATAAGCTCAAAATCTACAGGGTGGGGTAGCCCACGAAAAAGTAGCCCGCCTCCAATATCTCCAAATCAAACTGCCTAATAGTAAATCTCTCTTAGTTGCCCATAGCAACCATATCTGATTGGTTGCTATGGACAACTAAAACAGATTTACTATTAGGCAGATTGATTCAGAGATTTTGGAGGCAGGCTACTTTTTTGTGGGCCAACGTGTACATTTCTGGGTCGGGGGGGGGGGGGGGGGGGGGGTCGTCCCCTTCCACTAAGCTCTGTACACTTTTGTTTAAAAAAAAAAAAAAAAGGATCGGGGATAAGTCTAATTGGCAGGGGTCTAATGCCAGTCACCAAAAAGGGGGCCAAGTTTGCCCACTTCAATGCTTTGGCAGAAATGCGTGTGTGTCCACAGCCTCGTTCAACTCTATGGGACTAAGGAGATCGCGAAGTACAAGCTCTTTATGTGGACAGGGGACAATCCTTTTAAAGGGGTTGGCCACCTTTTGGGTTTTTTTGGGCAGCCCATCCCCTCCTGGGCAGACCTGCAAAAGAGATCATACTTAGCTGGTCACTGGCCTCGGCTGCATTGCTATCAATATCTGCTTTGACATCACTTCTGCCCATCGTGCCCCCATTGCGTCATGTCAAATGGTCATGTGACACAAGGGAGGCAGGTTACTTCTGCAGCCAGTGATGGGCAGCAGCAGTATCAAAGCGGATGACGACAGCGGGAGACCCAAGAGAGGCGGCCAGGGAGCAAAGGAGCTGGGACCCAGAGGCAGAGAGCAGGCAAGTATGCTTCCATTTGCTGGGGTGCCAAAACCCCTTTAAAGAGTAGGAATATCCTTTAAAAACTAGCGTGCAGCTTTGATTTCCATCCCTAGAGGACAAGTATAGCCTGGTGATTTCAATGGGCACCACATAACCCTTTCCTGGCGTCAGTGCTGGAGAACGAACACTTGCTGCCACCACAGATTACCACCGTCCACTGGGGTCTCATGTCACTCTCAGCAGCAAGACACCCCTTTTTTCTGGGGACCTTACTTTAACAAAAGAGAGCGTATTTTGGGGGAGATTAAAGGACCTCTGTAACACAGGCCAATATGTAGGTGCACTTGGGTCCCTCCAGGGCAAGCCTTGGGATTGGGGTAAAAGAGGTGGTCCTCATCAGAACTCGGACCCCAACTCTGTCACACAATGCACATCACGCAGTCCCATCATTTGCTTCTCCCTCCTGAAAGTTGGAAGCAGATACAACATGATGCAGCCCCTGCCTCATAATATCAGGGAGGAAGTACACAGCAGGGAACTAATAATCCCTACCCCAGTAAACAGATCCTGAGAGCCACCTATACACCCAGAACCGGTGACATGATCCCATGTACTGCCCCCTCCCCTCGTACGAAGTGGTACAGTCCGCAGCCGTGTGCGCCATCACTCAGCAGTGACCTTGTCCCCCGCCCAGGAGCGCACTTACCTGATAACCCGACACCTGCTGCCCCGCCCCTCATCCCCGGCTGCGTCCTCTGCTATTTCCTAGTGGGCTAAAGGACCTCTGATGACATCATGCCCACGTGACCAGACTTCACTGGGCGGAGCCATGCTAGGCAGCGTGTTGTTTTCCCTAGCTTCTTGACAGCTGGAAGCGGGAGGTGAGCCGCTGCACTGGAATGCAATGCTCTGCAGGGACTGTGGTTGCACTGGGATGCAATGCTCTGCAGGGACTGTGGTTGCACTGGGATACAATGCTCTAGGTGCAGTGGGATGCAATGCTCTGCAGGGATTCTGGTTGCACTGTGATACAATGCTCTGGGATGCAATGCTCTGCACAGAGCTTGGATCTTTGGCTGCACTGGGATGCAATGCTCTGCAGAAACTGGGGATTCGGCGCACTGGGATGCAATGCTCTGCCCAGAGCTTGGAACTTTGGCTGCACTGGGATGCAAGGGATTTGGGACCACTGAGATGCAATGCTCTGCAAGGGACTTGGGACTCTGGGTGCACTGGGATGCAATGCTCTGCAGGGAAGGGGGCCTGTAGGTGCATTGGGGTAAAGTGCTCTGCCAGGGCTGGGACTCTGGGATACAATGCTCTGCTAGGACTTTGGTTGCACTGAAAAGCTATGCTTTCCAATTCTGTAAAGGAAAGACAAACCTGCCCAGAAACTAGATGACAACCTCGCGCCATTGTGCAGCTGGCCAACCATGGGCAATGGTCAGCACCTTCAGACCCTTTCACTTTTTTCACATTTTGTTATGTTGCAGCCTTGTGCTTCTCATTATGAGAAAGTGAAAGAAAAATTTTAGACATGGACATAAATATTTAGACCCTTGGAATTAAAGGGAACCTGTCACCGGGATTTTGGGTATAGAGTTGAGGACATGGGCTGCTAGATGGCCGCTAGCTCACGGCCGTGTGCATTCGGCCTTACTTGTGTGACCAGAGAAGAGTCACACAAGCTTTTCAAGCTCTGACTCATCTCAGGTAATTTGCATATGTATCAGATAGTTTTTTTTTTTTTCTACGCAATTAAAACACACAGAGCTATGGGGACTGGGTATTGCGGATGTGCTAGCGCCCATCTAGCAGCCCATGGCCTCAGCTCTATACACAAAATCCCGGTGACAGGTTCCCTTTAAGCTCCAGGGACTTCCCATTTCTCTTGCTAATCTTTGAGATGTCTCCACACCTTGATTGTTTCTACACAGCCTGGTCTCGGGTCTCACAGCTAACAATACATCAGAGCAAAAACCAAGCCATGAATAGGAAAGAAATGCCTGTAGAGCTCAGAGACAGGATTATGTGGAGGCACACATCCTCTGGATAGATCATCAGCATCTGACCGGCGGGGGTCCTACACCCAGGACCCCCGCCGAACAGCTGTTTGAGAAGGCAGCGCCACGGCCTTCTCACTGTTTATCGCCGGCCCAGTGACGTCACGACTAGTATCAACTGGCCTGGGCAGGGCTAAGCTCTATTCAAGTGAACAGAGCTTACAGGCCAGTGATAATAGTCGTGACGTCACTGGGCCAGCGGTAAACAGTGAGAAGGCCGCGGTGCTTCTCAAACAGCTGATCGGCGGGGGTCCCGGGTGTCGGGCCCCTGCTGGTCAGATGCTGCAAGAAAGAATGACTAGGAATGAATATAGGGTGTACTTGCATTTCACTTTCTGGTCACACAATAACAGCAAAACCAGGACAGGAATCTAAAAAAAAAAAAAAAAACTATGGGATTTTGCCTCTCCGGGTGACACACCTGGTGTTATTACATAATTGTCATCTATTGAATTAATAGGATTTTAGAAACCAAAACATTTGTTTGGACATGTGGCCATTTCTGAACCCTACAGCGGCACCAACCGTGTCCCCATTGATTTCAATAGAGGGAAGCACCGCTGTAATAAGAACTGCAAATACAATCTTATGGGAGGAATCTTTGTAGGTAGAACCGTTCTCAGTGTGGATAGGGGGGGGGGGGGGATCAAGTACAGAAACTTTACCCACAATGTGAGGGTTACCCCAAATTTGAGTTCTTCCCATTATCAGGAGGCAGTGATTTTAGAGTTCCCAACATTTCTTGTGTTAAAAGCGTTGTCCATCTTTGAAACACTTTTGGGCAGCTCCCCTCCCAGAATAATAATCACCGCCTGAAGAACGTATTTAAAAGAAAATAATAAAGTATTTATTCATCTCAGGTTAAAAACGGGAATAGTCTGTATATCACTTTCCGTGATTATCAGGCTCCAGACTCAGGTGATATGGTATAGGAGTTGAATTATATCCACCACACAACCTAAAGTCTGGACTAGATCCCTATACCAGCTAGCACTTTGGTGCCAATAATTACTGGGGAGGGAGTCAGGACACGGTTCTTATATTTGAACCAGGCACAGGTGCGCTGTTTAGGCAGTCCTACCTAGCTTGAATTATAGAACAGCTTTGAGTGAGTAAAAAGCTGGGTGCCAAGGCAGCATGCAGCATCCACCCAGTATAGTTCGGTATGTGGACGCTCACTCAGCTGCCTACAACAGCCTACCCATTCATGCAGTATCACACTGGGTCTCGGTATCAGACCGCATGCACACAGACAAGTCAGCTGTTGCGCTGCTTGACAATCAACCCCTCCCAGCCCTACTTGTGGAAGGAAGTATACTTACCAGCTCCCCGTTGCTCGATTCTGGCTCCTGCGTTCCACCACTGTGGTCCGGTCCTCACTTATCAGCTTCCGGAATGCATGGGAGTCACTTATGCTCCCAATGATTGGCCGCAGCAGTGACCTGACCTATTGATGTGCCACTCATGGGATGTCATTGGCTGCAGCATCACACGTGACCCCCATCCATTCCAGAATTTGACAAGTGTGGACCAGGGTGCCCATCTGGTGGGGAGTGTCCAAAATTGTTTCAAAGCTGGACAACCCCCTTTAAGAGAAACCTCCACCCCCATGAAAAACAGGTTTTCCAAACACAAATCTACTATTAGACAAGGCAATTTACTTTTACCAATCCCCTATCATTTCCATCAATGCAGACATACTATATCACAACTGCGTTCAGATTATAGACCACGTAGCCCAGCCACGTAGAGGGGGGGGGGGGGACAGGAAAAAACTGTTGATGAAGCGGGAGGCCTTCTGGAAACACAGACATTGGAGCCATGGGGCCTGAATCATGAATACGAGTTAAATAGTTTTTTTTAATGATTTAATGTAATTCATTTAATGGCTTTACAATGAACTGATAAATATATTTCTGCACAGAAATCTTGAAATAGAAGTACAGGTACATACACATTTTTGCTTTATGAATCCGACTATGGACATTTGGTGACTATTATGGGCTTTATGTGAATTGTTTACACGTTTCCATGACACTGTGATGTCATCAAAGGGTGCCAGGCAGGCTGTTTCAATGGGGTGTTTGCACACGTTTGAAGAAGGCTCAGGTTAGAGCCGAAACACGCGACATGTACATTATAATGTGGCAATAAACCAAGAAGAATTGTAATTCTAAAGTGAGTGCCAGTCTTTCTTTGTAATATGGGGACACCTTCTCTAGATGTGAGCACCTTATGAACATTACCGGAGTGCCGACTAATTTACATACATGCAGTAACTCAAAGACAAGCACATAAACCCCAGACATTTCCTGTAGAGGGTTATGCCCCCCCCCCTAAAAAAAATCCAGACGGAGATGAGCTTGACAATGAGATATGATGAGCCCCCAATAGTGACAAGTATCAGCAGCCACTCTTTGTCGATACTAGACTCATTCATTCTGGGGTTTTATTCCTCTTTGTCCCCACTATCAGTCACATAATATAAAATATCCAATTAGAGAAAAGCGTCAAGAATTCCAGGACCAAAGTACAAAGGTTTATGACACTTGTATATAAACCTCTACAAAGTGGTGTCCTGCCCCAATCTGCTCTTCCTATAGGGCCCTCATATAACATCAGTGTAATCACCCCAGAAAATCTGTCTCTCTAATAATTATAATCCTATTGTATCATATCCGAAGTTGAACCAAAGGAGACGGGAAAAGTCAAGTTGTGGTGGAATGTCTTGTGCCATCTATGAATTCAGAAAGAGCATGAGGTGAAGCAACGTCTCTCTCAGAAGACTCTGCTGCTGTCACAGTAGAATACTGGAGCAATCTTCCTGTATCTGGGGCAGCGGAAAGATGTCAGATAACTGGGCATCCCTAATCCACGTCCCCTCTGAAGTGCATGGACAAAAAAATATATTGCTTGTCTTGCGCCTCCTAGTGGCAGGTCTCTCTATAGCTGGGTGGATATTGGCCGCACTTCATATTCCTCTGCCTGTAGAAGTTGGTTGTCTCTGATGTGTCATTCATAGTGTTTCTATGTAATCACCCCCTTCTAGCTCTCTGCTTACATAATCATTAACTCCTCTTTTTTCTTTTTCGCCTTATTTTTTTTCACTATTTGAAGCATAACATAGAACATCTCAGACATAAATCTAGAAATAATGGCACAGATTTACTAATGTTGCTGCCCCAGAATTCTGGCGAGAGATGCACCAAAATGTGACACAAGTTTGATGCTATTTGTTGTATTCTTTTTGACACGGGCAGTTTTCACACTTCAGTGTTTGGTCAGTGGTCTCCATATATTTATATCTATAAAACATATATAGGGAGTATACCAAACTATTGAAATATATACGTATTTTTCAGACTATAAGACTTGTGGCACCATTATGGAAGTGGTCATTAGCATGTGAAAGGCACGGCAAGGTGAGGGCAGCGCCGGCTGTACTCACCTTCTCTGTTCTGACCATGCACAGTGGCAGGACGTAGTGCATGTAGGCGCGCACAATGATCTTATGCTGTGCGCCGTCAGGTCACAGTACACAGCGGGACCCGGAAGAAGAGATGGAGTAGTGTGTCATGGATATGCGGCGCTGTTTTTTTTTTTGTAATGTAATGAGTCCAATCTGAGGCTGATGGGGGGGGGGGGAGTCTGAGGCTGAGTGGGGCTGGGAGTTTGATATGAGGCTGGGGGGTGCAATCTGAGGCTCATAGAGTCTGATTGGGGGTTTGATCTGATGCTGATGGGTGCTGATCTAGGGCTGGGGGGTTCGATCCGAGGCTGATTCGGTCAGATCTAAGGCTGATTAGGGGTCTGATATGAGCCTGATTGGGGTCTGATCTGAGGCTGTGGGGAATTTTATGAGGCTGAGTAGGGCGGGGGGGGGGGGTCCAATCTGAGGCCATTGGGGGTCTGATCTGGGGCTAATGGAGACTGGGGGGATCTGATCTGCATTGGGGGTGCGATCTGAGGCTGATAGTCTGATTGGGGGTTTGATCTGATGCTTATCTGAGGCGGATTGGGGCTGTGTGGTACAATCTGAGCCTGATTGTGGCTGGGGGAGTCTGACCTGAGGCTGAGTGGGGCTGCGATCTTAGGCTGATCGTCTGATTGGGGGGTCTGATCTCAGGCTGATTGGCGGTTGGTGGGTACAATCTGAGGCTGATTGGGGCTGGGGGGGTTCTAATCTGAGGCTGATTGGGTCCGAGTCTGATGGGAGGCTTTTCTGAGGTTAATGGAGGCTGGGGGATCTGATCTGAGGCTGATGGAGCTTGAGGTTCTGATTTTGGGGGCTTATGAAGAATGGGGGTTGAGCTGAGGTCTGATGAATAATGGGGATCTGATTTGGAGGTCTGATGAAAAATATGTTCTTATTTTTCTCCTCCATATCCTAGATGCGTCTTATAATCCTAAAAATAGGTATATTTTACAAAAATGCCACTAGTGACTGTGTAGACTCTGCCTGTATGGTAGATAGCTGTGGCCATGCCAAGAAGAGAAGTGTCCATTTTTAGCATGGTTGCAGCTATAACACACCTGTTGCATGTTACAGGCTTAGTAGACAGTATTACACATGATAGACATGACAGACTTAAGATACAGAGACTAATCAGATAGTATTACACATGATAGGCCTAGATACACAACACAGCCAACAGTATCAAATACAAGAAGATTTGGTGCAGGAGCAATAGACTGTATCACACATGATAGACTTAGATACACAGTGTTATGAAAGATAGGATTAGATGCACAGCTCAGCGGGCAGTATCACACATGGCTATGTTACAGGCTCAGCATACTGTACTGCAAATTATAGAATTAGATACAGATGTGTTTTGATGTGCTTGCTGATTCAAGCTGTTTAGTGCACTCGGGAGACAAGGCTAAGATTGGTTTCTTATTCAGCCAGTTGTCCTTGAATAAGAAACTGTCTGGATGGGAAACCAACCTAAACCTTGTAATCTGGAGACAGTAAGGTAAGTGCCTGTGTCATCCAGCAGTGCAAGTAAGAAAGATAATAGCAAGATTTATGTTTGGATGTACTAACATGGCCAGAAGAGGTGTAGGGGGCATAACTACTGCAGACTGAACAGTGTGACAGCCGGGGCCAGCCCTGTGACACATTGCACTGCAGACCAGGCTGGGTGTGGTTAGAAAAAAAGCAGGACACTGGTGAAAACAGGAAGTGCTCGATGTAAACAGTCAAAAGATGCTCTGATGCCCAGACAGGGTGAAGAAAGCAAAGACGTGAAAAGCAGTTGTTGGGGGCATAAATATGCATTGTTAGGAGCTGTAACGGACCGTTTCAGCAGACAAGGGGTTAAAATCCGTTTAGACGATATGCCCCTTTCCGAGAGACAGGCACAGCTACTGCAGAACACCAACCTCCCGAACTGGATACAAAATAGCACTCCAAACTGGAACCTCACAAATAGCTGTCAGTCAGACGAACAGGAAAAGCGTACAGTCAGCTTACACTCCTGGCAATCAGTCTCCAACAGCATACAGGGAATCCCCCCAATAACGAGACAAGGCTCCGTGTTGAGGGTCAAGCAGTGCTCTGACTGTACTTCAAGTACAGCCTCTTTTATTGATAAAAAACAAACATAGTACTGCCCACAGGGTTTTGAAATCCAACCAATCAGTAATTCACAACACACACAATGTAAATACAGCAACCAATCGTTCCCGCCCCCTAGAGGACCAGAAGGGAGACTGCGACACAGGACAGATACAACATATCCCCACAATGCATCATGGTTTCCTCCTCTCTGCCTGGGAGACAACCGAGGGCAATCCAATTATCTCCCAGGACAAAGGGGAGATCGCCAATACACATGTGGAGACAACAGGACAGACATCACCATTTAAACACACAATGGGACAATAGAAACACACCCACACAAAATCCTCCCCTCTGCCGATGATGATTATTGAACACAAGGGCGAATATAATTATCAAAGGCAGAGAAATACAGTTTTATAAAACATATCACAGGAACCCCAAAACATGCAATAACCCCATAACCAATATATCCTCAGAACCGGGGCATCTGGGTGAACCACATGTCCAAAATTCACCCACATCCGTTCAGTAGTTTGGAAGATACAGTTACACTGAAAATATACAAGTTATACCGAAAATAGTCACTAATAAATGTGTCCCCTGTTTGGTAGTTTCAAACTACTGAATGATGTCTCTGTGCACCAAATACAGGCAAGATAGCACCGTGTTGAAGAGTCAGAACAGTGTCTGTGAGCTAAAATGGCCGCTATCTATTGTTCTCACCATGTGCTTCATCCAAGCAAGTAAGGCAAAGGATGCAATCCAGGGACAGAGGGCTCCGTCCCAAGTGCCTTAAGACCCAATGGGCCAGATTTATCATTAGCTCAGGTCAGAATAATGGAGTGAAAAAGTCTCAAAAAAGTCCCAAAGGCTAAAACTGCGCACAAATTTGCGACTTTTCTGCTCTGCACTATGCTCGCCAGTTTTCTGAAAGTGGGCGTGTTTTCTTATGTAAATGAATCTCTAGACAGATTTACTATTGGGACTTTTTTAAAAAGTCGCAAAAAAGTCGCAATTTCACTCCAGTGAGGACCATGCTTATCTTATGAGACTTTTTAATAGAACATGCGACTTTTTCATAAAACGTGCAACTTTTTCGTAAAGATCTGCGACTTTTCTAAAGCTGCTTACTGACGGATAAACTGCTACCGTCAAACCACATTTATTACAGTCTTAAAGGGCCGATCATAAATCTGACTTGGCTAAAACTGACTTTAGCCATATGTGAAAGTGGAGTGAGCTGTCAGAGTAATGATAAATCTGGCCCAATAACTTAAGGGACCATAATCCCAGGGCAGGAGGCTGGTAAACAGCCCCCTCCAAAGCACAGTGGCGAGGTTGGTTTCGCCACAGGAGCACATACATTTAACTTTGATTTTGGGACCAGAGATACTCTAAGTTTCCGACACATTTACCAACAGAGTTTTTTTTGTGCACAAAACTGGCGTTGTTTATACCAGCTTGATTTTGGTGTAAAAGGGACCCTGATACTATAATTGATTGTTTTAAATGTGTTTTTGTCCTTTGTATCCATTTGTCAGGAGAGTTGTTTTCCTTAACCAAATTTTTTTCCCTAATGTTATGTAAAAGTAAAAAAAAAATTAAAAAAATTAAACTTGCAGTTTTCAATAACAAACAATTTTTTTTTTTAAGTGTTGCCTGAGTTAATTAATGATCTTTAATTCTACCACACCCTTTAGCTGTAGCTACTTGGCCACAGATCGCTGTGTATCAGTGCAGCCACTGAACTGAATGGTATCACAGAGCAACTCCCAAGTAGATGCTCCAATGACACCAGAATTGGCAGAATTTCATTTTTGATGGGTGTTGTGGGCAAGATCATTGTGTTGCCCCAGCTTTTTCAGCCCTGTATCTCTGGTTCACCTCCTGCTGATTGTATGTACAGGTTTATGGCGCTTGACAACTGGCATCAGGAGCACATTCGACAACTCTGCACATGAGATACAACACCAACATCAGAATCACATCTTATTAAAGGGGTTGTCCACTTTTAACTATTGATTACCTTTCCTCAAGATAGGTCATCAATATCAGACCGGTGGGGGTCCGACTCCTGGCACCCCCACGATCAGCTGTTTAAAGAAAAAGCAGCCATGCTGTCTCTGCTCAGTTATCTGCTTGCCACAACAATTTCAGTGGTGAGCAGGTGTAATTACAAGTATGGCGTCCCCACTTACTTCTATGGGACAGCTGTGTCTGTTCAAGTGAATACTACAGAGCCGTCCCATAGAAGTGAATGGGGACGCCATACTACACCAATTCACCGCTGCTATTGCAATGTAACAACGTATAGTTACAATCAGCTGAACATTTGTTAACTTGCAGATAGGGATGAGCGAATCGACTTCAGATGCTTCATCCGAAGTCGATTCGTATAAAACTTGCAGGAGCTCCGTACAGTATTAGGCCTCATGCACACGGCTGTTTGGGTCCGCATCCGAGCCGCCGTTTTGGCGGCTCGGATGCGGACCCATTCACTTCAATGGGGCCGCAAAAGATGCGGACAGCACTCCATGTGCTGTCCGCATCCGTTGCTCCGTTCCGCGGCCCTGCAAAAAAATATAACATGTCTATTCTTGTCCGCAAAACGGACAAGAATAGGCGGTTATATCAATGGCCGCCCGTTCCGTTCCGCAAATTGCGGAAGGCACTCGGGCGGCTTCCATTTTTTGCGGATCCGCAGTTTGCGGGCCGCAAAAAACGGCACGGTCGTGTGCATGTAGCCTTAGAATGTATTGGCTCCGATGAGCCGAAGTTATAACTTCGCGAAGTCTCGTAACTTTGTGAATTAGTACTGTAAAAAACCTTGATGCCAAACTCTGGTTCGGTTCCAAAGTACCACTTCGAACCGAACCCAAAGTTCGGGATCAAGTTTTTTACATAATAATTAATTCACTAAGTGAGACTTTGCAAAGTAATACATTCGGCGCCTCGGAGCCAATACATTCTCTACATAATACATGCAATTTGCTTTAATAACCTGGAGCACATAAATCAGTAAAGTACTCCAAAGTGTAGAGTAAATAATGATAGGGCAAGATAAATAATTGCCCAGCATAAAGATTAATGTGGTGTAACAAGGCACAAGTTACATAAAAGAACAGGGCTAAATTACAAATAGTGAAGGGAGGGCAAGAGGAAAGAAAGATAGTTAATAAAAACAGTAAAGAAGAGATGAATGCAAAAAGAGCCCCAGAATGTACCAAACTTGGACTACTTAAGGCCCTATTACACACACAGATTATTGTTAAGATGATCGCTAATGAACCGTTAACGATGATGGTTGTTTAATACTGCCGTCCATTACCCGATAAACAAGGCTAATCGAGATCTTTTAACATGTTAAAAAATCCTGGTTTGCCGCTTGTAATAGGCGCTCTGCTGCTGGCAAACAATGAGACAGTATAGGGACGAGCGATACATTAGCGATCTCTCGACCCTATACGGAGGAGCAGATCACTGCATGTAGTAGCAGCGGTCTCCTCCTCTAGCGAGCAGGCGATTGACGAAACGCTTACCTTCCGACAATCGTCTGCTCTATCTCCCGGTGTAATCAGGCCTTTACTTTCTTAATGGCAGTAAGAGATGAATTACTGAATGAAACAACCGAAATTTAGTTGTTCATTGAGACCCTGAGGGGACACTGTTTTCAACCTAAAGATCCGTTGAGCCTCGTGCTGAAGGATAACTCGATCCCATTTACCCCTGCGCTGTGAAGGGTGGACAATTTCAATACCCATAACCCTAATACAGCGTGCCCTCCCTTCACTTTGGCGCTATAGTTTTTTTTAGTTCTGTTCATGTTATGTTTTAATACAGGGAGTACAGAATTATTAGGCAAATGAGTATTTTGACCACATCATCCTCTTTATGCATGTTGTCTTACTCCAAGCTATATAGGCTCGAAAGCCTACTACCAATTAAGCATATTAGGTGATGTGCATCTCTGTAATGAGAAGGGGTGTGGTCTAATGACATCAACACCCTATATCAGGTGTGCATAATTATTAGGCAACTTCCTTTCCTTTGGCAAAATGGGTCAAAAGAAGGACTTGACAGGCTCAGAAAAGTCAAAAATAGTGAGATATCTTGCAGAGGGATGCAGCACTCTTAAAATTGCAAAGCTTCTGAAGCGTGATCATCAAACAATCAAGCGTTTCATTCAAAATAGTCAACAGGGTCGCAAGAAGCGTGTGGAAAAACCAAGGCGCAAAATAACTGCCCATGAGCTGAGAAAAGTCAAGCGTGCAGCTGCCAAGATGCCACTTGCCACCAGTTTGGTCATATTTCAGAGCTGCAACATCACTGGAGTGCCCAAAAGCACAAGGTGTGCAATACTCAGAGACATGGCCAAGGTAAGAAAGGCTGAAAGACAACCACCACTGAACAAGACACACAAGCTGAAACGTCAAGACTGGGCCAAGAAATATCTCAAGACTGATTTTTCAAAGGTTTTATGGACTGATGAAATGAGAGTGAGACTTGATGGGCCAGATGGATGGGCCCGTGGCTGGATTGGTAAAGGGCAGAGAGCTCCAGTCCGACTCAGACGCCAGCAAGGTGGAGGTGGAGTACTGGTTTGGGCTGGTATCATCAAAGATGAGCTTGTGGGGCCTTTTCGGGTTGAGGATGGAGTCAAGCTTAACTCCCAGTCCTACTGCCAGTTTCTGGAAGACACCTTCTTCAAGCAGTGGTACAGAAAGAAGTGCATCCTTCAAGAAAAACATGATTTTCATGCAGGACAATGCTCCATCACACGCGTCCAAGTACTCCACAGCGTGGCTGGCAAGAAAGGGTATAAAAGAAGAAAATCTAATGACATGGCCTCCTTGTTCACCTGATCTGAACCCCATTGAGAACCTGTGGTCCATCATCAAATGTGAGATTTACAAGGAGGGAAAACAGTACACCTCTCTGAACAGTGTCTAGGAGGCTGTGGTTGCTGCTGCACGCAATGTTGATGGTGAACAGATCAAAACACTGACAGAATCCATGGATGGCAGGCTTTTGAGTGTCCTTGCAAAGAAAGGTGGCTATATTGGTCACTGATTTGTTTTTGTTTTGTTTTTGAATGTCAGAAATGTATATTTGTGAATGTTTAGATGTTATATTGGTTTCACTGGTAAAAATAAATAATTGAAATGGGTATATATTTGTTTTTTGTTAAGTTGCCTAATAATTATGTACAGTAATAGTCACCTGCACACACAGATATCCCCCTAAAATAGCTAAAACTAAAAACAAACTAAAAACTACTTCCAAAAATATTCAGCTTTGATATTAATGAGTTTTTTGGGTTCATTGAGAACATGGTTGTTGTTCAATAATAAAATTAATCCTCAAAAATACAACTTGCCTAATAATTCTGCACTCCCTGTATATGCAGTGTAGGTGCAGTGTGTTTTGTATTTGGGGTGTGTTTATACATTTTGGAGTGATGGAGTCATGCACTACCTGTGATACAACTGGATTAGCTTAAGGACCCATGCACAAAAAAAAGTTATTTTATTTCTGTGTCCATTCCGGTTTTTTTTGCGGTCCGTATGCAGAGCCATTCACTTTAATGGGGCTGCAAAAAGAAATGGGAAATGACTCAGTGTGCTTTCCTGTTTGACCACATGCCTGTTCTGCAAAACAAATAAAAAATAGAACGTCCCAAATTACAGAATGCACGCAGCCAGTATCCGTGTTTTCTGGATCAGCAATTTTGGGATCACAAAACATCCATGGTTGTGTGCATGAGCCCTTACTGTGTTTTGGGTAAAGTTGCAAGCACATGGCAGAACTTGTATATATGTATTTATCCCTAGGAGACTAGACTATGTGATCACTTGATTGCTTTTATACTACATGGCAATACTTCTGTAGTACAATGTATGATGCCCGTCAGTGTTATACTGGCAGGCAGGCTGTATATGGCACACTTGAATGCAATTGTTAAGCCTGGTCTCTTTTGAAAGCTTATTCTTGTTTTTTCCTCCCCGCCTTCCAGGGGCCATAACTTTTTATACTTTTCTGTTCATTATTTTTTTTTTTTATGGCATCATTTAATTCATTATATCTTTTTATTGAAAAACGGAAAAAAATTCTTTGTGAGGTAAAAGAAAAAAAACCTCAAATTTGCCATTGTTTTTACATTGCTCACTCTTTGCTAAAAATGACGTGACTATTCTGCTGTTAGTATGATGACAGCGATTCCAACTTTGTATAGTTTTTGTTTCATTACTTTACACAGTTTGCTATGGCAGGCTTGGTCCCTACACAAGGCCCCAGGCTGCCATAACAATTGATCAGATCCCCAGGATTTTGCTGTGAAGGACAGAAGAGCTCCCTCCCTCTGTTTAACTACCCAGATGTCACAGTTGCTATTGGCTGTAGCATCTGAGAGATTTAATGACTCTCTCCAGTCCCAGTTATTGTCGCTAATAGCTGTATTACACGGCTTCTTGTGCATATACGAAATGCAATTATGTTGTGGTGTACATAGGAGTTAAAGGGGTTGTCTGGCCTAGGAGAAAACTTAACCCCTGCCATTTATCTATGCCAAAATAAGAAAAAAGTCAGAAACGTTGCAGCTGCCGGAATAGTGGTACATGTGCTTGAAAGGTACATCTCCAGCAGTGCCATTCCATTTAAGCACATGTGATTGCTGAAGGCAATGACGAGGACCAACCAACTTCCGGTTCAGCAGAGACCCAAAGCTGCTGGGAAAGGAGCCGTGGCGCAGGAATAGCGGCAGTGTGTTATTTGGGTACAAGTTACTAGAACAGGTGGGAGTTATGTACCATGACAAATGTGCTGCAGGTATACATGGAGGCCATTTTGAAGGAACTACCTCTTAGTACCAGATGTGAAGAGGGGGTTAAGACCAGAATTGTTTAGGCTTTCATGATGCACTAAGCATTGGGGTACAGAGAGATTTTTGATCACATTTTATTTTGTTTTTGGGAGGTCGGATGAGAAAAAAAACTGAAATGCTGGTATTGCTTTTTGTGTTATTATATAGTCTCTGGCCTGAAATATTGTAAAACTAGAAAACAAACAAAAATGCTTGATTTAAGTAAAGATTCATAGTAACATGGCAGCAGGACTCTTCACCAAATGACTTTCATCTGCAGACAATTATGTAACTTCACCTCCTCCCTTAGGCCTTTCACACGAGCATGATGGATTAGGTCCGGATGCGTTCAGGGTGCGTTCAGTGAAACTCGCACCATTTTGCAAGCAAGTTCAGTCAGTTTTGTCTGCGGTTACGTCCAGTTTTTTCCACGCGGGTTAAATTCGTTTTTTACACGCGTGATAAAAAACAGAAGGTTTACATACAACATCTCTTAGCAATCATCAGTGAAAAATGCATTGCATCCGCACTTGCTTGCGGATGCAATGTGTTTTTTACTGAGGCCCCATTCACTTCTATGGGGCCAGGGCTGTGTGAAAAACGCAGAATATAGAACATGCTGCGTTTTTCATGCAACGCAGAACTCTTTGTCAAACCCCTATCAAACCTCAGATCAAACTTCCATGCCAGAACCCTATGAGACCTCCATGCCAGAACCCTATGAGACCTCCATGCCAGACCCCATCATGCCTCAGATTAGACCTCCGGCCCCCTCTGCGCTGTCACCTGACTGCATGCAGTGTTGGGTCCTAGTGCGTGCACTGCATCCCGACACTGTACGCGGTCAGGACCAGCAGTGCAGCACGGCCCCCGAGAAGAAGACAAGGTAGGGAGAGTACTGGCAGCGCTCATAGCGTTTCACCCACTTCCGGCGTCTAATACATACCAGTGAGAGCTTCCATAATGGAAACGCTCACTAATATTCACTTTATAAGACGCACTGCCATTTCCCCCCCCCCCCCATTTTCGGTCTAAAAATACAGTAATTATTTTTGTATAGAAATAATAACCTTCAGAACCTAAAACACATCTTTTACAGCATAAAATGTTCTTTAATATTACTTTCACTTAACACTTTTTAATTTTGTCCAAAAGATGAAAACAAAATATAAGTTAAAGGACTGCTAAAGTTTATACATTAATCTTAGGGTACTTTCACACTAGCGTTTTTCTTTTCCGGCACTGAGTTCCGTCCTAGGGGCTCAGAACTGATCAGTTTTATCCCCATGCATTCTGAATGGAGAACAATCCGTTCAGGATGCATCAGGATGTTTTCAGTTCAGTCTTTTTGACTGATCAGGACGGAGCTAATACCGCAGCATGCTGCGGTTTTATCTCCGGCGAAAAAAAAATGAACACTTGCCCGAATGCCGGATCCGGCATTTTTTTTCCATAGGAATTTATTAGTGCCGGATACAGCATTCAAAATACCGCAATGTCGGATCCGTTCTTCCGGTCTGCGCATGCACAGACCGGTAAAAATGTGAAATAAATAACGGATCAGTTTCTCAGGATGACAAATGGAGAGACGGATCCGTTCTTGCAATGCATTTTTAAGACGGATCCGGATCCGTCTACAAATGCTTTCCGTTTGCATGCAGATTGCGGCGACGGAACTGCTTGCCGGATCACTCTGCCACAAGTGTGAAGTACCCTAATCAAAGTAGGTAAGACGATTTCATTGGAAACAATCCACGAGGTAGAGCTAAACAGAACTCACAACCTGCCACGTAGCGACGACTTCCAATGTGAGAAATAAAAATAAGCCGAGTATCTGACATGAGGGTTGACATTCTGTATATACACGGGGGACAAGAGAAAGGCCTCATTTATACAGTAGTACATTTTTGTCCAGTCTTTTAGGTAATGAAGCCTATTCACTCTTATTGTGTTCCAAGACCCTATAAGACTGTGCCGGTGATGCTTCTTCTGATACAACAGGAAGAGTGGCTGCCGTATAGAGTTCTGACAAACTGTCATTGCTTTGCAAGGCTCCATAGGAAAACGAGCTTCCAAAATCAGGTTGGATTGTGCTACCATCATCGTGCATGTTGTTCACCCCTACAATAAAGAATGATTCATTAGATATCATGGTGCATAAATCCTTTCCACAGCTGCATGCCTGCTCTTGTGCAGTAGGAACCTGACGACATTAGTATGCACAGGACAAATTGTCACTTTATGTTAAAAATAACAGATTTATGTACTACACAAGCCACATTTTTATAGAATCTGGGCCTGGATTTGGCAGCCAGTTCCAGAAAATCAAGAGCTGTTGTGTGCATATACTGTAAAAGCTTGATGGTAGCTCCCTTGGCTGACTGTCAAGGACTATTTACATCGCCTCGTCGAAATGAATGGAGGGCAGCTGCGCATGCGCAGTGCGCTCTCCACCACTCTCGGTGTAGGTGCTGGTCCCAGAGGTGGGACCCGCACCTATCAGACAATGGATATGCCCCCATTGTCTCAAATGGGAATACCCCTTTAAGTCACGCCTATTTGTGAGTGACGCGTAAAAAGTGTTATTTAGTATAAATGTGGCAGCTTTTCATCCATAGATGTGCCCCAATGCTGTTGATTCATTTCTTGATCTGTTTTTCAGCTATCCAAGTCTATTTCTGATGCAGAATAAGATAATTCTAGCCGTCTGCTGCTGTGTCTAGGGGAAGCTTAGGAAAACCCTTCCTAACGTGTTTCATGTATAAATAAAAGAGATGAATAGCATTCTGCCTGTTTTGGGCACTGAATTGTTCTCGCACACGCCACAAGCTGTCCTTCGGTACTATAAGGTGTGTCAGCAGTGCAGAGATCATCCCTGAGCTACACTCTCCAGAAGACAATGCACTTGAAATCCCAGGCTGCACAATCCACTATACCTCTTCCGTCTGCTTATCCCCTCCCAGGATACCTTCTAGCAATGACATGCCACACATCCCGTACATGGACCACGTGATGTTAGATGGATGACTGCGCATTCTTTGTTACCCACACATGCGCTGTTGAGAAAGAGAGCTAGAAGTGGCCCTTGTATGGAACATATACAAAAATTAGAATATCGTGCAAAGTTCATTTATTTCAGTAATGCAACTTAAAAGGTGAAACTAACATATGAGATAGACGCATTACATGCAAAGCGAGATATTTCAAGCCTTTATTTGTTATAATTTGGATGATTATGGCTTACAGCTTATGAAACCCCAAAGTCACAATTTTGCCGTACCCTTTGCTCGGGGGGTATGGATTATTAGCTGACTAGTGTGACACTAGAATATTGAACCTTTTCACAAAATTCTAATTTTAAGCTGCATTAATGCAATTACTTTTAATTTGCATTACTGAAATAAATGGACTTTTGCACAATATTCTAATTTTTCGAGTTTCACCTGTATATTGGGCAGACACACAATCCACATATAAAGGTCCCATGTTGCGGTCAAAATTGGAATGAAACTATGCTAATTTATAGGTCAGATGTACCAGCCACTGTGATAAATCTGGTGCGGTTTAAGTAAGGGGTCCGACAGCTAGCCAGTATTAGCTTTCTAGTTCCCTGTTGTCTCCTCAATTAGTGGCAAGAATACCACACTTCTGAAACTCTGAGAAAATTTTGAAGCACGGACAAATTTTGGGCTCATAGAGAATTCTGGCATAAATATGGCAAAGGATTTAACATATTTATAAAGGTCTATGCGCCAGACTAGTAAATGTGTCTAACATTGCAACTGTGATTCATATTCTTAGACAGTGCAAAGTGCGACACTATTAGTAAATCTGCCCCATTGTGTCGTTATATGGCATGTGATATACAGCGCAGTCATAAAACCACCTGGCAAAATGGACAAAGTGAACAGGATGTAAGCTTAAGAAGATTAATTAGAATGGCTTTATACGTAAAATGTAAGCTTCCGAAAACCCATTTTCCGAAATTTTCTAATCATGACCTATTCTCGGAATAGGTCATCAGTATCTCCGGCAATGAGCTGCTTGAGAAGGCACCAGCTCTCCGGTGAGCGCCACAGCCTTCTCCATGCTCACCAAGCACAGCGCTGTACATAGTATAGTGGCTGTGCTTGGTATTGCAGCTCAGCCCCATTCACTTTTATAGGGCTGAGCTGCGCCTAGGCCACATGACCGATGAACGTGTTATGATTTGGCCAAGGAAAGCTGCGAGAAGGCCATGGCGCTACCCCGAGCGCCGCTGCCTTCTTGAACAGCTGATCAGCGGTGGTCCCGGATGTTGGCCCCCCACTGATCAGATACTGATGACCTATCCAGAGAATAGGTCATCAGTAGTAAAATCTCGGGAAAACCCCTTTACATCTTAGGCTACGTAGGAAAACAGAGCTCTAATCTTTATAAAATCAACACACTTTAGGTTATGAAAATATAGCTATGGTGTTCAACCGTGGACTTAAAGGGAACCTGTCACCACAAAATGCAGTACAATCTGCAGGCAGCAAGTTATAGAGCAGGAGGAGCTGAGCAGATTGATGCAAAACTTATACGTTATACATTTATATCTCTATTGAGATACGTGAACATCTCTCAGTAACCGGAGGAGGCGTTATCAGTGATTGATAGCATTCTCTGTATAAGGCCTCATGCAGATGACCATGTTATTTTGTAGTCTGCAAACCTCGGATTCGCAAAATATGGATACCGTCCATGTGCATCCCAAAGTTTTCGGGGACGGAAACGCGAACACTGTGTGCTGTCCGCATTTTTTGCAACCCTAATGTAATGAATGTGTCCAATCTGCAAAAAATGAGTCCTATTACTGGAGGGCCTTTACCACTTCTGACATGTCTGTTTAGTAAGTGATTGAATACCACATGTAATGAGAATTTTAAAGCACTCATTCTTGTGACTCTTTGTTGTGCTATTCCTCTATTATTCCTGCTTGAAGAAATAATAGTAATAGTAGTAAAATGTCAGAGCAACCAGACTTGTGTTTTCTCTTTAAGATGTTTCTCTAGTCTTCTGACTGGATTTCTCAAATATAAAGACAGTCAGATGACTGGCCAAACGTCTTCAAGAGAAAATATAACAAACAAGTTAAAAGTTCAGTTACTTACTTATTACTACTGCTCTGACTTATACTACTGATGAATAACAACTTTCACAGACGGGAACAAATGTACTATTGGGTGTTTGTCCCTACACCTTCTGACACTGTTGAATCAGTCTTTGCAGGAACACCCACGGACGTGTGAATGGACCCTAAGAAGCCCCCCCCCCCCCCCCCCCAATGTGGGGGGATAGGGCAAATACTAATGAGTGCTTCCATTATAGAAACGCTCATTAGTACAGAAGAATTCGGGAAGCGGTGAATACAGTGCTCCTTGTGCTGGCTCTCTCCTGGTCTCCTCCTGCAGGTGCTGCACACTGTAAGGACAAAGGCGAGCTCAACGTCGGGTCACTGCACAGCACGGCAAGAAGAGAGCTTGATCTCAGGAACAGCAGTGGCGTCCAGAACAGGAGAGGCGAGTCGATTTTTTTTTTTTTTTGTCTGATCGGAGGTCTGAGCTGTAGTCTACTTAGCATTGGGGGTCTTATCTGATGTCTGTTTGGGAGGGACTGATTAACATTGGAGGTCTGATCTAAGGTCTGTTTAACACTGTGGGTCTGACCTGAGATCTGTTTAGGGGTATGATTAACATTGGGGGTCTGATCTGAGGTCTGATTAACATTGGGCGTCTAATGAAAAAAAAAAAATTTCTTATTTTCCTCCTCAAAAACGTAGGCGTGTCTTATGGGCAGACGTGTCTTATAGGGCGAAAAATATGGTAGTTACTAAAACAGACATGTCATGAGATGGCTTATTCAAATCTCTTATTCTCCTGTTTGAGCATACGAGATCTGATGTTTGAGCCTAACCTTTGGTTCTAAAAGTTGATATACAATGACCTGCACTTGTGGCAATTTTACCTGGCATAGAACTAATGGTAACATAAGGTTCAAATGCTTTTGTCTTCTTTCTGCTCCTTGTGATAAAGAAGACTCCCAAAAACGCAATAAGGCACCTTTGGGGGAAAAAAAGAATCCATTACCGTTACAAATAACTGAAATCTGTACTGTGAACATGGAACACTTATGAAAAACCCACACAAACCAATATAAATTTTCATTGGGAAATGCAGGACCAGAAACATATGTCTACATGGATGATGGACAAACAGTTTTACTGGACTGAGAATTCAGTCACAAAACTAGACAGAATATTAGGCATAAAATAGCACAACACCGAGCCCTACCCTAAAGCAAACATGCAGATATGCAGCGCATCTTCGTTCCGGAAGTCAACGTAGAATACTGCTCCTGTAGAGACAGAAACAGTGATGTAAACACATTTAATTATATACCAAGCTGGTTACTAGTGAAAATTGCCAATAATAAAACTTAACATGCAGGGGTATAATTACCATAGTGGCAGACCATGCGACTGCTATGGGGCCCAGTTGGGATTAACTCTTCTACTGGAGGTGAAAACTTGGTCAGGACTCTGCCCTCTAAAGGAACAACTTTTAGCAAAGGAGGCAGTGGAAAAATGGCCCAAGGGTCACTGAAAGGGGTTTAGGTGGAAACCCTTCTGTCCTGTGTGGGGGACCTGGTTTGATCCTTGCTATCGGGCTCTTACTTCTCTATGTACGCCACTCCTTACATGTGCTCACAACTGTTCCTCAAACGGGTTGTGCTAGATTAGGAAACATTGGGGCACAAGAGATGGCATAAAATAACAAAACAAGCATTGCTTACCTTCATTGCTGTCGTTACGGTTCTCCCCACTAGTCCTGTTTAACAGGGCTGCAGCTCTGATATCACATTGATGCCACACAACCACTCCAGCCTAACTGGCGTCAGCAGTGTAGGTTTCAGCCAAGTGATTGGCTGCAGCAGTCACAAGTTGGCTGCAGCACTGGAACAGTGGGCGATTCCAGAGGTAAGTAATGCTTATTCTGCGGTTTTACATCACCCCTGCCTGTGCCTCACTTCTTCATAATCTCTGAAAAATCCTTTAATCTGCACAGTATTTCACTTGGTAGAGCAAGGACCCGACTAGAGGGATAGCCATACTGGACTTAGTATTAACCAATAGGCCTGACAGAACAACAGACGTGCAGGTCGGGGGACACCTGGGAAATAGTGACCACAAAGTAATAACCTTCCAATTATCATTCAAGAGAGCGTTTGTACAGGGAGGAATAAAAATACCAAACTTCAAAAAAGCTAAATTTAGCCAACTAAGAGAGGCCATAGGCCTAACTAACTGGGACAAAGTCCTCACAAATAAAAATACAGCCACAAAATGGGATATCTTTAAAAGCATCCTAAAATCTCATTGTGAGAGGTACATACCGTATGGGAATAAAAGGTTAAAGAACAAAAAGAAACCAAATGTGTATAAACAGAACTGTAAAGAAAGCAATAAATGACAAAAAGAAAGCATATAAAACACTAAAACAGGAGGGTAGCACGGAAGCATTGAAAAACTATAAGGAAAAAAATAGAACATGTAAAAAACAAATAAAAGCGGCCAAACTAGAGACTGAGAGATTAATTGCCAAAGAGAGTAAAACTAACCCTAAAATGTTCTTCAATTATATAAATGTTAAAAAGTATAAATCTGAAGGTGTCGGCCCGTTAAAGAGTAATGAGGGGGGAGTCGCAGAGAGCGACGAGGAGAAAGCAAAGCTGGTAAATATTTTTTTCTCCAATGTATTCACTGAGGAAAATAAACTGTCAGATGACATGCCGAATGTTGAAATAAATTCCCCATTAAAAGTGTCCTGTCTGACCCAGGAAGAAGTACATCAGCGACTTAAAAAGATTAAAATAGACAAATCGCCAGGACCGGATGGCATACACCCTCGTATCCTAAGGGAATTAAGTAATGTCATAGCCAGACCCTTATTTCTGATATTTGCAGATTCTATATTGACAGGGAATGTCCCACAGGATTGGCGCATGGCAAATGTGGTGCCAATATTCAAAAAGGGTCCAAAAACAGAGCCTGGAAACTATAGGCCGGTAAGTTTAACATCTGTTGTGGGTAAACTGTTTGAAGGTTTTCTGAGAGATGCTATGTTAGAGCATCTTAACGGAAATAAGCAAATAACGCCATATCAGCATGGCTTCGTAAGGGATCGGTCATGTCAAACTAGTTTAATCAGTTTCTATGAGGAGGTTAGTTCTAGACTTGACAGCGGTGAATCAATGGATGTCGTGTATCTGGACTTCTCCAAAGCATTTGACACTGTACCACATAAAAGGTTAGTATATAAAATGAGAATGCTCGGACTGGGAGAAAACGTCTGTAAGTGGGTAAGTAACTGGCTCAGTGATAGAAAACAGAGGGTGGTTATAAATGGTAAATACTCAGATTGGGTCACTGTCACTAGTGGAGTACCTCAGGGGTCAGTATTGGGCCCTATTCTCTTCAATATATTTATTAATGATCTTGTAGAAGGCTTGCACAGTAAAATATCAATTTTTGCAGATGACACTAAACTGTGTAAAGTAATTAACACTGAAGAGGACAGTATACTACTACAGAGTGATCTGGATAGATTGGAGGCTTGGGCAGATAAGTGGCAGATGAGGTTTAACACTGACAAATGTAAAGTTATGCACATGGGAAGGAATAATGCAAGTCACCCGTACTTATTAAATGGTAAAACACTCGGTAACACTGACATGGAAAAAGATCTAGGAATTTTAATAAACAGCAAACTAAGCTGCAAAAAACAGTGTCAGGCAGCTGCTGCCAAGGCCAATAAGATAATGGGTTGCATCAAAAAGGGCATAGATGCCCGTGATGAGAACATAGTTCTACCACTTTACAAATCATTAGTCAGACCACACATGGAGTACTGTGTACAGTACTGCGCTACTGTGAACAAGGCAGACATAGCAGAGCTGGAGAGGGTCCAGAGGAGGGCAACTAAAGTAATAACTGGAATGGGGCAACTACAGTACCCTGAAAGATTATCAAAATTAGGATTATTCACTTTAGAAAAAAGACGACTGAGAGGAGATCTAAGTAATATGTATAAATATATCAGGGGTCAGTACAGAGATCTATCCCGTCATCTATTTATTCCCAGGACGGTGACTGTGACGAGGGGACATCCTATGCGTCTGGAGGAAAGAAGGTTTGTACACAAACATAGAAGAGGATTCTTTACGGTAAGAGCAGTGAGACTATGGAACTCTCTGCCTGAGGAGGTGGTGATGGTGAGTACAATAAAGGAATTCAAGAGGGGCCTGGATGTATTTCTGGAGCGTAATAATATTACAGGCTATAGCTACTAGAGAGATATCGTTGATCCAGGGATTTATTCTGATTGCCTGATTAGAGTCGGGAAGGAATTTTTATTCCCCTAAAGTGAGGAAAATTGACTTCTACCTCACAGGGGTTTTTTGCCTTCCTCTGGATCAATTGCAGGATGACAGGCCGAACTGGATGGACAAATGTCTTTTTTCGGCCTTATGTACTATGTTACTATTGTCCCCCAATCTGGAGGTCATAAGAAAATGACATCTGGTCACATTGTCACCTCTACATGTTTTCTTGGATATTTACTATCACTGTGTGCTGGATCTGGGGGGGGGGGGGGAGTGCTCTTTGTGGAGAGCCAGTTGGTGTAGGGAGTCTTACAGGCAAGAATTAGCTCTCCTCCAGAGAATAGAATTGGCCCTCACCCCACCTATAGGTGCCTACCCAATTCCTAGTTAGGGCTCCCTAATGGGTCCGAAATTAACTCACAGGGTAGCTAGTTACCAATAGGTGGCATTGGAGAGACCATTTTTGTCCTTTTGGAGGAGAACTAAATTGCGTAGAGTATTTGCCTTACTGCACAAAATGCACTAGCTCTACACAGGGATCAGATATACTACAGAAGACGCGTCTCCTGGATTATCAAGGTCTCTTTGCTTCAGTGTCTTTGGAGAATTATCTGTTTATCACAGCAGAAAAATAAATACATTTCCAACTAAAGGAAAATTTACTAACTTTACCTGCAGATATAGCAAGACTTGTAGACACGATGTAATTAACACTTGCAATCAGGGCAGAATCATATAACTCGGATGCTTCGGAAAGAAATCTGCATTAAACCAAAGATATTTTACGTCAGTGGATTTAGAATATGATCAACCCGTTCTACATGGATACATTGCACTAACTAACTAAGCTAATCATCATTAAAAGGGTTTCCCAGGAGTATTGATGGCCTATTTTCAGGATAGGTCATCAATAGCGGATCAGTGGGGGTCTGAATCCCAGCACCCTTGCCGATCAGATGTTTGAAGAGGCTGCTGCACTAAGGTAAGCACTGCTGCCTCCTCTCAGCTAATCAAGCACAGCGCCGTCCATTGCATAGTGGCTGTGCTGGGTATTGCAGGCCCATTCACTTGAACTGGATTGAGCTACAAATGGGCAGCTGATGTCACTGGTCTAGTCTTACCCTAACCATCGGATATTGGTGACCTACCTGGGGATAGATCATAATAATATAATAATCGACTTTACTATAGTAATGGTAAGCTGTGCACTTACGATGCTTGTGCAATAGAAGTAGCAACCATAGTCACAAACATGATGTAAAAAATTGGATATCCGAGCTGCATGGTGTCTTGTATAGAGACAATGATCATCCCAGCGAGTGCTTTCACTGTGATAACGGTTATAGACCCTACAAAAAAAATAATAATACACTCATTAACAAAATAATAATAATAATAATTCACCCAGATAAAAATGTCGAATTGCAGTACAACTCGGCATGCAGTTATGTAACTGATTACAGGTGTGGTCTATAAAAAGGCTCTCTGAGGCTACTTTTGGGTAGTGTACCTCTGGGTGGGATATTGTTGATTGCTAGACATGCCTCTATGACACACTCAAGATATTTTACACAGTTGGCAGACTTTTAGAGGTGGTGCCTCAATGGTCGTTTCGACAAACTGCCCACCATCTAGGTAGTTCTGACCTAGCTGTTAGGTGCTGTAGGGAGTGGTGGTTACGTGAAAGCACGCACACACACACTGAACAGGCTCCAAATGGTCCACACAGACCACAAGCAACACTTCCTTGGCCTGCCCGATTACCAGACTTATTGCCAATCGAGCATTTATGGTACCAGTTGGGGTACCAGCTTCAGCAACCTGATCTACAGGTCCAGCTGCAACATCTGTGGGCAAATGTGCTACAGCATACTATACAGACCTGTATGCCACGTCCAACCATGTCTCATCTTGTATCCAGGCTAGAAGTGAGTATCCGTCTTAGTGCTTTCTTTTTTGTCAATGAGAGTACTTTTTCATATTGGAAAGGACTTATGGAAAAATGCAATTATATAATCAGCAACTATAAACTATTTGTGCTGGCATTATTGTATTGTGTTCTCATGATTGTTGGGGTCCCAGAGATTAGACCGCCACGATCCAAAAGTTATAATGGTAAAATCACTTTTTCAGTTTTCCCCCAGGAGAGTTATCTTATCTGATAATGAGGGTCTGACCTGAATGTGTACAAAAATGTTAACTTATAGGTCCACATCACCCATTGCGTGACTGTATTATTACAGCTGGAGGTACCGGTCAAATAATGTGGTTGTAGATTTGCCCAAAAAACATACAAATCGTAAAAGTAACAGCAAGATGCAATTACCCAACAATGCAACCAGGGTTAATATGATGAGCAAATAGTTAGCATTCTTCTGTTTGTAGTAATAGAGCAGGAAACAGAAAGCAAGGATCGTCACCAGCTACAAAGCAAAACACAAAAGACACAGTTAATTTATACTGAAGAAACCACACAACGCTTATGACACTTCATACACAAGGCTAATTTTATTAAAATACAAAAGGCACCAAAGATAATGCCCACATTGCATGTAGCTGAAGCTAAGGGGCATGTTGCAGCCAGAATTCCTACACTGCTATTAAAGTGGTATCTCAATCATCACATTCATACCTTATACTGTACAGAGCTATAGAAATTAACCATCCCCGTCATAGGATGCAATTGCCAAAAAATTTACTATTCTTCTTAAACACTTTTAAAACCCCTTTACCCATTATGCCATTGTTACACCCTCTTGTGCAGTCTTCCTACTACCACTGTGTCTGTACTCTCAGCCTGCTCCAGCACATGCGCAGTTACTTCGTTCTCCCTGTACAGTCGAGACCAGAGCAAAGGAAGTAATAGCAGAGGCCAGCAACCTCCACCACTCCAGCTGTCACAACCCCCAGCATGCTCCATTTTTACTTCTATGGGAGTTCTGAGAACAGTCAAGCAAGTGTGCATGCTGGGAGTCGTAGTTTCACTATATCTGGATTGCCGAAGGTTGCTATAGGGAAAAGTAATTTTAGGACAAATTTCCCACCACGCATTTTCCCAAGAATTTTCAGCATAATCAGCAATGAATACACAGCAAAAACAGCATGTGGTATTCAGTAGAATATGTCAAGCCCTGAATAAATTTTCCTTTGCAGACTGTGAATGCAAATTGCTAAGATCTCATCTTTTCTGCTGCAGTAATATGCAGAGGATTTTCAGCCTGTGTACCCACCGCCTGTGTACATATGGTTACAGGGGAAAACTGGCAGTAACACAGAGGTTGTTCTGTTCTCCTTGCTGAACACTGCCATGGTCATGAGCAGATTTTATAGTTAAAGAGGTCATGCCATGAAAAATATTCTACATTTTTCAAACCAGCAACTGAATCTCAATACTTTTGTAATTGCATATAATTAAAAATTTAGTATAGCCCATGAGTTATTCAATAAAATGTATCTGTATAGCGCCATCTGCTCTTTGTTCTTTTTCTTATTTCTCCGTCCACCTCACTGAAGTGGTCGCATGTGCTCAGTTTAAATTCTTCAACTGCCACCAGCCTTATTTTCTGTTAGAAGCAGTGGCCGTTAAAGGGAAAGAGCTACAGCAGAAAACACACACCCCTGAGAAAGGACACTGCCCCTGAGCCGCTAGCCTGAAATAAATTTAGCAGAACATTCAAAACAATGAATGGGGAGAACTGTGGCTCCATGTGAGGTACAAGGCTGGTCCTAGCATTGTTTAAAAGAGATTGTCATGTACTAGATAGTTATCTGATTTTCATGTTTAACATCAATCATGGGTGATGGAGTTTTGAAAAAGTGTCCCACGCAGAGACCATGCCCTTCTCCAGATCTCATGTAGATGCAGAACTTACCAAGTATAGCAAGAACGGCCAGCCTACCAAGTGTCTAACGATGTTATCTCCAGTCATCTTCTCATGGCCGTTAGGTCCAAACGTAATCAGCAGATACGTGCCAATGACCGCTAAGCCACAACCTATAAAGGACAAGACATAACGTCCTTTTGGAGGATGGAAGAAGAAGACACATATAGAAATCAGAGGCCAGGTTAGTGAACATGCAATTGAAAATGTGGAAGTTACATGTAGAGAACGTGATATTGTGCAGAAAGAAAGGTGAGAGGATTTGTATCCAAATGGGTGTTAGGGACCCAAAGCGACCAGATTGCAATTCAACATTTCTCAGATGGCCTTTGAAAAAACATGAAATGAATTGGCAACTGCTCTACTTTTTTCCTTGCATTAGTTTTTATAAATTTCCCACATGGAGTTTTAAAGGGACAGTATAGGTGAAGTCTGCATGGCTCCTGAAAAACAATCCCATAGACATCTCTGGCCTTTTCGTGGGGACGGTTTGAAGATACGGGGGCATAAACTTGGGCAGGTAGTCTAGACATGCACCTGATTTACCACAGGCTGGATGATAAATGTGGTGCGGGGATAGACACTTTTCTCGGACTCTGTACCAACTATTGGTTGGCTTACTTTGGGACAGAATTTTACACCAGACTTGTGGTGCAATTTGGACACATCTTAGGCTCTGCCCCCTTTCCCATGAAGTCCTGCTCCCTTCCTGCTAAGCCCCATCTCCTATTCAAGTGACTTTGGAGAAAAATTGGACAAACTCTAGTTGGCCCTTAATTTGCCACTTTTCAGAGAGATTCTAGGTGCAGACACGTTTGTAAATCTGGGCCTCGGGATTCAGCTAAAGCGTGCAGCCTTCGTGGCCTTGAGTTGATAAACATCAGGGGGGGGGGGGTTATTTTAATGGCCACCACTAAATGTAAATTTCCCTCCAGTGGCCGGCTACCTCAGTGATAACAGCTAGTGCTCACTTAATTTTTAAAAGAGGTTCTCTGCTTGAAACAACTACATTAAGTTTTTTTTGAAGAAGCATGCTTGAAAACTTCCCCAAAATGATTTTTTCACATGCCCTAGTACTGGAAAGGGAAGAAGCATGCGTCACTTACGGATTAAGAAATATTACAGAACAGGTTTATGAAGGGTGAGGACTGCATTGTATTATCAGGAAGATTATTTTTTTTTGTGTGCGTGTCGAGTAAAATCGGCCACAATTAATTTTATTTGACCTTTTTCTAAATGAAATGGGAAGGTCTGAGAAAGGCTGAACATAAAGGACAGGAGTCTTATAACCTATGTGACTACAGTGAGTACAGGACAGGTAGTGGAGCAAAAGTCCTTTGATCTGGGATCAACGAGACCTGTTAGATGCTGGATTATCAGACCATCATACAAAACAATAAAAATACACATAACCATCGACCATAATATTGCTTTTTCATCAAAGTTGGTTCACTCTGTTCAGGTCCACAGTATATAGTGGCTGCGCCAGAACAAGTGCTGAATTACTAGGCTTTCTGGAGATTAAAATGCCACATTAAAGGGATTTCAATATATTTGTTAACTTCAGTGAAGGTTTTATTATAAAAAGAGAAAGAACAAAGAGAAAGTAATTATTACTAAGAAAATCAATGTTTATGCCATGCCAAAGTCCATGTCCTGTAGCCCTTCAACTACCACTTACACAATCAGTTGTGTCCAATACTGAGCTGTGTACACAGCTCAATACTTCTCAATACAAAAACCACATCAACTGGTGCATAATGACTCAGTCAAGCCAAAAGTAATAAAATGTGTCCTCGAGCAGTTATTATACGAAATCTCCAAAAGACATGTAAATCAGCACAAACAATCAGGTGGACAAAATCAAATACACAGGTCAAGGGCTGGATTCATGGCGTGTACATGTAAAGTGTTAGCAGAGCAAAAAGCAGATCATCTTTTTGAGATTATTAGTTGTTTAGTAAGAGGTTAAAGGGACTGACCAGTCTCACACATAGGATATGCCACCAATGTCCGATATGTCTGCCTCTAGAAAGGGCCCCCAAAGTGAATGAGGGTGCACAGAGCATGCATGGCACGTTCTCCATATACTTCTATGGAAGTCGAGGAACGGGCCAAGCCAGTGCTCAGCTATTTTTGGCACTTGCATAGAAGTGATGTGCTTGCACCCTCACCCGTTCTAGAGATATGTGCAGGTCCTACCCATCTGATATTGGTGGGCATATCCCTATGTGAAATGGGCCAGCCCCTTTAACATTAATGCAGTTATGTGAACAGATGCCATAAAATATATATCTACTTCTACACAATGCAAATACCAAAAATTATATAAATGACTAAACTTGAGACACAAAGACAGACGGCATTTATGCCAGAAATTGGCCAGGTCCCACTTTAGCCAATGGGAATCCGGCGTGCACCTCACCATAAATTAGGCACATCCTCCGACAGCACAAGGGCTCATCATTACCGGCATAGCGCATACCAGTCTTGATAAATCTCCTCAGCGGTCCTACTGATCAGGGGAAGCGGACTGCTAGAACTGCTGTCTATAGATATATTACAATTTTATCATGCACAAAGTAGTGTACCCCAGTCTTCTAGACCTATTACTGTGATCTCGTAGAGGGGTCGGGTGATCTCCTTGGCTACCTATATTCTATTTTACATACAGCTCGCCTCCTTACTGTTCCCCGATGGGGAGTTTGCAAGTCCATCCAGTGGGAAGGACATCTAACTGATGCCCCAAGAGATCTGCCTGGTGATGTCTAACGATGAGCAGTAATGGTTTATTTTAGTAAGTAGACTTATGTATATTTCTTATGACACATTCATTAAAATTGTTAAAGGTGCGCTGTCAATAAGCACATTGAATGACCCCCATGAAATCAGTACTCACTTAGAAATTCCTTTGGTTTCCATTTTTCTTTAATAAATATAATGCCTATAATTGAGCTTGCTGAAAAAGAAGACATGATGATACATAAAATATCTCTTTACATAGGATTGGTGCTGTCAGAAAGCACCTAATTGGCATACATTGTAGCTTCAGACTTGCACATATTTAATACGGACAAAGACGCACAATATGACTTTTTTTTTTTTTTTACAATTTGTTTCCTTTTTATGTTCCATATGCTGTTATCGATTGGCATTTGTTCCAATTTTTGTCTGTATTTTACGAGTTTTTAATTATATGGTGTTTAAAAGTTGTTTGTCTTTCATCTGTATTCGTTTTTTTTTGTTCATATGGATCCATAATATGCAAGTGTGAATGAGCCCTGACAGTAACTGCAGAGATCTATTCCCCTGCTTTTCGTCACATAGCCATAAGCTCAGGTGATAACATTTTCTGGAGTTTCACAACTTTCTGCTGCACTTTAATGTCTGACTGCCTAAAAGCGTGCAAAGAAGTGACATTCTGCAGTATCCAGGTGAAACTCGAAAAATTAGAATATCGTGCAAAAGTCCATTTATTTCAGTAATGCAACTTAGAAGGAATTGCATTAATGCAGCTTAAAATTAGAATATTATGAAAAGGTTCAATATTCTAGGCTCAAAGTGTCACACTCTAGTCAGCTAACTAATCCATATCCCCTGAGCAAAGGGTACCCGAGATTGTGACTTTGGGGTTTCATAAGCTGTGAGTCATAATCATCCAAATTATATCAAATAAAGGCTTGAAATATCTCGCTTTGCATGTAATGAGTCTCTCTCATATGTTAGCTTCACCTTTTAAGTTGCATTACTGAAATAAATGAACTTTGCACGATATTCTAATTTTTCGAGTTTCACCTGTATGTGTGAGGAAGTCTAACAAAATGGAAATTGGCCAATTAATCCAACACAATATTTGCCTGCATAATTTAGAGACTCTTCCAAGCATTAGCCCGATGGTTAAACAAGAGGAGCAGGACCCAATGTGATGATGATGATGCATACGGAGGCCCACAAATGTTTAGAAGTCCCTTTCCTACAGTACTCACCTATGAGAGAGACAGCACTGAGGGGCACAATAAGAGACAAAGGAGCAAAGGCATATGATGAAAATACCGCTATCTCGCCCAATATTATCAGGAAAAGACCAAGCCACCATGTCTTCGTCTTGAAGTATGACCGAGAGTCTTTGGATCCTGCCAGTCGCACATGGCTGTATTTCTGAATAGGAGACAAAGTGGCTCATTATGGCTTTTATTCTGATAAACATGTGTCGTAGTCGGAGATTAAAGCTAAGGGAGTTTCAGGGGGTACATGAACATACCCCCTGAGATGAACAGCCTCTTTAGTGTTACATTATTAATTCAATTGACTCTGCAAATACCATTATCTGATCTGAAAGGCAAACCCATGCAACTTGGAAAATTTGTCATTCTACGTATTTACAGTATACAGTAGCAGAGCCAGCACAAAGGTACAGGATGACCGTGGCAAGTCAGTCTAAAGTCCTATGGCTCCTATCCACGACGTCTTAAAGGGGTATTCCGGTTAGAAAGTTATCTCCTATCCACAGGATAGGGCATAACTATTAGATTGGTGGGGGTGCTACCGCTGGGAACTCCACCAATCACGAGAACAGGTGGCATGTAACCCCTGCAGCCCTCTGAAATCAACAGAGTGGCCAGTCACACATCCACGTGGCCGCTCCATTCAATTCTACGGAAGTTATGGAGATAGCTGAGTACAGCATCGGCTATCTCTGGAATTCCCATAGAAATGAATGGAGTGGGGGGCTGCAGGGGGGTTCGGGGGTCCCAGTGGTAGGGTATAACTCAATCTAACCGCGATACCCCTTTAAATACTCTCCGCTCTGCTGCATATACAATACACCAGTCTCATGACACACTTCGTGTTGGTGTATGCTCAGGCCACATACACACGTAATGTATTACATGGAGATACCATCAGAAATCTGTGGGGTAATACACTACCACAAAAAGCAGAAGAGATTAAGGCCCCTTTCACACGAGTGTGACGGATTAGGTCCGGATGCGTTCAGTGAAACTCGCACCATTTTGCAAGTAAGTTCAGTCAGTTTTGTCTGCGATTGCGTTCAGTTTTTTCCGCGCGGGTGCAATGCGCTTTGATGCGTTTTCACGCGCGTGATAAAAAAACTGAAGGTTTACAAACAACATCTCCTAGCAACCATCAGTGAAAAACTCATCGCACCCGCACTTGCTTGCAGATGCAGTGCGTTTTTCATGCAGCCCCATTCACTTCTATGGGGCCAGGGTTGCGTGAAAAACGCAGAATATAGAACATGCTGCGATTTTCACGCAACTCAGAACTGATGCGTGAAAAACAACGCTCATGTACACAGACCCATTGAAATAAATGGGTCAGGAGTCAGTGCGGGTGCTATGCGTTCACGTCACACATTGCACCCGCGCGGAAAACTCGCTCGTGTGAAAGGGACCTAAGGCTACTTTCACACTTGCAGCAGAGGATTCCGGGAGGCAGTTCCAGCGACGGATTCGGCAATCTGGACACAAACAGATGGCATGTCAGACGGATCCGCATGCAGATCAGTCTGACAAATGCATTGAAATACCGGATCAATCTCTCCGCTGTCATTCGGAAAAACGGATCGGGTATTTTTTTTCCCCACAGATTTAAAGGTCTGCTCATGCGCGGACCGGAAGAACGGATCCGTCAATGCGGCAATTTTAATGCTGGATCCGGCACTAATACATTTTAATGGAAATTAATGCAGGATCCTGCATTCCGGCATGCGGCAGTATTTTCTCCGGCCAAAAAACGTAACTGAACAGAATGCTCTCCATTCAGAATGCATTATGATAAAACTCAGTTTTTTTCTGGTATTGAGCCCCTAGGGCGGAACTCAATACTGGAAAAGAAAAACACTAGTGTGAAAGTACCCCAAATCTTCTCTATGCTCTGTGGAAATTTGGCATGTGCATATTGACATGTGGTGCAGATTTTCAAATCGGAAGCATGACCATTTATTTTGCGGATTTTTACTGCCCTTCTCATTCCTTTCAATGTGTTGGGTAAAATCCACCACAAAATCTGCATCATTCACACACTATATTGCTGTATTCACAGACGCATGTAGTATCGTACTTTCTATTTCGCCATGGAAGATTCCACATGCAGACACTAAATGTGTTGAAGACTTGCTATAGCAATTTACTGAAAGCTGACATTGACAAAGATCTCAGAACCTAAAACATGAGACTGTCCCCCAACATGTTTCGCCAGCTAATCTGGCTTCATCAGGGGTAACGGAAATTCTGTCCAATACCCCTGGATGAAGCCAGATTAGCTGGCGAAACATGTTGGGGACAGTCTCATGTTTTAGGTTCTGAGATCTTTGTCAATGTCAGCTTTCAGTAAGATTGCTATAGCAAGTCTTCAACACATTTAGTGTCTGCATGTGGAATCTTCCATGGCGAAATAGACAGTACGATACTACATGCGTCTGTGAATTCAGCAATATAGTGTGTGAATGAATGGGATGTGCACCTCAGGTTCACATGCTAGTTAGGACATTACTGCTGAAAGTTTTAACTTAGTAGTGCTCACATTTATTTCACTCAGGAATCTTAGTAGACTTAATAAAAGTTACGTTTTATTATCTGGGATAAGAGAGGTCTTGAATTGTTTGTTTACAGTAAACCCTTCCCAGATAGGGTCTTCTTATTGTTTAGTTGTGACTGTATCACACACCATTGCGTCATTTGCACTATATTATGGGCGGTGTGGCTCGCTGGATTTATATATGCTGAGATTGAAGAGAGAAAATATACATGTCTTGGAATGGCCTAGTCAAAACCCTGACCTCAATCCAATGGAGAAGCGTTGACACGACTTAAACACTGTTGTACACCAATACAACAGAACAAACAGATACATTCTAGGTCACATACATTTTTCCATTTGTCATTTCCAGTTGAACTTATTCCAACAAAACAATATTTTGTCTTTGGTTACGCAGATATTATCACTGCGATCAGTCATTTTCTGTTGGATCCCTGTGTGTAAACTCAGTTTCCAGGACCTACGTGGCTTATTAAAACTGAAACATGATATGAACAGTTTACAATAAACTCTAGTTAAACAGAGCTCAACATTAACAAGGCCACAGATCAGTGGGAAAGAGAATACAGTGCCGGATATTAATGTATGAGCCAACAGACTGTTTTCCTGGAAAATAAATTATTTAAATAAAGGTCAGAAAGTCAAAAAATGATCATAACTCACGAATCCTCCATCATTGCTACCGTCCACTTCCTGATCTTGGAGAAACACACAGGACGTAGTTTGAAATGTCAGCTCAGCCAAACACGGGCTGAGGCGGGCCACATAGTAGCCAATGGTTGGCTGAGTGAGCATTTCAGGACATTTCCTGTTTGTAAAGCCAGAACCAGGAAGTGGAGCAGCGCGGATCAGAGCAGCAGCAGGGGATTGGTGATTTTTTAGCTTGTTAAAACCTTTCTGGCCTTTTTTAATATAATTGTGTCTCCTTGAAAAAAACCCTAGCCCACTGAAAAGTCAGGCATGACTACAGTAAAGCGTAATCTCCCATCCACCCCCATTGTACTTGCTAATGGTGGAGGAAGGCGAGAGCTAGGGCTACAATAAACGATTATTTTAGTAATCAAGTATTCTACCGATTATTCGAGTACTCTAAGAAAAAATGAATTTTTAGACTTTTCCTTTATAAAAACTCATGAGACCCCCTGCCATCAGTCCCCAACACCCTTTGTTCCCCCCTGTGCGATCAGCCCAAGTGCATCAGCTCCACTATCGCCCAGTGCCAACAGCTCCATTCCCCCCAGTGCCTTCAGCACTCCCCCACCCTAGTGCCATCAGCTCCACTCCCCAAGTGCCTTCAGCACTCCCCCTTCAATGCCACCAGCTCCCCCTCCAATGCCACCAGCTCCCCCCACTGCCCCTCCTAGCCATCAGTGTCTAGCCAAACTAAAATGACCTGACGTTGTATGTACTTTAGGATCCAAAGCAGCGTTGTGCTAGCAGGCAGGTGACCACGGAGCATGAGTAATAGCAAGCTCTTCACTTACATTTGAGTGATCGTTTCAGCCCTAGTAATAAAGTACTGGTTTAGCTGCTCGTAACTGGAAAGAACCCTGTAGTCACAGCTGAATTTTACTGCGATTGACAAACACCGGCGATCAAATGTTTGCGATCCACAAGTTCGCGGCAGGCACCATTCACTTTAATAACAGGCGAACCTGAAAAACCTTCAGGTCATATTTGCAGCCACCAAATACTTACTAGAAGTGCACAAATCGTCCCACAACATGGACAGTGACATACCAGAGGGGGAACAATGTCAAAAATTCCCACAAAAAATATGTATTTTAATCAGGGGCCATTTTTATGCATCTTAAAGGGAAAATGTCAAAAATGTGCCCTGCTGGAGCCTAGAAAATTTTAGAATACGGGAGTACAGGCCCCAAACATTAGGCATTCACCGGGCAGAAAAGGCCTTTTATGCCGCTGTATTTACATAAGACAGAGACCATTCTTTGCTCTGGGTGGCAGATATGTGTGGGCTGGCATGAGGAAATTCAATTGAACGTGGTCGTCACAGGTGTTGAATTCCTCCGAGATCCATGCCTCATTCATTTTTTGAAATGTCAGGTAGTCCACACTGTTGTGAGCTAGGCGAGTGCGCTTACCAGTCACGATCCCCCTGCTGCGCTGAACGTCCCCTCGGACAGGACACTCGACGAGGGGCAAGCCAAGAGTTCCATGGCAATATGTGCCAGCTCTGGCCACAGGTCAAGCCTGCACACCCAGTACAGTAGTAGCAGTTAACCCGATGTAGATGTAGTCGGACACCTGTAGGTCTAGGCGTTCCCTGGGGCTGGATCCGGAGAGCAGCTGTCGATGGGTTGGCTGCAAGAATGATCTCATATCCGAAGTGACCAACACCTCTTCAAACCGCCCTCTTACATGCACTGTAGGATTGGTACCTGCAACTGTTTCTTTGTGGGTGCAAATTCCTCTGCCAATGCCCGCAATAGCAGAATGCAGCATCTCTCGCAGCAAGGCCTGGAAATGCTGCATTCTGACAGCCCTCTGTGATGCTGGTAACATGTCCGCCATTTTGTGTTTGTAGCGGGGGTCTAAGTACGTTGCCACCCAGTACTGGTCCTTGCCCTTTATGATTTTTATATGGGAATCCCTCTTCAAACACTGGAGCATGAAGGCCCCCATTTGCACTAATTTGGAAGCGGTGGAGCGGCCTGGCTTCTGCTCATCGGCCAGAAGAACGTCGTCCTCGTTCTCCTCCCCCCAGCCACGGACAACACCAGGGATCCCAATTTTTTTTAAAGCCTGCTCTTCTTGCTCCTCCTCACCACAGGCACCATCCTCCTCTGACTCCTCTTCAGACTCCTGCTGACTTGTCTCAGATGGAGTAACCCCCACTGGGAATTCATTCAGCATTGTGACTTCCTCATCTTCCAGCTACTGCTCTTTGATGGCTTGATCAATGACACGATGCAATGAACGCTCCAGAAAGAAGGCGTAAATTACAATGTCACTGATGGCGCCCTGGCTGCGACTGACCATTTTGGTGATCTCATCAAATGGCCGCAGAAGTCTGCATGCGTCGCACATGAGCAGCCACTGGCGCAGTGAAAAAAAAACAATTTCACCTGAACCTGCCCTGCCGCAGAGTTCGTACAGGTAGTCGTAAATTTCACTTTTCTGCTGGAGCAGCTTATCAAGCATATACAAGGTGGAGTTACAGCACCTCGGGCAGTCACAAATCAAACGTCCGACGGGCAAGTGGTGTCGCTGCTTAACGTCAGCAATGCAAGCCATGACCGTGTAAGATCTTCTAAAATGGCCAGAGATGTTCCTGGCCTGCCGCAAGACGTCCTGGACCCCGTGGTAGTTGGCAACGAATCGCTGCACGACTAAGTTCAGGACGTGTGCCATGCACGTCACATGTGTAATTTTGCCCTGTTTCAGCGCACTCAGCAGATTGGCACACCACTTTAACAACTGTCAAATTGAGTGGGGTTAGCCACTGATCGGCCTGTGACCGCAGAGCTGAAAGGAGTGCAGGACCGGTGTGGCTCTTGGCTTCCATGCACAACAGCCGCAGCACAGCATGGCAGCGTCTCACTTGGCACGTCAAATAGATTCTGGGGAGCTGGGGGGGGGTGCAGTGGAAGAGGCGGTAGCAGTGGAAAAAGAGGAGTCAGCCGAATAGGAGACAGAGCATTGAGTAGGAGAAGAGGCAGGCCTGGATGCAATCCGTAGTGGTAACACCAAATCCACACGGGTGCCATGGGTTGCATGCTTCACAACCGTCTGAAGGCTTACCCAGTGGGCAATAAAAGTTATGTACATTCCCTGCCCGTGTTTGCTAGACCACGTGTCTGGGGTCAGATGTATCTTGGTACCGACACTGTGTGCCAGAGATACATTCACTTGCCACTGAACATGGCCATATAAGCTCTGGGATGCCCTTCTGGGAGAAATATTTCCTTCCGGGGACCTTCCATTGTGGTGTGTCAATGGCCACAAATTTTCTAAAGGCCTCCGAGTCCACCAGTTTATATGGCAGTAGTTGGCAGGCTAGCAGTTCCGACAAGCCGGCGGTCAGCCGTTGGGCAAGAGGGTTATTCGGCGTCATCAACTTTTTACGTTCAAACATTTGGACCATGGAAGCCTGCCTTTTTCCAGATGAACGCGACGACGGCACGGTGCAAGCTGGAGTGGAGGACAAATGGGAGGAGAGAGGAGAAGAGACAGGACGTGGAGCGCCGGGAGTGTGGCTTTGTGGGTTCTGACGGTGTTGCTCTCACTGGGCTCTGTGATGGGAGGCCAGGTGCCTTCTTAAGGCGGTCATCCCTAGGTGAGTGTTAGGCTTACTGCGACACAGGCTGCAGATGGCAACACTATTGTCAGCAGCTGACACATTAAAAAAAGCCCAAACTGCAGAGCCATGTGACCGTGCATGGTAGATGGCTCGCTCCAGATACATTTGCAGTCTGCTTTTTGCCTCCTGTGCACTGCAAGTTCTGCCTGCTTCTCCTCCCTATTTGCTGCTCCGTCTCTCTCTCTGAACTCCCCTCCATTTCCTCTCTCTTGTGGGCACCCATGTGACGTCCATCGACACGTCATCATCGTCACCACCATTGACATTAGAGATCTCGGAGTAGGCAGCAACAACAGGGACCTCCCCTCCTTGGGCTGATCTGGTTACCGTCATCAGTCCACTGAATGGCGGCCGTTGCTACCTCCCCTTCCTCATCCGATGCCAAGAATGGCAGCGCATTGGTAAGGTCTGGGAATGGATGGGAAAATAATTTCTCTGACTCATGTGGAGGGGCTATGGTGGTGTCTTTGAGGGTGCACACAGCAGAGAGTGAGGAGGGTGCTGGTACAGAAAATGAGGAGGGTGGGGAAGCAGAAGGCCGAGTGAGCCACTCAACCAACTCTGGTGCGTCCTTTCACGTAATCGCACGCACCTTCTCCATCTTCCCACTTAGGCTCAGTCCTGGTGCACATGCCCGTCCCCTACCACCCCTGCGGAATGGCCTGCATCTTCCTCTGCCTGTCATTTTCAAAATTACCCTGTGACAAAGTCCCTATAGAAGAGCAGTATTTGTGGAAGCGGGTATATCGCAGGCCTCAATCAATATTTGGTGGAAGCCGGTATATAAATACCCTGCATCAGTATTTTGTGGAAACAGGTACATAGAACCCAATAATGAGTATTTGCTGGAAGCGGGTATATCAAACCCCTAATCAATATTTGGTGGAAGCTGGTGTATCACAGGCCTCAATCAATATTTTGTGGAAGCAGATATATCACACCCCTCAATCAGTATTTTGGGGGCAACAGGTATATTCACACCAGTTTCAATTAGTTATTCCAAAAGCGTTTGTCCCTCTATATAGCTGCGGTATCTCAGCAGAACCGCACACAAATGCTGCACGATAAAAATGCACTATAATATACTTTCTATGTTGGAAGTAGGGGTGGGCGATATGGCCTAAAATCTATATTGCGATATAATTTTAAGCATATGCGATATATATTGCGATATATTGTTTTCTATATGGGGGGGGGGGGGGGTGTTTACATTTTATTTTTTACTTTTTATTTATTAACTATTGGCCTCCTTAAGGGCTAGAACCCTTGTCATATTCACCCTAATAGATCTCTATTAGGGTGAATAGGACTTTACACTCTCCCTGCTGCCCTGTGCATAGTGCACACAACAGCAGGGAGCTGACCATGGCGCCAGCCTCTCATGTGCTCCCCCAGCCTCTGATCTGCCCCCCTTCCCCAGCCTCTGATCTGCCCCCCTTCCCCAGCCTCTGATCTGCCCCCCTTCCCCAGCCTCTGATCTGCCCCCCTTCCCCAGCCTCTGATCTGCCCCCCTTCCCCAGCCTCTGATCTGCCCCCCTTCCCCAGCCTCTGATCTGCCCCCCTTCCCCAGCCTCTGATCTGCCCCCCTTCCCCAGCCTCTGATCTGCCCCCCTTCCCCAGCCTCTGATCTGCCCCCCTTCCCCAGCCTCTGATCTGCCCCCCTTCCCCAGCCTCTGATCTTCTCCCCCAGCCTCTGATCTTCTCCCCCAGCCTCTGATCTGCCCCCTCTGGTAACGCAAACCCCCCCTCCCTCCCCAGTATTAATCATTGGTGGCAGTGGCCACAGGGTCCCCCTCCTCCCCCCCATCATTGGTGGCAGTTTGCAGTTCCGATCGGAGCCCCAGCAGTGTAATGCTGGGGCTCCGATCGGTTACCATGGCAGCCAGGAGTCACGCTGCTGAAGTCCTGGCTGCCATGGTATGTTAGTGAGCAGAGAGCAGCGCATTATACTCACGTGCGCTGTGGCCGCCGGTCGCTCCTTCTTCTCATAGGTCTGTGCGGCGCATTGCTAATGCTGTAAGCATTAGCTATCCGCCGCACAGACAGAAGAAGGGGCGACCGGCGGCCACAGCGCACGCGAGTATAATGCGCTGCTCTCTGCTCACTAACATACCATGGCAGCCAGGGCTTCAATAGCGTCCTGGCTGCCATGGTAACCGATCGGAGCCCCAGCATTACACTGCTGGGGCTCCGATCGGAACTGCAAACTGCCACCAATGATGGGGGGGGGGAGGAGGGGGACCCTGAGGGATATGGCCGGCACATTCATTGGTAGCGCAGTGGCCACAGTCCCTCCCCTCCTCCTCCTACTCTGTCCTCATTGGTGTTCAGCGGCAGCCGCGCACAGTGGGGAGGGAGGGACTCCCTCATCCTCCTCCCTCCGCTGTGCCGGCCGGCTCAGGGGAACATGGTGCGCGCGATCATATCGCGGTCCGGCGATATAGGCGATATGGCCAAAATCCATATCGCATATACCGCCCACCCCTAGTTGGAAGGTATATTATAGTCATATCACACCCCTCTGTATGTCACATATCGATAGCAAACCTATACCAGTCCTTAAAAGGACTTTCGTGGCCCTATTAGCTAGCGTTTGGTGTCACTAAGGCCCCTTTAATACGGGCGAGATTTCCACGCGGGTGCAATGCGTGAGGTGAATGCATTGCACCCGCACTGAATCCGGACCTATTCATTTCTATGGGGCTGTGCACATGAGCGGTGATTTTCACGCATCACTAGTGCGTTGCGTTAAAATCGCAGCATGCTCTATTTTGTGCGGTTTAGGCCTCATAGAAGTGAATGGGGCTGCGTGAAAAATCGCAAGCATCCGCAAGCAAGTGCGGCTGCGTTGCGATTTTCACGCATGGTTGCTAGGAGATGATCGGAATGGGGACCCGATCATTATTATTTTCCCTTATAACATGATTAGAAGGGAAAATAATAGCATTCTTAAAACAGAATACATAGTACAATAGGGCTGGAGGGGTTAAAAAAAATATAATAATAATAATTTAACTCACCTTAATCCACTTGTTTCGCGCAGCCCGGTTTCTCTTCTGCCTTCATCTGTGAGGAAAAGGACCTGTGGCGACGGATCATGTGATGAGCGCAGTGACGTCACCACAGGTCCTTTTCCTCACAGATGAAGGCAGAAGAGGAGCCGGGCTGCGCGAACAAGTGGATTAAAGTGAGTTATATTTTTATTATATTTTTTTTAACCCCTCCAGCCCTATTGTACTATGTATTCTGTTTTAAGAATGCTATTATTTTCCCTTATAATCATGTTATAAGGGAAAATAATAATGATCTGGTCCCCATTCCGATCATCTCCTAGCAACCATGCGTGAAAATCGCAACGCAGCCGCACTTGCTTGCGGATGCTTGCGATTTTTCACGCAGCCCCATTCACTTCTATGAGGCCTAAAACGCAAAAAATAGAGCATGCTGCGATTTTAACGCAACGCACTAGTGATGCGTGAAAATCACCGCTCATGTGCACAGCCCCATAGAAATGAATAGGTCCGGATTCAGTGCGGGTGCACTATTGTACTATGTATTCTGTTTTAAGAATGTATTATTTTCCCTTATAACAGGGTTATAAGGGAAAATAGCAATCTACACAACACCTAACCCAAACCCGAACATGCCGATTTTTCTCACACCCTTGCAAAACGCATTACGCATCCTGTCTGCGACGGGAGTGCAACCAAACGGAACGAAATGCATTTTGGTGCAAGATCTTAAATCAAGATGGCGGTGGCTGGCTAGATGAGGCAGGTATGATTATATATATATATATATATATATATATATATATATATATATATATATATATATTTTATTTATTTTTTTTTTACCCGCCATTCAGGGAAAATCGATTCACTATCACGAAGCACGAGGAAATTCGGCTTTGTGTCAAATCAAATTTTGCCCGATATTCGGATTGAAGTCCACAGACAATTCTCATACAACCTTTCATGGATCATACGACTATACCCCTGAAGTCACCAGATATTCAAACTTTTACTAAATGCCTTTAAAACACCCAACAAAGTACATAGTAAATATCAAAATATACAATAAAAGTCAGTCCGGTTTGTTTCAGTCAGGTTTCTCTTACGCAGGTCCGGTCCTGTGCCGTTCCAGATTCCACTCTAGGTAATTAGCACATACGGGGTTAAGGCCTCATGCACACGACTATATTATTTTTCAATGGGGCCCACGGAAATTGTGCAATGCACACTGTCGGTTTCTGCATTTTGCGGATCTCTGGTTTGTGGACTGCAAAATAAATATGGTCGTGTGCATGAGTCTGAAGAATGTCCCTATTAGACTCTGCATTCTCCCTGCCTGACAAGAAAGGCAATAACCATTAAAAGGGCACCTCCACCTCCCAGTGGCTCACCCGATGTTGACACGATTCCCTATCAAAGTGATTTGTAAGGACTGTCATGCTTGCCGCTCTTGTCCGGACACGTTTGTACATTGATATCTGGTTCATCAGAGAACTTCCAAATAAACCAATATGACACCGGTCTGCCAAGCAGATAATAGCATAAAACAGATGAAATGTGTGCCGATACCAACAGAGGGTTAGTCACCAGGAAGTGAGGGCGCCTTTTTGGGGCAACTGCCTTGCTTGTTAGGCAAGGAGAATACTAGGTCTAATAGGGATAGTCATAACCAAGTATGTGCCCATTGCGTAGTAGAATATGGACCTGACCTGCACAAGAGAAACCGGACTGCAATAAATCGCACCACTGTGTGTGACCACTGCTGGATATATTACATTTTATTTTACATCTTTTTTGGGTGTTCAAGAAGAATTTAGTAAAAGGGTTAGGCCAGGATAGGCCATCAAAGTCAGATGGGCAGAGGGTCTGACAACCTCCACCAACCAGCTGTCCATCCATTGTGTAGTGACTAAGCCGGTTAGCTCCTTCCACTAAACAGAGGACAAAGCTGTGTTGTTCCAGTGATGACTTCTGCAGAACAACCGATTGGTGAGGGTGTCAGGTATCAGACCCCATGCCCATATCCTGAGGAGAGGCCATCAATATAAAAAGTACCCGAAAACCCATTTAGAATCCGGCTACACTGCGTGTTTTTATGTAATGTATTTCAATGGTGTCGCTATGCGACTGCAACACGACTGTCCCAAAAAATCTATCCAAGTCATCCAAGATTTTTCTGCGACTGTCGCGTCACAGTTGTACCATGTAGCATGTCGCATAGCGACACCACTAAAATACATTATATCAAGTGTCCCGCAACACGTTGCCCTGTTGCCATACCCCTTTGTGTCGCGTGACACACAGCGCCGTGTAGCCAGACCCTTAAAGGGGTTGTGCTGGGGTTTTATATTGATTACCTAGCCTCAGGATAGGTCATCAATATCTGATTGGCGGGGGTCCAACACCCCTGCCTATCAGCTGTTTGAATAGGAGGCGGCGCTCCACGCTGCTCTCTCTTCATTACACTACGTGTTGTCTCCCCTGTAGTGGTGGCGTAGTGTAATTACAAGTACTTGCTCCATTCACTGCAATCAGGGTGGATAAAAAATCAATGATTTTTTTCTATAAAATACTTTTAGAGGAAAATAGATTACCATCCAAAGGTTATTCCATCATGAAATAAAGATTAGTTTTTTTATTATGTAGAATAAGGCTGTATATGTTTAATTTTTTGGGTAAATAAATTCCATTAATCCATTCACAATGTCATGCTCTTCCAGAGGTTTTTGTAAGATTATTGGGCAGTTTCTCTGCCTACAAGATATTATCACAGATTCTTGGTTTACTTTTGCAGTTCTCAAAACTGAATTTGACTCAGCAGAGATCACATGCCTCTTCTTCACAGCAAAAATGTGATAACATGAACAGAGTTGAGAAAAATACCTTAATCCTAACTTCTACAAACCTATGAATACAGAATCAACCTAATATGAAAAGTTATTATTCTAAAAATCTTCATCTACTTGCATATTATAAGTTATACCAGCAAGAATGAGTTTTTATGTAGAAAACTATGATTTAAATCAAGCCTTACTGACTAGTGATCAAATCCACCCTGCTTGTAATTAAAGAGGACCTTTCACCTAAAAAAAAAATTTAAACTAAGACTATAGCGTTACTTACATGCCCCCATGATTTCTTGAACGTTAATTATTTTTTCATTCTGTGCCCCCGTTTGTCCGCTATGCCCCCCGGAATAATTCCTGCCGTCTATGCTAATGAGCCAGCCTCAAATGGGCTGGCTTTAAAAGTTCTCCCGGTCGTGCCTTTCATCTTCTCCCTGGCACGGAGCGCATCCAATCAGCGCGCTCCGCTCTTAGCCAGGGAGAAGACGCTCCAGTTCTCGCGAGACTTCAGAGAACTGGAGCGATTTCGTCTATCACGACCGGGAGAACTTTTAAAGCCAGCCCATTTGAGGCTGGCTCATTAGCATAGACGGCGGGAATTATTCCGGGGGGCATAGCGGACAAACGGGGGCACAGAATGAAAAAAGAATTAACGTTCAAGAAATCATGGGGGCATGTAAGTAACGCTATAGTCTTAGTTTAAATTTTTTTTTTAGGTGAAAGGTCCTCTTTAAACTCGCTTCCGAGATGACAGGCAGTGTAATAAAGAGGAAGGAGCGCTGATCAAACAGCTGATCAGCCGGGGGTGTCGTGTGTTGGACCACCGCCGATCCGATATTGATAACCTATCCTGAGGATAGGTTATCGATATAAAACCCCCGCACAACCCCTTGAGGCTTTAATATCAGAATGTTAGTTGCTTGCAGTGATACACATACAAATTAGGGCCAATTTATTGACTTCACCTCCACAATCATGTTCCCTATCACAAAGTATAGGGTCTTTACAATATTTGCAGCCATTAACCTCCTAAATTCTTTCCAGAAAACTGCTGCTACTAAAGATCCAAGCGTGCCATCCCTCCTTTTGTTATTCTGTGCATGTCTTACCTGTAAGTTGAGTCCAATACTAATAATAAGATGTCCGAATATAGCCAGTAGAGATCCAATAAGATTATCCTAGAAAACAGAATAGAGTCAAGTAGATTGCAGTTTCCGTGCCCCCCTATCATACCTTCCATATAGCAGTCCACAGGCACCACATTACAGATGAGTAATGCTGCAGTGTACACCGCTCTATTGCCGTTTTATTTGTGCACAATTAATCTTGAATCAGCAAAGAGGAGGAATGGTGATATACAACCACTACTGGTAAGGCGCCATTCCCAATATGAGCTAGGTTCTATTCGCCCACTGGCCTTCGGCTACTGTTAGCGAATGCCTGACCCTCTTCATGCACACACATAAGGGGTAACTGGCATCCGGTTGCCCTTTTGGTTAAGTCTATTTAATCTCGGTATCTCCTATTCACCAAAAGAGTCCCGATAGTGGGGACAGAAATGTGTCATGTTGGGTACAGAGTGAGGGATATTTTAGGGCTATTCTGCCCATACTAGGGTCATCAGGGTCCAAACGGAGACTCCTTTATGAGGACGAGAGCTTTGTGGTAAGACAGGAAGGGCTTAACAGGTTCCCATACCATATCATAGGGTTTGTTATAGGCAGTGCCTGATCTGCTAACCATCCTAACTGAAGGAGGAACCATGTCCTGGAACCATACACTACCAGCCAGGTGGACCGATACCTATCCTATCAGAGAACCACAAGGCCACCGGTAAGAGTAGTTTTCATTTCAACGCTACTGCATATTAGCTGTTGACCTGCCATTTAAAAGGGGTTGTCTCACTCTAGCAAATGGGATTTATCCTGTAGATAAAGTTAATACAAGGCACGTACTAATGCATTGTGATTGTCCATATTGCTTCCTTTGCTGGCTGGATTCATTTTTCCATCACATTATAAACTGCTCCAGAGGTTACGACCAACCTGTAATCCAGCAGCGGTGGCTGTGCTTGCACACTATAGTAAAAAGAGCACGCCTGCAGCCTGGCAACCAGAGAGGCTGGCATCTTTTCCTATAGTGTGCAAGCACGTCCACCGCTGATGGATTACAGGGTGTTTGTAACCCCTGGATACGAGCAGTGTATAATGTGATGGAAAAAGGAGTCCAGCCAGCAAAGGAGGCAATATGGACACTCACATTCTATTAGTAAGTGCCTTGTATTACCTTTCTCTACATGATAAATTTGTTTGCTGAAGTGACACAACCCCTTTAATTACTGGTATGCAGCATAATTGCTCTGTACTCAACTTGGGAGTATTTCCAGTTTTTTTGGTTTTCTTTTATTGTGCTGCTGGTGTATGATAAATGTGTGGGGTGGTGACTGTTCTAGTAAAGGTTCTGTTTTATACGACCGTTCCTCCTCTTTGGCGATTTAGTCTTGTGTGGTGTGGAGGCATTAAGAACACGATCTGGTGTTACTGGGGTTCCCTGTGTAAAACAATTCATCCTGAGTTGCCATCCTTATATATACGTACCTAGAAGTGGTTATCCAGGAGTTGACCACTGATGACCTATCAGGATAAGGTATCAATATCTGATCGGCAGGGGTTCGACACAATGCCGATCAGCTGTTTCAGGGTGGGTCTGCAGCTGACTTCAGTGGGAGCAGCGCTGCAGTAACCAGCTCCGTCCACTACACGATGGACGGAGCTGTGTAGTTCTGGTGGTGGACTGCCGAGGGTGAGGGACCGCCACCGATCAGAGATTGATGGCATATCCTGCGATAGGCCATCATTAATAAAATCCTGGAAACCCCTTTAAGGAGAAGCAAATAGATTCAAAATGATTGTGCGCATAGCAGGTGCAGCAGGAATCCATGCAAACAGTCATTTAGTTGGTGGAGGCGTATATAAAGATGATGACATATTTAACCTGAAGCACAGGCTGGATTTGTTGACAAGCTAAGGCTACTTTCACACCTGCGTTCGGGTGTCCGCTCGTGAGCTCCGTTTGAAGTGACTCACAAGCGGCCCTGAACGCAGCCGTCTGGCCCTAATGCATTCTCAGTGCAGGCGGATCCACAGAGAATGCATCCGCCTGCCAGCACTCAGCCTCCGCTCAGTGAGCGGACACCTGAACGCTGCAAGCAGCGTTCGGGTGTCCGCCTGGCCGTGCGGAGGTGAGCGGATCCGTCCAGACTTATAATGGAAGTCAATGGGGACGGATCCGCTTGAAGATGACACCATATGGCTCAATCTTCAAGCGGATCCGTCCCCCATTGACTTTCAATGTAAAGTCTGAACGGATCCGCTCAGGCTACTTTCACACTTAGAAAAATTTTCTAAGTTATAATGCAGACGGATCCGTACTGAACGGAGCCACCGTCTGCATTAATATGAGCGGATCCGATCGAACGCTAGTGTGAAAGTAGCCTAATTCACGAGAAGAAGCGATAGATATGGGGATGTCTGGATCACATAATATCCCCAAACTGATCTTCTTAGTAATCCTGCCGGATCGAGTGATGTGAATAGGACAAGAACTATCCAGCTCACACGTTAGGAATAAATCCAAAATTAGAGACTCAAAACCTCCAAGCATACATACCCCCCTCCCCAATTAAGCTCCACTTCTGTTTCTGGCTAAAAGACTGCATCAAAACTGCAAAGTGTGAACCAAAGTGAAGTCCCTTGTTTATCCGGCCTTGTGACCATATTTAGTCGCGTGGCTGTTTTTTGCAGGGTGTTCGACAGACGGGGACATGCCGGGGCCGAATCTTATGGCAGGCAGATTAAGGGGGAATCTAAGTCCAGTGTAAATAGCTGGTTTTGGTAAATGACCCCCAACGATCCCAGTGCTTACACATATTAGTTGCATCATCCCGTGAGCTGTGGGCTAATCCTCTCCACCCCACCGATTGATGGCTTCCTCCCTACTACCTTGCACGGGGAGGAAGCTGTCCATCCGTGGTTACAAGGCAGGGTGAGGCCCCCGGATCGCAGTGCTGTGCACATGCTTACAATCAGGGGTCTGTCACTACACTATGCATTATAAATACTATGCCACTCACCTTGTATGAGAAGTGATATCCAGTAGGTGTTCCCGCAGTGGTCGATGTTAGTTTCTCCAGCTGAATGGAGGGGGCAGTAGCTTTCTCCATTTTCTTCTTTAGTTTGTTCCTTGTCTATTGCATCTTCAGATCCTGTCTTAGAATATATATTCCAGCCCTCAAGCACAAGGACCTCTGCAGCCTTTTCATCATATGTTCTCCTTCATTTATAGCAATATAACGTGGCCTAAAAGGTGAACAGATTCATAATATATTATCCATTTCCCTTACTTTCAGAAATCTCAGCTAGTTCTCCAAACAAAAGGGCTCATCCATGAAACTGCTTCCATGTAATACAGCTGTACCACCGTATGCCTCCGATTTAGGGTCCATTCACATGATCGGAAGTGTTTTGCGGTCCGCAAATTGCAGATGCGCAAAACATGGGTACCGGCCGAGTGTGTTCCACATTTTATGAAACGCACATGGCTGGCTCTATGATAAAAATGCCTATTCTTGTCTGCCATTGCGGACAATAATAGGCATTTCTATCTGTTTTTGTGGGGCTGCGCAACGGAACTACGGATGTGGACAGCACACGGTGAAATGAATGGGTCCGCACCTGTTCTGCGATGGGGACCCAGAGATACGTGAATGGACCCTAATACCCAGGAACACATCCAGAGGCTGTACATTCTGCTATGTTCCATCACGTGGTGTATTAGTTATTCTGCCTCCGAAGCATTGTTCTGGGGAAGAATACACCACCTCACAAAGCCACATATGGGTCTCTAATACAGATCTGTAGCGACCCCCAGAATTTGCAAGTCCATGGGTTATCTTCTTAAAACCTCATGCACACAGCCAAATCTGTACACGGTCTGTGTGCATCCCGCAATTTCTGCGGGACCCACTGTAAAACAAACAAAAAAAAGAATAGATTCTATAATTTGCGGCTCAGCCGCACAGATGACAAATTTTTTTGCGGACCCATAAAAATGTATGGGTCCATGCGCAATTGGACACGGATACAAAATACTAAATTAATGGGTCCATGTGCAATCAGACACGGATACAAAATACGAAATGAATGGGTCCATGTGCAGGACACAGATACAAAATATGGTAGTGTGCATGAGGACCTGTTGATATTCTTGGCCATTTTGTAGAAAAGGATTCGCTTTATTTACAACGGGTCCCGAGGAAAATGTGAGATGCACACGGACTGAATCCATATTTTGCAGATCTCTGCAGGAGGCCCAAAGAAAAGGGACTGCCCAGTGACCCTGCCTGTATACCTCAGAAGTGCCACAGCCCGATCATGAGTTTATAAATCCATAGGATGCTGTGAGTTCAGGTCAGATAATCCGACCGCCGTCATACATCCCATGGATAACATGACCGGCACACGGGGCATGTGGCTCCGGCCTTAGGCCTGGTGCAGAGCTGTCAATCACCCCGCCGTTCTTCCAGAATTCAGCTGCTCATATTGCAAACATCAGCAGAATAATAAACCAGAAGGACATCATATAAAGGATTTAGGAAAAGCAAATATCGGCCATGTTACAGTAATGAGTACAGCATTGATTCACATTGGGGGATTGGAGCAATTAATGGACATGTGGCCTATGGTTAGTTGCGGGCCGGCGGGGCCCTAAGGACTCTATGGGCGGTGGCGCAGCATGAGGGGCGCCGCTGGCCACTTAACCAACATTTTTTTGTTTTTTTCTTTAAACCGCACGGTTCCGGCGCCCCCTGCTAAATTGCGCCCTAGGCGGCTGCCTAGGTCGCCTTACAGGTGGCGCCGGCCCTGTAGTTATGGCCCTTTACCCCCGACCATATGAATATCTAATGACACTGAGCATCTGAAGCGCCTGTCCTTACTACATGGTTGTCAATATGTTAGGTATTCATAAGGAGATTAATAATGGGAGTAATAGGGGACACCACCCTGCCTATGTTAGTGCACTGCCATAGTATGGCTTCCCCCTGCATACTGTTTTGGTGTCCTATTTCCCCACTGACCTCCTGCCATACCTGGCCAATGTACCGCATATCACGCAAGTTTCCCCGGTTTCCGTCATTCAGGACAGCGCCCACCCTTATACCCCGTCACCGGCTCCACAGATAAAGTAGTCAGCGCATATAGTTATCACACTCCATATTCCATACGTGCCGCTCACCTGTTCCCTTCCTGCGGCTGGTACGGTATTCTCCAGCACACTCCTATGGCTTTCCTCCGATTGGATATTGGGATTGTCACTCATTTTTGAAAGTGGCATGCTATTGGTTAGTGAGCGGGCAGAGGCCGCGCTATTGGTGCAGAATAGTCAATGGGCGGGGAGGAGTTCCAGGAAGTAGCAGCAGGGAGTGGAGCGGGCGATTTTCTGGCCAAACTAGTCACGCCGTGACGTCATCAGTGTAATAAATGGAAACATTACTGTGTAAGCCGGGTCACGTGGTCAGGTGACGGGAGAACAGCCCGCGTTATATTATGGGATGACGAGTGTGTCGGTGGATGGGGCGGGGTGGGAGTGAACTGGTTAAGTGGTAGCTAAGCAACCGCTGTATACAGTTCTGCCGCCATGTGGCTACTGAGATTGAGCAGCACGGAGAGCAAGGCAAGTGTCCTGCCGCAGAAGTATGGGGTCGTCTGGAACTATGGGCTGGCGGGCTGCAGTATATATTTCTATAAGTAATGTGCAAGCTCACCTCCCAAGTGTCCCTCTTTTGGAACCAAGTCCCTCTTTGATCCTTACATGTCCCTATAGATCAGCATTATTACATGTACAATATTGGTCCAGAAAGGGTTTGGTTCCGATCTGTGTATTCCAGCCCGCCTTGTTTATCATTTCATTATTTAATGAAATTTGGATTTTAGAAATTTCTAGATTCAGATAATTTTTGTGCTATTGTGCACTAAGAAATCTACAAAAATTTATAAATATACAGGAAAAATGGACTTTCACGCAATGAACTATAGTTGTCCCTCCTTGACCCTCCAAAAACGTTGGGAAGTATATATTGGGAGTTGTCAGGGATCATACGTGTCCGCATCCGTTACGCAATTTTGCGGAACGGGTGCGGACCCATTCATTCTCTATGGGGACGGAATGGATGCGGAGAGCACTCTATGCGCTGTCCGTATCCGCATTTCCGTAGCGCGCCCCCCGATCTTCTGGTCCGCAGCTCCGGAAAAAAATAGAACATGTCCTATTCTTGCCCGCATTTGCAGACAAGAATAGGCAGTTCTATGTGGGTGCCGGCCGGGTGTATTGCGGATCCACAATACACTGCGGATGTGTGAATGGACCCTAAATAGATCTACTGAACCCTTCACTTTTGCACAAAGTCTGACCGTTCTGCGATAGGCTGAAGTTGCACAAGGCTTGGAAGATTGCAGGGGGCCCTCTAGTCTAGTGATTGCTGGGGGTCCCACCTTATATGCACATTACTGATCACAAGTACACATGGTGCCTATCGGGTGGTTAAAAGTGCAAACAGGGGTACGATCAACTGGTAACTAGAATTCATGGGGCCCCCACTACTCAGTGTAAGGAAATTAAACGGCAGCATAAGTAGTCATAAATCTAGTTATATATAATAGCACCCTATATCAGGAAACCCAGATTATAGCAAAAAGCCACCATATGGTTATTTCCTACAAAAGGGTATAATGGGGGGGATTTATCAAACTGGTGTAAGTAGAACTGGCTTAGTTGCCTATAGCAACCAATCAGATTTCACCTTTCATTTTCTAAAGGGGCTGTTCAAAATGAAAGGTGGAATCTGGTTGGTTGCTATGGGAAACTAAGCCAGTTCTACTTACACCAGTTTGATAAATCTCCCCCAGTGTTCTTGCACCTGACTGGGCAAGTGGCTGCTGTGGCTATAGTTGGACCCATGCTTGTCTCCAGTCTGAAACCTGATAAGCCACTGTCTCTTAGGACTCATGCACACAAACGTATTTTCTTTCCGTTCCGTTTGTTTGCGGACCGTATGCAGAGCCATTCATTTCAATGGGTGCATGATGGGCTCCGATATCTTCCTGACAGGAATATATTGGCAAAAGTCTCAGCTTTTAATATCTGCTTGTATGACTAGCCAGTATAGTCAGTGGTATATCCGTTTGGTGCATTTTTTTCAGTGATTTATATAATTGTATTTTCATCCGCACAATGTTCTGGACTGTGTAGGATGCTTCTGTGGTGCATGTGGACCGCGCTGGCATCCTCCTTTGTACGCATTATTTGCTCGGGATGGTCGTTTGCTGTGGTCCACATGCGGTGGGACTGCTCCCCCAATGAGAAACACGCTACAGTGTTTGGGGTTTGAGCAGCTCCCCCATACTTGCCACTGTATTTTTGTGGTTCACATTTGGTGGGACTGCTCGCCCAATGAAAGACACGCTACAGTGTTTGTGGTTGAGACAGTTCCCCCATATTGGCCACTATAGTTCTGTGATTTTGTTTTATATGTTTTATATGTATTGAATGTGTGCCTTTATTTGGCAATTGAACATTCTTCTGCACTTGGAGACATCACATGGTCTGATATAGGTGTGGCTTACGGTCTTGCTTTGTTCACATTGCATTAGCTGTCCTGCTAGGCGGTTGTGTGGAAGCTTGGCTGTGAGCTGGATTTCATCACCTTCAGACCGTGTATACACCATGGTTAGTGCACCAGAGTTAGCACAGTGGTAGGACCCCTTGCCATGCTGAGTGACCGTGACGTGGTGCATGATGGGCTCCGATATCTTCCTGACAGGAATATATTGGCAAAAGTCTCACATTTTAATATCTGTTTGTATGACCAGCTAGTATAGTCAGTGATATATCCGTTTGGTGCAACTTTTTTCAGGGGTACACAAAAAAACCGGAAGTTACTCCGTGTGCATTCCGTTTCCGTATGTTTGTTCGTTCTGCAAGAAAATAGAACATATTCTATTATGGTCCGCATTACGGACAAGGATAGTGCTGTTCTATTAGGGGCCGGCTGTTCCGTTCCGCAAAATACGGAATGCACACGTATGTCATCTGTGTTTTTTGATGGCTTGCAAAATACATACGGTTGTGACCCCATAGATTGAGGTTGCCGGCCGTTGGAAGTTTTTGGGGATGTATTTTGTGCTGCGAGCAGCAGTATTTTAGTCGCATGTCGCTAGGATATGCCCCCAAGGTTTGATAGGTGCGATTCCCACTTCTGGGAAGCGCAGAGGTGGGACTCCTCGCACCTATCAGACCTTGGGGGCATATTCTAGCAATGTGCATGACATGACACTATCCCTTTAACCCTTCTGGGAAATGGCCTAATTTTATTCGCTTTTCCTTCTCGCCTTCCAAGAGTCATCATTTTTCTCGTTTTCTGTTCAGATAGCTGCATAAGGGCTTGTGTTTTTGCGAGTTGGATTTTTTAAATGGCACTGTTTATTTTACCACAGATTGTATTGGAAAACTGGGAAAAAATTCTGTGTGGGGTTAAATTGGAAAGACCGGCAATTCTGCCAATGTTTTTTGGGTTTTGTTTTTGTGACATTCACAGTGCGCTAAAAATGATGTGACAACCCTATGTGGGTCAGTACAATGGCAGTGATACAAATTTTTATTTTTTGTGTTTTTATATTTTTCTACTTAAAAAAATAAAAGCTTTGAAAAAATATACATTTTCAATTCATCACCATTTTCTGACAGCCATAACTCTTTTTATATATCCATCTACAGAGCTATGTAGAGATATGTACAACTTTTTGATCATGGAGAATCGTGGATTTATTTTTTTCTGCTACTTGCGTTCACTTTGGCAGAAAAATATTTTTATATTTTGATAGTCCGGACATTTTGGGACGCAGAGATACCTGTTATGTGTTTTTTTTTATTATTTATTTATATTTATATGTAAACTAGGGAAAAGGTGGGGATTTGAATTTTTTTGCTATGATTTACTCGGTAGCCTCGAGCAGGTTTGAGGCTACTACAGCAACTGAATGACTCCTCCGATCTCCACGTGAGGTTGCAGTTCAGACCCTAGGAGCTCAGCGCTCCCAAAGAAAACTGCCTCAGAAGCCATGGTCACAATTGACCTTGGAATCCAAGGGGTTAAATGATCGGGATCTGCCTCATTGCGTTCCTACGCACTGTAAAACGCTCAACAAGGAGAAAACCAATGCTTCCCTATCGGCATGGTCCTCACCTGGGCGTTTTACAGCGCGTACGATCGCGCTGTAAAACACCCGACGCCCCAAGAAGTTCAGGAGCTTCTTTGGGGCGTAGTGTCGCGCGTTCCCGTACATAGACTTCCAGGAACGCGCGACAATGGGCGTTCGCTTGTCTCCGCGGCGCGATTGTAAACGCCTGTACAATCACGCATACAGAGCGTACGTTCAGTACGCTCTGGTGTGAACCCAGCGTAAAAAGGTAGCTGGGATCAGTAGCCCTGTGTGTTGTGATCTGAGCCCTGTGCTGGGCTGAAAAGCTTAGACCCATGTGTTGGGAGAGCAGGCCACCTAAAGCCTGCATTTGACTGCTGGAGGCAGAACCGCCGACAAGGTGACGTTTTTTTGTTATGCACAAACTTTCTACTCGGTGTGAATAAACACCAACCCTGCAAAGAGTTTTTTTTGTTTGATCTTATGCGTGAATAAACAGACATTTGAATTACGAACTTGTTCTTTGCCCTTGTCTCATATTAGTCGAAAGTTGACCAAAAATGGACGACTTCAACCAAAATGATTGTTCAGTGGGTGAAATTTAACAGGTGGTAATTTTAGTCTGCTGATAGACCATCATCGTGTGATAGGAAATCTCGTCTGACCACAATTGTTCAGTCTTCACCCAGTGTCATTGAATATATACGACCAGTTTGAACGACTGTACCAGACAATATGGACTATGTGTATGGCTGCTTCTGTGAGAGGATTGTTCGCTAGGTGATCATCTTCTCTTTTAATGGTTGTTCAGCTACCAGTCTACTACACTCTGTGTGTGACCACCTTAAGAACAGAGGCTGGTGTCCACAGCTTTAAAGGGATTAACCCATGATTAATGTAAAAAATACACACAACCTGTATCTAAAAACAGCTAGATCCACCCCTGTAACTCACATGGATCAAGAGATCTCCCCATTCATTGCTGTAGTTCATTCTGCTAAATTTATTTTAAGCTGACATGTCCTTTCTCTCCGTCTATCCAAGTGGAAGCAACATTGACATTGCTCTTGCTCAGATGTGAAAATGTGCAGAGCGTGATTCCCATTATGAAGACCTCTGTCCTATTAGCTCAACTTTAAAGATGAAATGATCTCCACAAGCTATAAAGTTAAAGATGACACATTCCCTTTGTATTTTAAGGCTACTTTCACACTTGCGGCAGGACGGATCCGACGGGCTGTTCACCATGTCGGATCCGTCCTGCAGCTATTTCGCCGTGCCGCCGGACCGCCGTTCCGTCCCCATTGACTATAATGGGGACAGGGTCCGCCGGACTAAAATTACTGCATGTCAGGCTTTTTAGTCCGGCGGCTTTCGCCGTGCACTGCCGTGCTGCGCCGGTGCTCCGCCCCGTAGCCTAAGCAAAAACATTTTTTTTATTTTTCAAAGTAATGAAACTGAATCAGTGGCTACACCAAACTGAGAAACCTCTGGATAGCTACTTACCCCTGTGTCGCGAAAATAAATAGATTTATAGTAAATTATAAATGTGGGAGGCACTCATGAATACCTAGGGTTTATATAATACCCACAATATGTATAATACTGTTAACAATTTATTGATACTATTAATAAAAATTGAATTTTTATATATACAGTACAGACCAAAAGTTTGGACACACCTTCTCATTCAAAGAGTTTTCTTTATTTTCATGACTATGAAAATTGTAGATTCACACTGAAGGCATCAAAACTATGAATTAACACATATGGAATTATATACATAACAAAAAAGTGTGAAACAACTGAAAATATGTCATATTCTAGGTTCTTCAAAGTAGCCACCTTTTTGCTTTGATTACTGCTTTGCACACTCTTGGCATTCTCTTGATGAGCTTCAAGAGGTAGTCACCTGAAATGGTTTTCACTTCACAGGTGTGCCCTGTCAGGTTTAATAAGTGGGATTTCTTGCCTTATAAATGGGGTTGGGACCATCAGTTGTGTTGTGGAGAAGTCAGGTGGATACACAGCTGATAGTCCTACTGAATAGACTGTTAGAATTTGTATTATGGCAAGAAAAAAGCAGCTAACAGTCTATTCAGTAGGACTATCAGCTGTGTATCCACCTGACTTCTCCACAACACAACTGATGGTCCCAACCCCATTTATAAGGCAAGAAATCCCACTTATTAAACCTGACAGGGCACACCTGTGAAGTGAAAACCATTTCAGGTGACTACCTCTTGAAGCTCATCAAGAGAATGCCAAGAGTGTGCAAAGCAGTAATCAAAGCAAAAGGTGGCTACTTTGAAGAACCTAGAATATGACATATTTTCAGTTGTTTCACACTTTTTTGTTATGTATATAATTCCACATGTGTTAATTCATAGATTGATGCCTTCAGTGTGAATCTACAATTTTCATAGTGATGAAAATAAAGAAAACTCTTTGAATGAGAAGGTGTGTCCAAACTTTTGGTCTGTACTGTATATTGTAGTTGATCAACTAAAATTTACAAAAATGTACAGAGAAGATGCTAAAAGAAAGTTAAAAAATAATGATAAAATAAAGTCACAGTATATAAAGATTATTGTTAGTAAGTCTTCAAAGGAGTAATTCTTGTTAATGTCCAGTAGGGGGAGCAGATTCATTCATGTTATTTATAAATGAGTAGCCTAGTAAGAGGCAGTATGATGTTGTAAGAGTCTCCCCCTGTAGTCTATCAGCGGCTCTGTGTGGTACAACAGAGCCTACTTTTGATTTAAAAAAAGTTCCTTTTGATTAAATAATGGCTATATATATATCTCCCTATGACGGGAAAGAGAATGTTCTGATATATCTTGTTGGTAAATAACAGTGACACATTAGATGCACTCCTTGTGCTATACAATTTAGTTGTATTGGAAAGATATTTCTAGTGCTATCTTGTGTGTGAGAAAAGTAATTGTCCACTGTGATAGCGATATGCCACTCCAGGGGCAAGGACATATATTTAGTTGATCGGAGCAAATGACTAAGGCCTCATGCACACGACCGTTGTGTGCATCCGTGGCCGTTGTGCCGTTTTCGTGAAAACTCCTATCCGACAGTATATTCTAACACAGAAGCGTTCCCATGGTGATGGGGACGCTTCTAGTTAGAATACACTACAAACTTTGTACAAGACTGCCCCCTGCTGCCTGGCAGCACCCGATCTCTTACAGGGGGATATGATAGCACAATTAACCCCTTCAGTTGCGGCATCTGAAGGGTTTAATTGTGCTATCATATCCCCCTGTAAGAGATCGGGTGCTGCCAGGCTGCAGGGGGCAGTCATGTACACAGTTTGTAGTATATTCTAACTAGAAGCGTCCCCATCACCATGGGAACGCCTCTGTGTTAGAATATACTGTCGGATCTGAGTTTCACGATGTAGCTCATATCCGACAGTATATTCTAACATAGAGGCGTTCCCATGGTGATGGGGACGCTTCAAGTTAAAATATACCATCGGATTGGAGAAAACTCCAATCCGATGGTATAAAAGAACTCCAGACTTTACATTGAAAGTCAATGGGGACGGATCCGTTTGAAATGGCACCATATTGTGTAAACGTCAAACGGATCCGTCCCCATTGACTTGCATTGTAATTCAGGACGGATCCGTTTGGCTCCGCACGGCCAGGTGGACACCAAAACGACTTTTTTTTCATGTCCGTGGATCCTCCAAAAATCAAGGAAGACCCACAGACGAAAAAACGGTCACGGATCACGGACCTGCGGACCGTGAAAATAAACTGTCGTGTGCATGAGGCCTTATGCAGATAACAGGCTGTCAATTACGTTACCCATCCTGATGTCCATGGGAAGATGAAATACTGGCTGGCCGAGCTCTACCTGCCCGTGACGTGGCGTCCCATTTATTTGTTTTTTTTTCATCTTTTACATTTTCAAAATTACAAAGATGCAAAACTTTGGGCACCCTGCATGATTAGTACCTAGAAGCACCCCCTTTGGCAAGTATCACATCTTGTAAACTTTTTGTAGCCAGCCAAGAGTCTTTCAATTCTTGTTTTAGGGATTTTCAGCCATTCTTCCCTGCAAAAGTCTTCCAGTTCTGTGAGATTCCTGGGCTGTCTTGCATGCACTCCTTTTTTGTGGTCTATCCACAGATTTTCAATGATGTTCAGATCAGGGGACTGTGAGGGCCATGGTAAAACCTTCAGCTTGCATCTTTTGACGTAGTCTATTGTGGATTTTGCACTATGTTTAGAATCATTATCCATTTGTAGAAGCCATCCTCTTTTTAACAGTTGGTATTATGTTTTCTTCCAGAATTTTCTGGAATTTCATTGAATCCTCTCTTCCTTCTACCTGTGAAATGTTCCCTGTGCCATTGGCTGGAACACATTCCCAAAGCATGATTGATCCACCCCCGTGCTTAACTGTTGGGGAGGTGTTATTTTCATTAAATTCTGTGCCCTTTTTTCTCCAAACATACCTTTTGTGGCTAAAGATTTCTATTTTAAACTCATCGGTCTACAGGACTTGTTTCCAAAATGCATCAGGCTTGTTTAGATGTTGTTTTGCAAACTTCTGATGATACATTTTATGGTGAGGTTTTCTTCTGATGACTCTTTCGTGAAGGCCATATTTCTGCCTGTGTCGCTAAACAGTAGACCAATGTACCACAACTCCAGAGTCTGCTAAATCTTCCTGAAGGTCTTTTGCAGTTAAGTGGACGTTCTTATTTGCCTTTCTAACAATCTTATGAGCAGCTATCTCTGAAATTTTTCTTGGTCTTCCAGACCTTTTCCTGACCTGTTCCTTTTAACTTCCATTTCCTAATTACATTTCGAACTGAGGAAATGGCAACCTGAAAACGCTTTGCTATCTTCTTACAGCCGTCTCCTGCTTTATGGTCTCAACCATTTTCATTTTCAGAGTGTTAGGCAGCTGCTTAGAAGAACCCATGGCTGCTGCTTTTTGGTACAAGCAAAGTGGAGTCTGGGTATGTATAAAGTTTTGAAATTAGCATCACCTGACTTTTCCTAACGGTGATTGTGAACAAGCCTTAGGCTAGTTGCACACTAGCGGATGCGATCCAGCATACTGTTCCGGCAGGGAACAGTCTGACAAATCTCTGCGCATTCCGGGAATATGCAGAGAATTGGCTGGAAGAAAACTGCTGTGCACAGTGTTTTTTTTTTCCGAATGTTTTTTCAGCATATTTGCTGTAATGCAGAAGGATCTCTGCCTGGTCTCCATTAAAGTAAACAGAGCTTTACAAACCCCCGGCAATGTCGGAGTACGCCGAGATCCAGAAGACCGTTGCAGCGCTCCTCCAGTCCCTTTTCCTGTGTGTGGTGCTTGGGGCAAGGAAGTGGAGAGCAGCGGAGACCAGACATCTGCAGGGGATTATTGAGCTGAGTGATGTTTATTGTGAATTTATTACTCATTAAAACAATATACAAATATTCTTCTAGAAAACCTGGGCAAGAAAACAATCCTGTTCTGTACACTACAAGTGATTAAAAGACCAGGATGCTCAAGTCTTTTCTTATACAAATTTTAATTATTGTAAGTTATTGGATAGCAGTTGCTGCAGCAAAAGCCTTATCCGTATTTTGGCCCACAAGTCCACAAAATGGATGCCTTCCATGTGCACTCCGCATTTTTCTTACTCCCATCAATAGTAATCTCTAAATGAAAGTACCTTATGCGTTCCATGATTCGGCATACGTAGATTGACTCCTGACACTGCGACGCTCCACAGGATGGTGGAGCTCAGCAGTAAACACAATATGATGCATACAGCTGAAGAATGGCAGATTGGCTCCCACGGAGGATGCAGCATGGTGTGCTAGGCCAAGGCGATGGCCATGTTGTGTCACTGCGCAGCGCTTCTTCAGGCCTGTAACGTAAGGATGTAGGCATACCTACATATGGGAATTGCTGACGTCCCTTTCATGGTAAGAGCATACAAAGTAATATAATGCACAATTAATCTACAAACAATTGCGCAAAAAAAGGCGCTATTTACAAAAATTCACTAAGATCATTTTTGTTATTAAAGGTCCCATTGTGTTAGAGCAAATGATCAAACCAGCTTCTTTCTAAAGCAAAATCCTTTGCTGGTCTCCCCCCCCCCCCCTTAAGGTATCTGAACACAATGTTTTTGGATCATTCCTCTGCTATGGGACCTTTGGGCCTTAAAGGGGTATTCCGAGATTTTTATACTGATGACCTGTCCTCTGGATAGATTATCAGTATCTGATTGGTGGGGGTCTGACAGCTGCGCCCCCTGCCGATCAGCTGCTTGAGAAGGCAGCTGCACTCCTGTGAGCACCGCAACCGTCTCTCTGTTTTTCCTAGGCCGAGTGACGACACGTCCATGTGTCACATGGCCTAGGAGCAGCTCAGCCCCATTCAAGTGGATGGGGTTAAGTTTTGATACCAAGCACAGCCGCTATACAATGTACGGCACTGTGCTTGGTAGGCTGTGAGAAGGCAGCGGAGCTCACAGGAGCTCTGGTACCTTCTCAAACAGCTGATCGGCGGGCTACTGGGAGTCAGATCCCGACCAAGGATAGATCATCAGTGTTAAAATCTTGGAAAAGCCTTTTAATGACAAAAATGAACTTTATTCTTGTAATTATTAGCTCTTTTTTTTTTTTTTATTGTTTTTCAGATAAATGTGCATTACATGCATTTGTGTATTATTACCTGGAAAACTGTCGGTGATGCATATATGTAGGTATGCCTACGCCCTTACATTACAGGCCCGAAGAAGCGTAGTGATGCGAAATGGTCATCACCTTGACATAGCACCTATGCTGCATCCTCCGTAAGCCCTTTAATGTGAAGAATAAAGGACTGATTTTAGCAAGCAAGGATTGCTGCATTTGACATTCTTCTCCTCTACCCATCAATAGTAATGACAATACTCGTCTGCAATCCGGACAAGAAGAAGACACACTCTGTAATTGTCACGGAAGGTGAGGGAAGGGAAGCAAACCAAACACAACAACATTTAACAAAACAGCAGGCTAGGCCCCACAGCTAGGGAACAGGGACAGGTCACCTCCTGACAATCCCTGAGCCTTTCCCTGACTGCTACCAACATGAACAAATCTCGATGGTAGAAGTGTTCATGCTCTCCAACCTAAGCCCTGCTGCAACTGACACAAACCCTCACCTATGGAGCAGGCGAAAAGACAACCGGGTCCTTGCACAAGATGAAGGAACCAGTGTCTACCTAAGGCCTAACCAGTACAAACAGCAGAAGGGAAGGAAAGAGAACTTAACTGAAGACGAACTAGGAGCAGGAGATCCACAAAACACCAACAGAGATCTCCAGGAGAAACTATAAATCGCAAGGGCTATAGTGGGAGGCAGGTATAAATAGCATCACTAACTAACTAATGAGCAGAACCTGTGAGGAGGTGGGATCCTGCCCAAAGCCACAAAGCAATCTGTCAGATTCACGTGCAGCAAGTCTGACATATCTTCTCAGATCACTCACAGGGCAGGGCGTGACAGTAAGGCCGAATGCACACGGCCGTTTTTCACGGCCGCGAGCAGTCCGTGGAACCACGGGCTGGATTCCTGCTGAGAGCAGGAGCGCACGGCGTCATTGGTTGCTATGACGCCGTGCGCTCCCTGCTGCCGCCACAGTACAGGTATAGATCATACCAGTGTATTACCGTATTGCGGCGGCAGCAGGGAGCGCACGGCGTCATAGCAACCAATGACGCCGTACGCTCCTGCTCTCAGCAGGAATCCAGCCCGTAGTTCCACGGACTGCTCGCGGCCGTGAAAAACGGTCGTGTGCATTCGGCCTTATTCGCAGAAAGGTCACATGGATCAACAAAAAGTACAAAAGCGTGCCAGGCCCAATAAAACTGAATGGATCGTAGGCTACCTGCAAAAAATGCAGATAATACTCAAATGAAAAATATGGTCGTGTGCATGAGGCCTAATGATGAGACTCCAAGCCAATCATTGTCACAATACTGTGTTGGGCATTTGTCACACAGTTCAGTTTTAGTGCAATTTTATGCAAACAGTAGGATTTTGGAAGTCCATATTGTTTTTTTTTAATGCACCAATTCAGTGAGTTATTTTGCTTTAATGGGAGGGAATGTTCCTTTCTTATTCATTTAAAGTGTACTTAAACCTATAAACATTTTAAAAACTGTTATAAATAGCCCAAATTGTTATTTATTTATATATTTGTCATGGATGAAGTTGCAGATAGCTGGAACTTATAAATAAACGACTGACTGGCTTGATCCCAAACTAAGGAGCATATAGGTGAGCCCTTTAAAACCCTAAGAGCTCTCCCTGACTTCTATGCACATGCAAGGGTCTCAATGGTAAACGATTGCATGCCCACGTACCTAAGACTGTGTGAATGACACCTGAAAACCCTATAATAGTGAGGGGACACGAACATCAGCTCCCTGCACTTAATATGGACGGAGTCAGGGTCACCTAGAATCAAGCCAGCATGGAAACACAATAGAGGAAAATACTTATCTGAGCAAACAGCAGCAGCAGCCTCCAGCAGTGAACACTTCATCCAGGAAGTAGTATAAACCGCAAAGTGAGGCAGTATGAGAGGGAATATAAAGGAAGACGATTAGTCTAAATAAGTGACACCTGGCAGAAGGAAAGGAGATGACAAAATGAAACCAAAACAAAGAATGTCAAGAGGTAGAGAAGAACGTCTGTCGGACCTTGTCACAGAACTGGCGGTGACAATATTTTAATAATTTTATTGTTTTACTAGCAAAACCAGCAGCCAAAGTTCAGGCCATTCTGTAGCACTTTTCACAGTAGCGTATACAGAAAAGACAGACAGGAGCTCTGCATTGCACTTTGCTGCTCCTGCCTGTCAAGCCTGGCATAGCGCATATCGGTGCATGACATTGTAGAACACATAATCCATACAACGCATGTGTGACTAGAGTGTATGGATTCTGTACGCACTGCAGTGAGACGTGTTACAGAAATGCCTGATCAGGGGCCTCTTTTGCTAGTAAAACAATACAATAAATAAATAAAATACTCTCATTAACAGAAAAATAATGCACATTTGACCACTGCATCTGAGGCGTTTAAATGTCCACGATCGCCATTGCCTCCGATCGCAGATATTAGCCCCGGGTGTTTGCTGTGTGAAACAGAAGGCACCTAGTAGCTATGGCGCTTGCTCTGCTCCGTAGTGGACACCATCTTTAAAGACCTGACATATGATGGATGTCGGGTTAAAATATTTCTGTTGTGATCTGATGTGCATTTATGAGCACACTGCTGTTAGGTTCCTACTTCAAGGTTTCCGTCACTATTGCTGCACTACTTCAAACTGATTGCTGTATGACTGATGACTGACAAAGCATAATGGCTTCCATTAAGATGTATATGATGGTAGCAGCATAAGTGGCTTAAAACATCTGAAGAGGTTGTGTCAGTTTACATAGGTGAGCACTTGCTAATCCTACCATACAGGGCCAGCCTTAGGGCTCAGGCTATGTATGGGGGTGTGGTGGATCTGAAATGCCACACATACTATACCCCATACTGTGGGCTGATACTATGGCTTTGATTTTACATAAAAGTATGTTCCTTACTGCGAAGGTATGCGTAACAGCTTCACCCTACCAAATATTTCTTCTCATTAGGAATCAAAGGCTGAGGGCTTATTCACACAGCCTTTTTCTGAACCCATTAAAGTCTGTGGGGCTATTAGCATGGCCGTTTAACGGGCAGTGAAGAATTTTTGGTTATTTTCAAGGACAGACAGACACCATTGAATTAAATAGTCCCGTTTAACATGTATAGACGGGAGTGCGCCCGTCTAATAGCCGTTAAAACCGGGTAGGCTATATATACCAGCGTTGTGATGTCGCATGACGTCTATATACTGGAGGGCACTATGGGGGCCATTTAATATCCAGAGGACACTAAAGCCAATGAAATGAACCTTTTTTTTAATGGCTATTTTTAACGTCCATTAGAGCTTTATTCTCTCCAAAAGGCAAACCATCTAAAATATTGTAATTTTGATACCTTTTAATATCTAACTAAAATAATTGATGTTATATGGCAAGCTTACGAGACTCTGAGAATATGTGCATTAAAAACGGATCCAAAACGGCCGTTATAAACTGATAGATGGCCAAAAAAATGGATGAAGACATTGATGCAGAATGGCCATGAAAAGCTGACAGTGTAGTCTGTTTTTTGTTGTTGTGTGAATATAACCCAAATAACTGCAGTGATTTGCCTCTCAGTACTCACTGGCACACGGCAGTCAATTCCGGCACTTCATGCATGTTGTCACTAGAGGGCGAGGTTGACCCATAAGATGCCTGTATGACAGGTGTAGTGATGGAAGTAAAACTATGCATTTCTTTCCTCAGGCAAGATAGTCATGAGTCATATCATATATATATATGATTTATTAGTATGACTTTCTATGTACAGCCTCATAGTATAGTCACATACCCCCCAGAAAAAGAGCAACCTTTCTACTACTTGTACTTTACTGCTATCTACCTCTTCTATACATAGGTAAGTAGAAGTGGTGTCACTTAATTTAAAAGATTGCATGTGACATTTTTGGTATTTATATAGCTATATACCACACATACTGTAGTGGAGCAACAGCAACACACTGATGGTGTGTATATAAATACATTTATATAACTTACCTTGAAAAGGCATTCCAATCTGAGTTCGGGCCCCAAAGCAGCCGCTTCCCCTGCTTCCCCTATAGCTATGCCCCTGTTCCCGTCCTAATCATAAACAGAGGACCACCCCCCTGACTCCTAATCATAGAAAGAGCAGAGTTTTAAGTGAATAAATTAGAAGTTTTACTGAATCTTTTCCCACAAAACGATATAACAATCTGCTCAGCTCCTCCTGCTCTGTAACATGCTGACCGCGTGGTGACAGGTGCCATTTAAATATTCATTATTCACTGTATTACGGCATTGACTAATATATCGTCTTAAAAGGAAACTGTCAGTAAGTTTGGGCCCAATAAACCACCACCTTGCAATAATATAAGTTGGGTTTAGCTTCCTAAACATGTCAGGCATTAGTTAGTGAAAGAACTCATTAAGGCTACATTCACACGAACGTATTTTGTTTCCGTTTTTTATGCCGATAGGATGAGAACCCATTCATTTCAATGGGTTTTCAAAAAAATACGGACATCACACCATTTGCTGTCCGCATCCGTACGTCTGTTCTGTAACCCCGGAAAAAAGAACATGTCCTATTCTAGTTCGTTTTGCTGCCAAGGATCGGCATTGTTGCAATGGATCCGCCAAAAAAACAGATGCCATATGGAACGTCATCCATTTTTTTTTTTATTTGCGGACTGCAAAACACATACGGTCGTATGAATGTAGCCTTAAGGATTTATCAGAGATGAGTCCAGCAGCATTGTGTGCATGCACATTGCAATGGCGAGGTCATGGACAGTGGACCACGCTTGCGCAGTGAAGCAAGTGTTCTGTCCTCAGCTTCATCAATACAATGTGAATGCATCTGTTTATATGTAAAATGTGAAAAGTTGTTGAAAATCGGTACAGTAATTTTCCCTTACTGATTTGTTATGACTCTTCTTTTAAAGTTTCAAGATGTCTACTGCTCCTTCCTCGATTCCAACAAAATACCAGACTGTGTACATTGCTGAGTCAGAGAAGAAGGGTTTCAACTCAGGGTCGCTGAGATTTTCCTGCAGTCTTAGCCAGGTAATGTGAAGATGCTTCTGTGGATATACTCATTTCATAATTCAATTTTTTTTTTTTCATAAAATGTTTCTTAGGCTTCGGTATGCATTTCGGGAGCCTTAGACCTTATACACATGTCATATTATGTCTATTATTCTGTCCCAACATCCATGGACTCCTGTGGGGCCCTGCGGTACCTCCATACGCCTCTGATCTAATAGGAGACCATATTACAAAGATATCTTGGACATACAGCACATCATGGTCTCATGTGTTACCATACAGCCTCCTGCAAGGACATGATCACATATTAGGATTAAATCCATAGTGTGTTTTAAAAGAGGATTCGCAACGGAAGCTTACACTCTAACTTTTGCTGTGAATGTGCCGCAGATCTGCACAAGAACTAGCCCTGTTGTCATCTGCTGCTGGTGGAATCTGCGAGAAGAATGAGCATGCATTTCTCCACAGTGCTGACAAAGTCCATGCAGAATTTTCCTGCTGTGTGTGAATGGGACATACCTCCCAGCCGTCCCGGACCTGGCGGGACAGTCACAGATTTCAGTGGCTGTCCTGCAGTCCCAGAACGGGTGAGCTATGTCCCGCTGTCTCTGCATCCATAGGCACAGAGACAGCTGATAGTAATGCTGTCCGCTCCCTGCTTCAGTATTCACCTCAGCAACCGGCGCTCCCCAGCAGCATCATATCTGTCACATCGCACTACTAGGCTGTGGAGCAAGCGGTGCAATCGGCCTCTGTGCTCCTCCTACGCAGCAGTGAAATGTGTGACCGTATCCTGCTGGGGAGCGCTGGCAGCTGAGCCGTGATCTTCGGAGGAAAGTGAGTATTTACTGTTTTGTTTTTTTAACTTCCTCTGAAGGGTGCTCATATTTTGCCATAACTACTGTGAGAGGGCTCATATCTGGCCATAACCACTGTGAGAGGTCTCCTATCTGGTCATAACCACTGTGAGAGTGCTCCTATGTGGCCATAACCACTGTGAGAGGGTTCCTATAGCTGGCCATAACTACTGTGAGAGGGCTCCTATGTGGCCATAACCACTGTGAGAGGGTTCCTATAGCTGGCCATAACTACTGTGAGAGGGCTCCTATGTGGCCATAACCACTGTGAGAGGGTTCCTATAGCTGGCCATAACCACTGTGAGAGGGCTCCTATATCTGGCCATAACCACTGTGAGAGGGCTCCTATATCTGGCCATAACCACTGTGAGAGGTCTCCTATCTGGCCATAACCACTGTGAGAGGGCTCCTATATCTGGCCATAACCACTGTGAGAGGGCTCCTATATCTGGCCATAACCACTGTGAGAGGGCTCCTATATCTGGCCATAACCACTGTGAGAGGGCTCCTATATCTGGCCATAACCACTGTGAGAGGGCTCCTATATCTGGCCATAACCACTGTGAGAGGGCTCCTATATCTGGCCATAACCACTGTGAGAGGGCTCCTATATCTGGCCATAACCACTGTGAGAGGGCTCCTATATCTGGCCATAACCACTGTGAGAGGGCTCCTATATCTGGCCATAACCACTGTGAGAGGGCTCCTATATCTGGCCATAACCACTGTGAGAGGGCTCCTATATCTGGCCATAACCACTGTGAGAGGGCTCCTATATCTGGCCATAACCACTGTGAGAGGGCTCCTATATCTGGCCATAACCACTGTGAGAGGGCTCCTATATCTGGCCATAACCACTGTGAGAGGGCTCCTATATCTGGCCATAACCACTGTGAGAGGGCTCCTATATCTGGCCTCCTATTACACCCCGCCAAATAGGATTCTGGTAAAATCACATTGCACTGCTATACTTCTATAGTGCAGCATATTGATAAAGCGATCACAAATTCAAGTACCTCAGGGGGACTAACATATATATTTTTTTTAAACAAATAAAAAAAAATGGTATTATTATAAATGAGGGGGGGGGGGGGGAACCTTTCCTTCATTTAACCCAGGTCTCACCTCTGGACATGTGCAGCTGCCTTCCATTCATTTCTAAGGGACCGCCAAAAATAGCCTACCACCAGCTTGTGTATTTCTGTCTGCCCCGTAGAAATAAATGGGAGCGGTGGCCGCACAAGTGCAGTGTGCTCCCATTCATTTCTGTGAGGTTTCTGAGAGGTGGGACCCACAGATATCAGACAATGGGGGCATATCCTAGCAATATGCCCCCATTGTCTGAGATGGGAATACCCCTTTAAATATTGATTTTTTTTCGATTCTTGGCCACTTGGGGACACTATAAGGGATCATTATTAAGACAGTCCAGGCAGTATGCTGAAGGGCTGGCTTGGTGCTGTTGCTAGCATCTCGCATCCTAAGCCCCCTCCTCCATATCTTAACTAGAGAAGAGGACAAAACGTGGCAGCTGGTGCTGGCCAACACAGAACGCCATTTGTGCTGCACTGTGATATTTGGTTCTGCTGAGGCAGTGTATTGTACTGCACTATGGTATTGTTGGACCCATCTACTTGTGTTGCCCTGTCCTCTGTCAATTAGGACATGATTCTCAATTCTCAGTCCGCCCCTGATCAAAGGAATGTGAAGTGAGAAGGTTTATGAACCATAAATCCGTAACCGCACTTCACTTCTATCCTCCCATTTTTTCTAGGAAATGCCGAAACATAGAGAAGATTGCATCATAAATCATGTACTTGTACTTAGAGAATTTCCTCCTAAAGTTAAAAAGCAATAACCACAACCTATGCAAGATGACCACTTCAGCCGTGCAGAATCGCACCAGTTGTGTCATCTCTTTTGCATAACTGCAATCTTTTTTGCCTTGACTCATACTTTCGTAGAAGTGAATTTGAGAGGCTGCGTGTCTGGCTTCTTCCTTTTTGTTTCTATTGGAGTGACTGTTCTTGGGCTAGATTCACATCATGTTATGTATACTTCTACATATGACTAAAGCCTCATGCACACAATATCACACACGTATCCATTTTGCGGTCCGCAAATCGTGGATATGCAAAACAGAGATACTGGCCATGTGCATCCCACATTTTCCTCTTACTCTTAGAAATGCATATTCTTGTCCACGAAATGGACAAGAATAGGACATGATTATTATTATTATTATTATTATTATTATTATTATTTTATTATAATAATTTTTTTAATTTTTATATTTTTGCGGGGCCTTGGAACGGACATATGGATGGGGACAGCACATGGTGTTGTACACATGTTTTGCGACCCCATTGAAATAAATGGGTCCTATACATAACAGAAACACAGTAGTGTGCATGAGGGCCTATACTGTACATCTAATGTGCCCATAATTAGCCACACAGCTAATTGCCCTGTTGGCATTCATTTGGCTGCTATATGTATCAACAGTGTTGAATGGGTCCGTATCCGACCCACAAAAAAATGCGGATCAGATATGGACCAAGAATACGTTAGTGTGCATGAGCCCTTATTGAGGAATTTTTATAATTCAGGTCTAGGTTTTGGTCTTTATTGCCATGTTTCTTTTTCACCGGCATGTTTCAGGGTGTAGAAGGCCAATAATCTCCCTATTATTTCATGTGCCAATTACTAAAACATAACGTTTAATAAATCCATTGTTAAAAGTATCCAAAGGAAAACAAAAAGTATTTAAAACTATCAGCTGTGTCACATGTTTTTTTTATATTTCTTTATCTCTTATGCATGTTGCTTTTCCACTACTCAGTACCGCCAGCTATTTGAGCAGGGAGCCGCTATCTGCGCGCCGATTGACGGCTCACTGCTATCTATTCCTGCGCGGTAGCACTTCTGTAGCATCTCATTCTACATAGTCGGTGAATACCTATGTGCACATACTGTGTTAAAACTCTCAAACACTGCCCTCAGACATGTTTTACCAGTTACACTGGCGTCTTCAGGGGAATCGGGCAGAGTATGTTTGAAAGGGGCGGGAATGACTCTATAAACCCTCCGCTGATGACATCATTGGTATCGCTAGTTAATCACTAGTCTCATTATTGCCATGTGGGCTTTAGACTCCAGCTAGACGGGTTCCAATTTGACCTAGCCCAGCTAATCCCCTCCTCTTTTTACCTGGCTGTGACGCTACGCACGCCTCCTATTGCTTCTATGCGCTGCTGCTCATGAGCGTGGACTTAGTCTTCATATCGCCAGCATATGTCCTCTGCGCATGTCAGAGGACTTAGTCTCTCCATCCCCATGGGTCGGCCGGACAGCGCGTGACACAGCACTTAGTCTCTTTTCTCTGCAGTCCATTTTCTCTCATCACATATTGTGGAACTTAGTCTCTTTTCCGTCTCTCAACTGTGTTCTTTGCCCTAGTGCTTCATTTCCTACTAGTCTCTTTCAACCCCTTCAGGACCCTGCCATTTTTCAACTTAAGGACTAGGCCATTTTTTTGCAAATCTGACATGTCATTTTATGTGGTGATAACTTTAAAACACTTACTTATCCAGGCCATTCTGAGACTGTTTTCTCGTCACGTATTGTACTTCATGACACTGGTAAATTTTAGTCAAAATATTAAGTTTTTATTTATAAACCACATTTACCCAAAATTTCCAAAAATTCGTAATTTTCTAATTTTAATTTCTCTGCTTTTAAAACAGATAGTGATACCTCCTAAAATAGTTATTCATTTTCATTTCCCATATGTCTACTTCATGTTTGGATCATTTTCTTAATGACATTTTCCTTTTTGGGACGTTAGAAGGCTTAGAAGTTTAGAAGCAAATCTTGAAATTTTTCAACAAACCCACTTTTTAAGGACCAGTTCAAGTCTAAAGTCTCTTTGTGAGGCTTACATAATAGAAACCACCCTTGAATGGCCCCATTTTAAAAACTACACCCCTGAAGTTATTCAAAACTGATTTTACAAACTTTGTTAACCCTTTAGGTGTTCCACAAGAATTAAAGGAAAATGTAGATGAAATTTTAGAATTTCACTTTTTTTTTAGCAGATTTTCACTTTATTAGCAGATTTTCCATTTTTTTCCCCCAGTAACAAAGCAAGGGTTAATAGCCAAACAACTGTAGTTTACAGAAACACCCCATATGTGGTTGTATACTGCTGTATGGGCACATGGCAGGGCGCAGAAGGAAAGGAACGCCATATGGTTTTTGGAAGGCAGATTTCACTGGGATAATTTTAAGTTGCCATGTCATATTTAAAGACCCCGTGATGCACCCCTAGAGTAGAAACTCCAAAAAAGACCCCATTTTGAAAACTACAGGATAAGGTGGCAGTTTTGTTGGTACTATTTTAGGGTACATATGATTCTTGGTTGCTCTATATTACACTTTTTGTGAGGCAATGTAACGAAAAATAGCAGTTTTTTCACCGTTTTATTTTTTTGTTATTTATAATGTTCATCTGACATGGTAGATCATGTGGTATTTTTATAGAGCGTACGGATGCGCCAATACTAAATATTTTTTAAAAAAATTTTTTTTTTTTTTTAGTGTCTCCATATTCTGAAAGCCATAGTTTATTTTTTATTTTTTGGGTGACTGTCTTATGTCTTAGATTTTCGGTATGAGATGATTTAATTGGTACTATTTTAGGGTGGTATGACTTTTTGATCACTTGGTATTACACTTTTTGTGATGTAAGGTGACAAAAAATGGCTTTTGTGCCAAACTTTTTGTTCAATTTTTTTTACGGTGTTCACCTGAGGGGTTAGGTCATGTGATATTTTTATATAGCAGGTTCTTATGGACGCGGCGATACCTAATATGTCTACTTTTAAAAAAAAATTTTTACATTTAACACAATACATTTTTTTTTTTTTGGGGCTATTGTCTTAGGTAGGGGCTAATTTTTTGCAGGTAGAGACTATTTTGGGGTACATAAGTCTTTTTGATCGCTTGGAATGACACTTTTTGTGATGTAAGGTGACAAAAAAATATGGATTTTTTTTTCTTTTTTCTTTTTTTTACGGCATTCACCTGAGGTGGTAGATTATGCAACATTTTCATAGAGCACAAAAATGCTATTTTATGGTGAGGTTTTTTTTAAGTTTTTTTTTACTTGAAACTTAATTTTTTTTTATTATAAAAAAACACTTTTTATTTTCCACTTTTTTTACTTTTTATTTTTGTCCCAATGTGTGACTTCACGTTTTCGGGGTTTGATCCCTGTTTCAATTCAGTACAATACATTATGCCTAGGACAGTTGCCTAGGAGACCTGGGCTTCCGTAGCTGGCAGCACCAAGCCTGTGTAAGGCATTGGCGCTGCCATGGCAACCATCGACCCCTGTCAGAGCTGCGCGGAGGGCCTATGGAGTCAGAGGGAGCCCCTCCCTCTGTAAACCCCGCACATTCCGCGGTCAGCGCTGACCGTGGCATGTGAAATGGTTAATCCGCCAACATCACCACATAACGCAATGTCGGCGGATGCAGCAGGGGCCCAGCTATCGGTAACAGCTGGCCCGTGCTGCAGATCTGACGGGTGCAGCTCTTGCACCCGCCCGATCACATCACGTACATGCGCGTAAGGATGCGGCAAGAAGCCACATTGCCTCGTGTGTGAAGGAGTTGCGGAGAGAGATTATTTTCCTGTATTTATTTTATTTAAGGTTCATTCATTATTTTAGCTACTAGATATCCCCTTATTTAATAATGGCATATTAATTCACTGAATAAATGAATACAGTTATTATACAGGATCATTATTTGATCATGTTTAATATCATTTGGACGCATTTCTTCTTGATAGTATTCATTATATATGTTGCATCATGTTCATAAATTATTTGAGTTATTAGGATGATCATGTTTTTCTTTCTCATTTAATTATTAGATGTAAATACATTTCATTGTTAATACTGTCCTTCATTGATAATCTTTTCAAATTAATTATTTGGACCTTCTCGCAGTGATTCTTGCAGCCTATCTTTCTTATATTATCTCTATTTTACATGATTCATATAATTTCTGTAATGTTATTATTATTATTATTCCTCTTGATCATGATTGTTTATAATCATGATCCTGTCGGAGAATTACTAGAGCATTCTTATTACTTTTAGCTCTTATTTTGTTTTGTTTTTTAGTGTTTTTATTCTTGATCCTAATTTATTTACCCTTTTCTATACAGATCATGAGGAAATATCCTTACATTCTAGGGCTCTACATGGGAGAGACATTTTTAGGGGGGGTGAAGAGGGGGGGGGAATAGTTTTTTTTATTTAAGGTCAAATACTAATAACAAAAAAAGAATATAAAGTACTTTTTAACCAAAGATCAACAATAGCAACTTTCTATGCATTTCCGAAAGTTCACAAAAAAAGAATTCCCATCCTAGGACGACCAATTGTCAGGGAATCGAAGTTTGCGAGGGGATCAGTAGCTATGTAGACCAGTTGATATCCCCATTTATGCTCAGGTTAAAGATACCCTTGTCAGGCTCCAGGGCATACAGGTATATGAAAAGACTATGATTGCCAGTCTTTATGCATTGTACACAAGCATTCAGCACGATCTTGGATTAGAAGGGGACACAGTATTATGAACACAATTTGTTTTGTCACTTTTACAATTTTTGCTTACACATAATTACTTTATTTTTAAAGGTAATTATTATTTACAGATCACAGGAACAACAATGGGGACGATATGTGCATCGAGTTTTGCTAATTTGTTTTTAGGGTGGTGGGAGGAGAGATTAGTTTTCACGGACAAACACATTGATTTCACCAAACACGTACTATTTTGGGGAAAATACATTGATATTTTGATTTTATGGGAAAGCACTGAAAAACACTTCTTTCAGTTTGTGGACACACTCAATAAGAACACGATGGGTCTTAAGTATACTGCTGAAATACATAAGAAAAATCTCAATTTCCTGGACCTGAAGATTGCCCTTGAGACTGACAGGAGCATCAAGACAGAAGTGTACAGGAAGGCCACTTCAACTAATAATCTTCTCCATTGGGAGAGCTACCATCCGCCAGCTTTGAAGAAAGGTATTCCGATAGGCCAGTACCTACGAACAAGGAGAAACTGCTCCACTAAAGAAGGTTTTGAGGAGAAAAGTATGCTCTTGTATAGAAGATTTAGAGCAAGAGGCTATCTTAAAAAGGTCCTGCACAAGGCATATAATAGAGCTAAAAACATTGAAAGAACTACTCTATTGCAGAATCAAAAGCAAGCAAGAGAAGAGAAGAAAATAATACGATGTATTGGAACATATGATGTGCAACATGAAAAATTTAGGAACATCTTAAGGCGTCATTGGTACATTTTGATGACCGATAATGATCTAAAAGAAGTAATTCCCCCTAATCCAACAATCGCATACAGAAGGGGCAAAAACCTTAAAGAAAGTCTAGTACATAGTCACTATCAGCAGAATCGAAAAGAGCAGAAAACCATGGGGTTATCCACGAGAGGTTTATACCCTTGTAGAGACTGTATATTCTGCAATAAGACGGTCCCCAAGAAAGAGTTTATCAATCCAGTGGATAATGAAAAGTATCAGATTAAGGAGTATATTAATTGTAAATCCACAGGAGTGATCTATGCTATTGAATGTGGATGTCCTAATCTATATATAGGAAAGACCATACAACAATTGAGAAGATGTATCTCAAAACATTAAAGCTGTATTAATGCAGATTTCTGGTACAGCCCTTGCAAGACACATTCAGGATAAACATAGAGGCGATACTAAAAATCTGAAGTTTTGGGGCATAAAGAAAATTAAAATGGGTCCTAGACATTGACAGAAAGTTACAGCAAGAAGAAACAAATGGATATATCGCCTGAAAAGCCTATCTCCTTTGGGAATTAATGAAGGATTTACAGATGTGTCATTCCTCTGACTCTAGTGGCTCAAATAAGAGGTACACAGATGGAAATACTACTATAGATTAAAGAGAAAGAATAAGTATAACTGATGGTAGGGGTATGACCTTAAAAAAAAAAAAAAAAACTATTTCTCCCCCCCCCCCCCTAAAAATGTCTCTCCCATGTAGAGCCCTAGAATGTCAGGATATTTCCTCATGATCTGTATAGAAAAGGGTAAATAATAAGGATCAAGAATCGAAAAATCAAAAACACTAAAAATAATAAAATAAGAGCTAAAAGTAATAATGCTCTAGTAATTCTGTGACCGCATCATGATTATAAACAATCATGATCAAGAGAAATCATATTACAAAAATTATATGAATCATGTAAAATAGAGATAATTATTGGTCTTATGGACCATTAGTAAATATATAAAGTTAAAAAGAGGCCTGCACATGTGCCAAGGGCCAGCATAGAAGCTGGTATTAGAAAATGTTTCAGGGGAGCACATGTTGAGTATGTGGCCCTTAGGTCACGCACTTCCCTGTAACCTGGGTTTCTCTTCCAGGGAGCCAAGCCTAGATTTTGGCACTCCAGGTATGCTTGGTTGGCAGCCTTTGGACTCCTTTTCAGGCTTGTAATGGACTGCTCCCTTGTGCTCTTTTTTGTGTGGCACGCTGCTTTTTTTGTAACACATCTCGAGTGACAAAGTGTGTTTTTGGGCTTTTAAAGGGAACCTGTCATGTGGATATTTGATTATAATCTAACTAATTATATACAAATCATTAACTACTAAAAAGTACCTTAGATGTATTCACTTACTGGTGTGACAGATGGTCACCTCATAATATACACACAAAGATGCCGCATGCCACATGCTAATGAGCTGATACGAGTCCGGCGTGATGTCATCGAGTCCAGCGTATATTTAATTCAGAGCTATGGCCACTCCCCTGCCCACCTGCTGCTGATTCATATGGAAACAAACTGTCACTCAGCAGCAGGTGGGCGGGGAGAGTCAGGAGCTCATAAATATTCATGACTCATCATTATCAGCTGGAGCTTTTCAATACAAGATGTTGTCAGATTGACTGGGTCAATTAAAGAAAGTGACCCAGCATTTTGCTAAGAGAATCAGTCACTTATTTATGTTGCCCTTAGTTAGGACACCATAAAACTGGTGACAGGTTCCCTTTAAATTAAATTGTAATTTTTATATTTTTTACAACAATGATGCATAGTCTGGTTTTAAATGCGGTAATGTGTACATCTGTTCAGATATTCAAGCCTCTTTGACTTTGCCTGTGTACCTGTCATGTATATAATCCTGTTCCGTGCTTGCCAAGTGTGGTGCTGCAGACATGTTGCCAATACACCTCAGTATAAAGAATAAAGATCTGAAGCCGTTCTTTATACTGAGCTCTATTTCCTTGGAGGCTGTTAAGGCAATTAACCCTCTCTGAACCAGCAGCGGCATAACTACACAAAGTTTCCACCATTCCCTTTTCCTTTTTGGCAGCGCAGGCATCTATTATTATTATTATTATCTATGTTGCCAGTACTCCCCTCTCTCAATACAGTGCGTGGTAAACAACAGTTCCTTAATGTGGTTGTCCCACAAAAAATATTTTATGTTTTTCAAACAGCACCTGGATCGGAATATTTTTGTAATAGGATGCAATTAAAAATTTTGTATAGCCACTGAGTTAATAAAATCTATCTGTATAGCGCCACCTGCTGTTTGTTCTTATCCTTTGTTCTATGCCTACCTTACTAAGGGGGTCACATCAGCCATAATTACTGTCAGAAGCTGTGACAGTTACAGAGAGAGAGAGCTGTAGCAGAAAGAACACACCTCCTGAACTGCTTGAAATAAATATAGAAGAGTAACTGGAACAATAAATGGGAGATCTCTGGATCCATGTAAAGTACAGGACTTGTTAGAGGACTTGTAACCTCTTACCGACATATGCTGTACATATACGGGTCTTTAAAGATGGAGCCCTCTCTAGAGCAGAGCGAGCTCCATAACCACCGGTGCCTGCTGTTTCATACAGTAGGCACCCGCAGCTAATGTCTGCAGTCGGCAGTAATGCCAACAGCGGACATTTAACTCCTCAGATGTTGCGCTCAAATGTGACCTCTTCGTCTGAGGCTAAAACCCGGAAGTGCGCGCTTCTGGGTCAGGTGCAGTTTGCCCTGGCGGAGATCGGGAAAACGATTTGTTACTGCTTCATTCAACATGTACTATTATATATTTTTTTCACCCTTATTTGGAAGCGGACAAAATTGAGCATTTAAACTGATATATAGTGATTGAAACTAAAGTGGTAGACATGACCCTAAATGTACTTTGCTGACATACCTGCTATAACATGCCCTTAGATGTCCCCTTTTATTTGTAATGTGTGTATTAGACATTAGAGGAGATTAAGATTAGTTCAGCAACGGTTATTAGTCATGAGGAATTAATATGCACATAGAAACGTGTCTTCTAGTGACTATGTCCCTAACGTATGGCTGTGAAATTCTGTAATATTGGGAATGTCACAATGTAATTAGAATGTGGTCTGAGGTACAATTAGAGAACATGCCCACTTTGCCAACTTTTCGCTTGCATTACATCATACTTTTTTGAATATGGTAGTTTATGGGTTAGTGATCGCTGGGTGTCTCTGGCATTGAGAGCTACAGGGTGTTAGCCCCTACAAGGGGCCGTCTTCCACTGTAATTGGGGTTCCTTTGGATGCCCCAGTTAGAGTGGTAAAATGCATGGTTCACTTGTCTCCAAACCATGTCAATCATGGACCCATGGGTTCTACCGGAGATTCTGGATCTGCTGTCTCAGGGCCCAGTGTGGTATCCGCAGGTCCGGAGTCTCGACTTGACAGCATGGGGGCGGAGTTATGTTTTTGGACGGAATCATGGGGAGAGAGCTGGTAGGTCCCTGAAGGTGTGAAAATGACCTCAGTAAAGTATATAGAGTTTCTGATTTGCCACTTTCTCCCATGATACAAAAAGAAGAACCGTGCCTTCCGTAGTAAATTCATCTTAATGCATGATGATGCACCATCTCATGCTGCAAAGGAGACGTCTGAGTCATTGGCTGCTATAGGCATGAAAGGGGAGACGCTCATGGTGAGGTCACCGTCCTCCCCTGGCCTTAGCCCTTTTGAGAACCTTTGGAATATCCTCAAGGAAAAGATCTATGAGGGTGGGAGGCAGTTCACATCAAAACAGCAGCTCTAGGAAGGCTATTCTGACATCCTGCAAAGAAAGTCAAGCATGTTCAATGGATGCAAGAATTGTGAAGGTGATATGAAAGAAGGGGTCCTATGTTAACATGTAACTTGGCCCGTTAAAATGTTTTTTAATGAACTAGCTTTTGATTTCAGTAAATGTGACCTCTTAATGCTGCAAGTCGACCATTTAGGAAAATCTGAGAAAAATATAATTTGCATAATAATTTGCAACACAGTGTAAATATAGATAAAAATAAAAAAAATGTGTGTGTGTATATGTGTATACGTGTGTGTAAATATAGTAGGAAGGAACAAGGGGTCATCATTGATGGTCGGTACGTTTCACTGAGGTTCATGGCCTCGGTGAGGTAAGAGAAGTTTTTTTTTCTCAAAGTGTCAGTTTGCAGATTGCAGTCTGACACTTTAGATGTGTTAGTATTAGCTGCAAAGCTAACCCCAGACAGCTCTTATTGGGAGTAGTCAAAGTGATGGGTGGGTGACTACTCCCCACGTTCCAGGCCGGGTCTTGGTTTGGGATATAAAACACAGGCAGCACTGTCAGGTGGTGTGGATGACTCCTCTGACAGTGGAGTGTTGCCAGTCTCTGTGTTGGAGCTGTGGAGATCTCTGCGTTGAGGTCTGAAGACCGTGTGTCGGGCGAGCAGGCCGCCTTACAGCCTGCAAGTGGACTTTCTGAGGCTGAGCATTCAGCTGGGTGTGAACTGACACCCAGGATACCAGGTGAATGTTATTTTGTTTTTTCTGTGTGTGAACAAGCACCAAGCCTGAAAAGGGACTGTTGTGTTATGTTATGAGTGGGAATAAACACTGAAGATTGATTTAAAACCTGGTCCATTGCCTCTATACTGCGTCCGCTAACCTGCCTACCAGAGCGAATCCCCACAATATATACAGTTTTAAACTTCAGTTGGAGTCACTCTCATGCAGAAGAACAGCAGGTGGCGCTATAGAGATACATTTTATTGAATAGCTCAGTGGCTGTACTACATTTTTAATTACATACAATTACAAAAGCATTCAGATCCAGGTGCTGGTTTGAAAATTGTAGAATATTTTTCGCAGGACAACACCTTTAATTATTGCCCTGCACTTACGTTTACAATTGACTATCCCTTGTTGCTTCAGGAAAAAGAAGCTTCTCCTCTTTTAAGTTGAATAAAAATATCTCTAGTAATGCAGCATCCAATAGGATATGAGACAATTATTTTTATGTTGGATTAATAATGAATATATTGGACAGGATGGGCGATAAATGAATAATGACTGGGAGTCCAGTGGCCCCCAATGATCCTGATAACGAAGGTCCCTAGCTTCCCTCACAGAATGAAGGCGTAGTGACCATTTCGGTTCCCTACTTCATTTTCTTGTGACCTACTAAATACCTTCACCTTTCATTTTGGGTTGCAACTCCCCTTTTTGAGCTGCAGTCACGTGACATAATAAGCAGGCAGTTCCGAGATGTAGGCCCCCGACGGCTGTTCTCGGAACTGCCTGCTCCCGGGGACCGCATTTGTTTCAGACCGGCTGGCGAACAGGCACAGGTAAGGGCTTACCTGTGCATCGCCGGACTTGTGAGCCTGCACGTGTTCGCGGGCGAACTGGCCATCACTGCCCTATAGGTCCTAAGCATAGGAGTTTCTTTTGTAAATAGATTAGATGTATTCCTATATCCCTATGCGACAGACATCCATCATTCATTCACACATCTCATACGCTGGTAGATCAGGCAGTTTGGCGCTGAACATTTGCACAATAGGTATTGAGCTGGACAATGATTGCGACCCTGCTGGTTGTGGATCTTGCCCTATACTGCAACCTGTCTAAAAATTGTAGATTGTCACTACCCCACCCGACATGTTTCGCCGTGATGCGGCTTCGTCAGGGGAGTTGGGGTAATAGCTAATAGTTATTAGTTCCCCTGTGGTTTTAAAAGTAAATAAAGTTTTAACATATAGATAGGACCTCTAAAAGGAGTTTTTGGTCAGGTGACCGTGGTTTGATTTTTGTTACAATCTCCTGAGGGCCCTATAGGGACATAAATCTGGTTCTTTAAATTATTTATTTTAAATCCCTGCATGCCAGCCCACTCCTTCAAATGGGGCAGGACAACAAAGATTGGAAGTCACATGATTGGAAGACAAGACGTCTTGCCACAGCGTTGAAAGCTGCAATCTTCATGTCACATGACTGCTACTCAGAAAGGGGAAGTACAGCCCAAATAGATAAATGAGTATTAAGGAGTTTTCCTGGTGAGCTGTCCTCAGGAAAGTCATCAATCTCTGTTCAGTGGGGTTCCTACTCCTGGTGCCACACTGATCAGCTGTTTGAAGAGACCCCGGAACTCTGATGAACACTGCTGTCTCTTCCTAGGCCTGTGATGTCAATTGAATGGGCCCGAGTTGCAATACCAAGCACAGCCACTAAGCAATGGTAAGCTGTGGGGAGGCTACGGCGCTCATTGAACTGCTGCAGCCTCTTCAGACAGCTGACAGGGTGCCAGGCATCGGACCCACCACCGATCAGTTATTGATGACCTATCGTGAGGATAGGAAAGCTTCTTTTAGTGCACAACCCCTTTAAAAGTGTCTTTTTAGCCCAGCTTTCATTATTCAAACCCAGAGTTGGGCAGAAGCTTGGTGTGTCGCAGATTTTAATGTTTGATGAGCACAGACATACAATGCTTGTGAGTATAATAAAGATGTATACCTTTTGTAAAGCGTGTCTGGTTTTCTGCTACGATGCATTGTTCTTGCTGTCTTTAGCACCTGTGAGAAGAGGCTCCTTGGAAGTCTGACTCTAGAGGGCTTTTCCGACCAAGACAGATCACCGTTTAGCTTTCCTACCTCATACTTTTGTATAATGTGCTGTGATTGTTTTCGGGGGGCAACACAGACCACTTTTTTCTTTTAAACGGTTTTAACCTGCCCCTTTTATCAGCACCTGTAGGGGCAGGGCTAACACCAATTTCACAAAGTTGATCATAAGTGAAAAGGTGTGATCACTGTTAAAGTCAATTAATCGCCCCCGCTTGTGGAACATTAGGTGGAGAGGGCTTTTAGATTATGATGCTTAATAACCACCTAAAGACGACATATAATCCCCATGCAATTTATCTTAGGTCTCGTCAATGATTTATCTTGGGATCTAAAAATAACATGCACTCCATAAGAATTCGATTAGCAAGCCTTTTTGCGTTTCAGCTTCATCAATCAATCTTTCATACCTGAGTCAACACCCTCTGAATTGCGTTCCTTCCTTATTTTATTTGTCAGTCTTAAGCAAGAAGCCCTGAGGTGTTCTTCTAGGTTTACAAGTTGTTAAAGGAACATTTCTTTTATTACATGCACTGTTTGTTTTTTTTACTGTTCATCTGCTCGTCTTATTATAGTTGAGACCGTTTCGATTGGATGGTGTTCCCTTCCTGTGAATATAATGCCTAGTAATCATAATAATAGAACACAGAAATGAAGGACTACCAATTTAATATCACACTACAAGCAGTTGTCATTTTCTTTCTTATAAGTTTAAGTTTAGTTATTGGAATATGTATAGACCCACATGTACATGTGGTCCTGCTTTGGGGGCCTTTCAGCCAGACCCCACCTTGCCAGACCATGCTTAAATGCTCCCTGCTGCTGGGTTCACTGGGTCACATGCATGGGGGACACCTCAGCGGAAGTTCACCAGCAGGGACCGGAGTGTGTCAATGGTAGTGGGGGATCGAAAAAGAGCCAGAACCCAAAGGCGGGGAGCAGGTAAGTTTATTTTTTTTTTTTATTTTTTTTTTTTAGAGGCACTTTCCAGGACTGTTATAATAATGTCCTTAGGTTAGGTCATCAATATCAGATGGGTTGGGATCAAGCTCCTGGCCACCAGGCTGCTGCACTTTGGAACAGCACCAGATTATCAATGTTACAGTCCCAGAAAGCCCATTGAAAGGGACAGTTCCATCAGAAATGGGGTATTTTTTTAACTTATTTTTCCTAGAAATTTTTTTTTGCTGTTTTTTTAAAATTACGGGATCATACTATTATAAATGAAACACAAAATTGGCCCAGATTTATTAATCTTAAAGATGGCAAAGCTTAGACAGGCAGTCTAGACCTGCACCAGATTTATCACAGGGCTCAGGCTGGATGATAAATGTGGTGTAAGGATTTTTCTCTGACTCTGTCCCAACTATTGGTTATCTTACTTTCAGACAGATTATTATGCCAGATTTGTCACACAATTTTGGTGCATAATGGGACATTTTAGGCCTGCCCCCTTTCTGGTGTAGCCCCACCCCTTTCTGCTGTGCCCTTGCTGTGCATGTCAGAAAAATGTGTAGAAACTGTAGTGACTCAAATAGAGCACCACACATATTAAGTGCAACGCTTTTCTGTGAGCACTTTTATCCAGGCATATCAAGAGAACAGCAGAACTGTAATAGTGTTGTTATTATTATAGTTAAGATAACCCTTCAGATAACATCTTCTCTTTGTGTTAAATGCAAAAGAAGGAAATGGTCCAGATTTACTAATGTGTCTGCTCAAAAAATCTGTCTAAATAGGGTTAGCAAATTGGCCCATCTAGGGTTTCTACACTTTTTTCCAACATACTTGACAATGGAAGGAAAGGGGTGGGGCTTCATAGGAAAAAGGACATACTTAAGATGCGCCATTTTGTGCACAAATTGCTCCACAATCCTTGCATAAAAATCAGTCTCAAATTAGGTAACCAATAGTTAGTATAGAGTCAGATAAAAGTGTCTATCCCTGATCGAGATTTATCATCCAGATCGAACAACTGTGAAAAATTTGGTGAAGATCTAGACAGCTGGTCTAAGCTTACGCCATCTTTAGGATTAGTAAATCTGGCCCTGTATGTTAGTGTTTACCATGAGTAAGAAACATTTGCGCTAAGTTTCATTCTGCTGTCTTCAACAACCTTTAACCTTACAACCTTCTGTTAATGGCAGTCTTTCGTATGTGGATGTGTCCCTCCTAGTAACACATGCTGGATCTGTGTGTCCAGGTTGCTGCTGTCTTCTCCCTGCAAACAGATATGTGTTTTCTCCTCCTTACCTATACATTGTGTGGGCTGTCCTCAATTCTATGTCCCCTCTCCACACATTCTGCCATTTACAACTCCCTGCTGCTATCTTTAACACTGAGAGAGGTGAGGGGGAGAGCACAGAGCAGTCAATAATAGATTACAGTATTTATTAGTTTTCTTTTAGGAAGCAAAAATCAGTGCAAAGGTGTCTATAGCCTTTAATGGATTATTTTTATCAATATTCAGCTGAGGCTTTCAGGTACTTATACAGCTTATATCAGAGGCAGAACCTGAATTTTCATGAAAAGTAAAATTAGGAGTATGTGAAACCTGTCTTTGTATATATGCATGTACAGTATATATGTGTCTGTGTGTGTGTGTGTGTGTGTGTGTGTATGCATTTACATACACCTCTGTTTGTGTTTATCCATAAATTTGCTCTTTACAGGTTTTAACCTTTTTATGATTACTTGTTGCAACCCCTGGACATGGCGGTATAATAGAATCAGTGTAATGACAAAAGATCCTAGATGGCATTTCTGTCAAACTACTCCTCATGTCCACAAGATAGTACACTGCTATTTCCCTACCAGAGATATTCTTTGTAATGTCTGATGAGTAAGGGTTCTAACTACTGTGACCCTTAAAAATCCCTTAAAAGAAATTGTCTTCTGAACTCTAGTAAATGAAATTGATAGGAACCACACGATAGTATATGATTGGCAGTAAGTATAAAACGGTGATATTAAGTAGTAAGGCCTCTTTCACTCAAGCAAGTGTTCCGTCTGGATACGATGCGTGTAGCGAAGCATAGCATCCGGACTTAATCCTGACCCATTCATTACAGTGGGTCAGTGTATATGAGCGTTGTTTATCACTGATCATCTCTGCGTCCAGGAAAAGTCATGGCATGTTCTATATTGTGCGTTTTTCACGCAGCTCTGACTCCATAGAAGTAAATGGGGCTTCCATGAAAAACAGAAGGCATCCGGATGCAATGTGTTTTTCACTGATAGTTGCTAGGAGATGTTGAGTGTTCAGTTTTTCTTCACTTGCGTCAAAAACCGTCAAAGCTGATTGCATCCACGTGGGAAAAAAATTGAAGCACTGAACCAAATCCCAGACAAAACAGGTAAACAAAGGGCCAGAAGAGAACCAGGGAAATGAGGATGAGGATTATTATTATTTTTTTTGCCTAAAACCTTGCTTAGCTTATGTATATTTTTCTGACCATCAGATTTACAGTGCGCTATATATATATATATGTGTATGTGTATATAATATATATATATATTATTTAATTTTTTTCATAACTTGGATAACCCCTTTAAGCTAGAAGTCTATGGATTTGGGATAGGGACAAGGAACTCTATAATCTGTACTGCTATATAATGTCCTCTGTGCTGTTGATGATTTTAAGGTTATATCAGATAAAGATAGGGAGAGCAGAATCTCCTCTTCCCTATGTGTGCTGTGTATAGTAGACATTGTAGCAGCTGGAAGCTGAGCTCAGGGAACACTCACAATTATAGATGGAGCCTACAGAAGAGAAAACTGAAATGCAGATGGTCATGGTGGTCAGAACTAGGCCTACTCCTCATGTAGATGCACATGACAGCTTATTCTAAAAAATGACACTTTAAATTTGCTACATGCTCAACCTCTAGTAACTCTTCATCTAGATCTCAAACATGGCTTTCTCTTATTATTCCTGGAACCAATGTTAGAACACTCATACTTTAACAAGCTGATTGACGGCCCAACTGTGTACAAAATGTCCATGGAATTATTAATATAAGTGCTCATATACATGACGTATGTATTTTACAATCTGTAAATTGTACATCCACAAAATACAGATACCGTACGTGTTGCATCCACATTTTTTCCGGCCCCATTGACCTCAGTAGGTCCATGGCCTGCATTTTGTGGCCAAGTATAGGACATGTTCTATTTTTTGCGGAATGGACATATGGATACAGAAAGCACATGGAACTTCTGTGTGTTTTCTGCATCTGTATGGTCATTCCACAGAAAGATAGAATATGTCTGCAAAATGTAGACCACAGACCCAATGAAGTCAAAGGGTCCGAAAAAAAAAAAAAATGAGGACTGCACACAAACCACATCTGTATTTTGTGGACCCGCCATTTGCAGACTGCAAAATACATATGGTCATATGCTTGAAGCCTAAAGCTGAGTATCTCTGTTGTATGATTTTTAAATAAACTAAAAAGTTCTACAGCAGCATGCAAGTACACACAACTTTACATGTAGTGCTAAGAACCTGTTCTCTTCCTGAGAAGCCAGGAAAGCATTTTCCGAACATAGGAAGGGAGGAAAATGCTCACTGCAGTAATCAGTGATCAAATACTGTAATCTCTAAATAAGTCTAGGCATATCAACCAACCAGCACAGACAGACCTTTGGTCCACATCCGATGGCAAAATTGTATTCTTCCAAACCAGTGCTTGGTTAAAAATATTTTTCTTTATTCAGTTCATGTTAAAACATCAAATAGCGTTATTCCCCCCCATTCAGTTCCACTCCATTTAGAACTTTGGTGGTGCCATTAGTGGTGCCATTAGAGTACAACTTGTCCCAAAAAACACATGCCGTCATACGGCTATGTAAATGAAAAAAAGTTAAGGCTCCAAAAATTGTAACGCAAAAATGAAAGATCCTCTGGGACTGTAGGGGTTAATTTCTTTTTATGTGGCTTCCCTCTGAGGAATAAAATAGAGATAAGCGGCACTCCAAAGCCCCAAAAATCCCAGAAATCCGGATACCTGGTACAGTCATAATCAAAGTAAGGCCCCTTTCAGTGTCAGTGTCACGCTCCGAACTTGCGTTGCAGCTCCCGTCCTGAACTTTCAGCACTACCGGGGTTGCATAGCATTATATTGATTTATGATGCTATGTAACCCTAAGAGGTCTGGAATGTACTAAATAACACTGACCTAATGCTGTCAGTGTTATCCAGTACATTCCAGAACTGTAAGGATTATATAGCATCATAAATCAATATAATGATATGCGACCCTGGCAGTGCTGGAAGTCCATAGCGTGACACTCGCTCGTCTGAAACCAGCCTTATAGTGGTGTACGCGGCAAAGGGTCCTGGCTCTGGATCCAAATGGAAATAAGTGGTAGAAAGGGCCAATTCAAGCAAAAGGTGTTTATTTTGTAATCAAGCAGCATATATTGCAACTTTTCAACTGTGGAGTCTTTTTCAAGCTTGCTGCAGCCCTTTCTACAGCTTATTCCATCTGAGGAAGCCAGCAGGTTAAACACATTGGGCTAGTATTAACTACTATGGTCTGCATTTTGTTATTATTTGTTGACTTGAATCTTTTACACTGTAGTTTTTCCCCGTTTTAGGCCTCTTTCACACTTGCGTTGTCCGTATCCGGCGTGTACTCCACTTGCTGGAATTACACGCCGGATCCGGAAAAACGCAAGTGTACTGAAAGCATTTGAAGACTGATCCGTCTTCAAAATGCGTTCAGTGGTACTATGGTATCCAGGACGCTATTAAAGTCCTGGTTGCCATAGTAGTAGTGGGGAGCGGAGGAGCAGTATACTTACAGTCCGTGCGGCTCCCGGGGCGCTCCAGAGTGACGTCAGAGCGCCCCATGCGCATGGATGACGTGCCATGCGATCACGTGATCCATGCGCTTGGGGCGCCCTGACGTCACTCTGGAGCGCCCCGGGAGCCGCACGGACCGTAAGTATGCTGTTTCCCCGCTCCCCACTACACTTTACCATGGCTGCCAGGACTTTAGCGTCCCGGCAGCCATGGTAACCATTCAGAAAAAGCTAAACGTCGGATCCGGCAAAGTGCCGAAACAACGTTTAGCTTAAGGCCAGACCCGGATCAATGCCTTTCAATGGGCATTAATTCCGGATCCGGCCTTACGGCAAGTCTTCAGGATTTTTGGCCGGAGCAAAAAGCGCAGCATGCTGCGGTATTTTCTCCGGCCAAAAAACGTTCCGGTCCTGAACTGAAGACATCCTGATGCATCCTGAACGGATTTCTCTCCATTCAGAATGCATTAGGATAAAACTGATCAGGATTCTTCCGGCATAGAGCCCCGACGACGGAACTCTATGCCGGAAGAAAAGAACGCAAGTGTGAAAGAGCCCTTAGGGTCTAATTTTTCTGTATCTGTGATGTCCTGTGCACCCCTGCATTTTATTATATATTACAAACATTTATGATATCGTCGGCCACTTGTTAGGACAGCTGCCAGTTTTATCATCTCCATTCAGAGGGTTCCTGAGCTTTAAAGAGGTTGTCTCATCATAGACAATGGGGGCATATCGCTAGGATATGCCCCCATTGTCTTATAAGTGCGGGTCCCACCGCTGGGACCCATACCTATATCTGGAACGGAGCCCCGCAAGGTGGTGGCGGCTGGAGGACTTCGGTCCGGCCACCACCAAGCCTGCTCCCCAAAGAAGTGAATGGGAATGCACCGCCCATGACTGGGCACCGCTCCCATTCACTTCTGTGGGCTCCACGGAAATTGGCAAGCCAGCATTCGGCTATTTTTGCCGGCCCCCAGTGCGCCCTCCTTCACTTTCGGGGCTCCGTTCTCTATATAGGTGCGGTTCTATCGGTGGGACCCGCACCTATAGGACAATGGGGGCATATCCTCGCGATATGCTGGCATTGTCTATTATGAGACAACCCCTTTAAGGTTCCTGGTGACCAGCAATAGTGTTGAAGTTTAGTGCTTCTGCGATTCTCTATTCTATGTCTATTCCTATTTCCTATGTTTCCATCCATTAAACATACCCATTTTTTTTTCTGATGATGCCTTCAAATATTCAAATCTTTATTTAAAACAAGAAAAGGTTTACATAAAAAAACATATGAATTTAAAAAAAAAAAAGACACAAACATAAAATAATATGCATATACATTAAAAAAGCCAGAAAGGTAACCATAATATTGCATACATTTGTATACATTATTCCATGAACGTCTAACATATACAAGATGTGAACAGCCCTTTATAGTGGAGTATGCCAGTTTTTGGCCCAAAATAATTGTGTGACGTAAGGAAATCTTGACCTGTCATATGGAAGGGCTGCATTTCAGTTTATACAGTCTAAATATAAAAAATTCTTATTAAATCTCCTCCATGGGGTTTATCACCGAAGACTGTGTTCAGGATATATAAATAATAAGAAACATATTAATAAGTGGAAAAAAGATTATTAAAGCGAACATTATCAAAATCTTAGTATCAAGAAAAGGGCAAGGCCATCCAATGTGTAGCCAGGTTAAATATTCAGTGATAATACATGTCATATAATGGGCTTGTTCTGAGCATCTTGGAGTATCGTCAGTATTAGTGCAACCTTCATTAAGAAATGCACAGGTGTTTTCTGTCCCATCTTACACATACCGATGAAACTTCCTCCTTGGTGACGTGAATCCAGGTTTCATTAAAAGCTTAAGCTGTCAGTGCATAGAATTTCAAGGTGAGTTAGAAATGTGTTTTCTTTCATATCCCGCCCTGTTTTCTTTGCTGAATAGCCCTGAAGGAGATCTGAGTCAACTAGGGAGAGGGAAAGATGGAATTATTCACTCCTCACACATCTGCTCTTTAGTCAGTGTGTAATTGTTCATTTCGATATTGCTAATGTATCTTGACTTTTAGCTTGTGGAGCCAAAAATAAAAAATAAAAACATTACAACCAAAGGATGGGGATCAGAACAGAAAATCTAGCTACAGTGCCCAGATATTGTAGTGTTAAAGGGCATATCTTTTTATTATTATTATTTAAGCGCCATTCATTCCATAGCGCTGTACATATGATAAGCGGTGCACATACATAACACAGACAATTGTACTAATCATAAACAAGATGAGTTACAAACTGGTACAGAAGGAGAGAGCAGCATAGATTTTGGTGGGATATCACTAGGATTGCTAGAATGAAGTGGGCACAGTGTGAGGAAGGCACTTTTCAACCGGGTCTCCTGTTAAGGGCTCATGCACACGACCATGATCGGGCCAGGCAATGCAGTCCATCTGCTGGATCTCCCAGTGTCATGACGCAGTGTGGTAAATAGACTCCACACTGAACACAGAAGGGAAAAGGTATTAGGCCTGGAACCTAGGGAAAGGGAAATGGTCACACCTAGTGAGTCCCTAAGCCGACCCCTGACTGCTATCAGTATGGATAGACCTTGATGGTATTAATGTTCATACGCAGGAACCTAAGCCCAATCTCACCCTAACAGGGCCCTACAGATAGTGTCAGGACACGGATGGCCTATTCCTTCCCAGATGAAGGAATAGGAGACCTCCTCAGGCCTAATATCAGGAGGTAGGGGAAACAACAAAGAAGATACAGTTAACTTCCAGAAGTATGCAGACGAGCAGGAACTCGGAGAGAACCAACACCAGGACTTCCACAAACAAGGAGCTATCAACCGCATAGGTGAGGCCGGACTAAATAGAGGAGAATGAATCACCACTTAAGCTACACCTGAGACAAGAGGTGTGGTCATCCCCAGCAACAACACAGAAAGGTGAAACCAAAGAGGCTGTCAATCACGTGCAGCCAGTTTCCTCGATCTTCTAGTCCCTATCACAGGCAGGACCATGACAGCCAGGCCAACCGCGGCTCCTCTGACCTGAACTGGCTGTATCATAGGAACTGTATCATAAATTGCAATCAGATCTCTTGTGGCGAACTGTGAGTTCAATACAATAGATCCACGATTAGATATGATACTTTCAGTTCAGGGGAGCCGTGGTGGGACCGGGAGATCTGGCAGAAACATGGTCCATGTTTCCTGGGCTGATCACAGTTGTGTGTATAAGCCCTAATTATGGTTAGTTTTTTTTTTTTTTAGATCCTGCATGAATGTACATGGACTATAATGGGGTCAACGCTAATGTGTTATTCCGACTGGTGGAAAAGGACATAAAAAAAGAAAAAAGAGTACAAAAAGCAAAAGACAAATGGTGAGGGTGACAACACAAAAATATATATAACAGACAAATTATAGGGGTTTTCTGCCATAATTAAGAAACAAATGGTAGGCAGCAATGGTCAGAAGACCATTGCAGCCAATCTGGCCTAAATTGTCACATGTGCAAGAACGGCATGCATCTGCTGGCACTCAGGAGCCACAACGTTAGAATGGAGGGAGTTTTAAAAAAGGTAAAGAAGTGAGGGTCTTTTTTATGATTTTTTTTTTTTTTATTACACTGCTGCATGTCCTTTATTCATTAATTATGCAGGGAAACCCCTTTAATGGGGTTGTCTCGCTTATGCAAGTAGCATTTATCATTTAGGGGAAGTTAATACAATGCACTTAATAATGTATTGCACTGGTCGTTTCCATGGGAACGACCACCCTGCAATTCATAAAGCCTCTTTCACACGTCAGTGTTTCACGGATGCGTGCTGTACGTGTTCTCCACGGACAGCACACGTCCCCATTCATTTTAATGTGTGTATTCAGACATCAGTGTTTTTAGCACAGATGCATGCTCTATTTTGTCCGTGTTCACTGTTATTTTGTTCTTGCTGTTTCACTGTAGGTGTTTCATTTGTTCCAAATAACTTAAACCATTTGACACATGAACATCTGCAAATTGCCATTATTGCCTGTCCAAACAAAAAAGTCGTCACCTGGATTTAACTAAGCAAATAGGTATGAGCCTCCTATTGGATAATTACTGCATGGGTGATTATCTATCAGCTGGCAACAAGTTATTTAACCCCAACTGGGGCAATGAGTTGCTTTTCATTTCTTAAACAACCATGTCGAAAGACACGTCTCGTGGTCGTGGAAAAGATGTTAGTCTGTTTGAGAAGGGTCAAATCATTGGCATGCATCAAGCAGAGAAAACATATAAGGAGATTGCAGATACTACTAAAAATGGGTTAGGAACTGTCCAATGCATTATTAAAAACTGGTAGTGGGGACCCATCGTATTCAAGAAAGAAATGTGGAGGGGTTGCGCCGTTTTTCATGATTTTCTGTGGACCCATTGATTTTCAATGGGTCAGTTGAAAACTCGGCTAATGCACCGTTTGCCATTCGCGTCCGTGATCCGTGGTTCCAGTCCGTCAAAAAAATATAACCTCTCCTATTATTTTTGCGGAAAACAGTTCGTGGACCCATTCAAGTCAATAGGACCGCTAAAAAACGCGGAGACACACAAGATTGTCATCCTCATCCGAGCCCGTTTTTTTACTATCATTTGCATGGCAAACCTGTCTTAGACTTTTTTTTTACATTCCTTTTATGTCTGGTGGTCCTCCAAAAATAAAGGAAGACACATGGAAGCAAAAACGGATACAGATCACGGAACAACAGAACCCCATTTTGTAGACCGAGAAAAACAACTGTCGTGTGCATGAGGCCTTAAAGGGAGTCTGTCACCTCCATATGGCCATATACAGTGCTTACATGGCTCTGTAGCACACCTATACAGGATTGTAATGGTACCTTTGCTCTTTTCTTTAGACTTGCACCAGCAGGAAAAACGAAGTTTAATTCATATGCAAATGAGCACTCGCAAGTGCCCAGGGAGGAGTTCAGTGTGTAGGTGCCCAGGCTGCTCTGCCTTCTTTTCACTTTACTCCTCCCCAGTCTCTGCCTTTGCCCTATCGATGAGGCAAGAGACTTGGAAGGCGGGTAAAGGCAGAGACTGGGGAGGAGTAAAGTGAAAAGAAGGCAGAGCAGCCTGGGCACCTACACACTGAACGCCACCCCTGGGCACTTGCGAGTGCTCATTTGCATATGAATTTAACTTTAGACTTGCACAAGCAGGAAAAATAAGGAAAAGAACAAAGGTACCATTACATCCTGGTGTGCTACAGAGCCATGTAAGCACTGTATATGGCCATATGGAGGTGACAGACTCCCTTTAAACGTTTGGTGAAATCAAATCGAAGAAAAACAACAGTAGAACTCAGGGCTATGTTTAATAGTGAAAGTAAAAGCATTTCCACACGCACAATGCGAAGGGAACTCAAGAGATTGGGACTGAACAGCTGTGTAGCTGTAAGAAAACCACTAATCAGTGAGGCAAACCCGGAAAAAAGGCTTCAATTTGCTAGGGAGCATAAAGATTGGACTCTGGACCAATGGAAGAAGGTCATGTGGTCTGATGAGTCCAGATTTACCCTGTTCCAGAGTGATGGGCGCATCAGGGTAAGAAGGGAGGCAGAAGAAGTGATGCACCCATCATGCCTAGTGCCTGGTTATTCCATCAATGGATTTGTTCTTCCCTGATGGCACGGGCATATTCCAAGATGACAATGCCAGGATTCATCGGGCTCAAATTGTGAAAGAGTGGTTCAGGGAGCATGAGACATCATTTTCACACATGGATTGGCCACCACAGAGTCCAGACCTTAACCACATTGAGAATATTTGGGATGTGCTAGAGAAGGCTTTGCGCAGCAGTCAGACTACCATCATCAATGCAAGATCTTGGTGATAAATTAATGCAACACTGGATGGAAATCAATCTTGTGACATTGCAGAAGCTTATCGAAACAATGCCACAGCGAATGCGTGCCGTAATGAGTGTGTGACTTTATTTTATTTTTTTGGTGGCGACTTTTTTGGACAGGCAGTGTATGAACCTTATTAATTCACTCCACTTTTCAGTGTGATTATTTTATTGGCACTGTTGCCCAATACCTCCTTTGCCTGCTATTTATTTATTGTCATGCTCACCATCTGTCTTTCTTTAACTGTACGTTTGTTGAACTAGTAAATATGAATAAATTATTATTTTATGTTGTCTCTATGATTTTTGTAAACTTTTTGAAGCATGCCATTATCTGCATCATTAACAAGAAAAAGACACAAAAAAAAAAACAGCGCCTCATGTGTAGTATCGCCTTATAGATAATACAGTTGTATGGTGCGTATTTCGCTTACCGGATGCTGTTGTGAGGAGTATACATTTTGCGTGTGAGGATGCAACCATGTATAGACAAATGTGTAAATTCAGAAATCTAGACAAAACTGAAACCAATATAAATAATCCGGAATAGAGTGATTAACCCAGAAAAAACGGATCTGGCTAAATTTCTCTATAGAGGTATTACACGGAGGTATATGATCATGTGTCATTACCCATGTATATCTAGTTGTATCTAAATGACATAAGATATAATATATATTTTTTATTCTATATTATTTGTGTTATTTTTGTCATCATAAAATGGTCTCACTGATTTTCATTCAAGCCTTGTGGGCTCAGTGTATCTAGTTGGTACAACCAATATACTTCCCTCTTTTGTAGTTTTTCAAAGCGATTCAATGGGTTCTCTGGTATGAAGTCAATGGGGGTCATTTTTATTTCATGTTTATCTTTTTCTAGGGTAGACGCACAATGTCTAGAGACCCCATGCTTCAGATATTGTCTACGGATGTTATACCTATGTTGGTTCACCCGACAGTGGAGGGCTTGTATGGTACGGCCTACATATTGTAGGCCGCATTTACATTCGATTACGGTAGATCACATATGTAAGAGTGACATGTGAGATGGTGTTTTATTGGAAATGTTGTGCCATTATAATTTGAAGTAAAGGAGGTTTGTTTGTGTGTGATGATTTTGCAACATCATTTTCACACATGGATTGGCCACCACAGAGTCCAAACCTTAACCCCCTTGAGAATCTTTGGGATGTGCTGGAGAAGCCTTTGCACAGCGGTCAGACTACCATCATCAATGCAAGATCTTGGTGAAAAATGAATGCAACACTGGTTGGAAATAATACTTGTGACATTGCAGAAGCTGTTCGAAACAATACCACAGCGAATGCGTGCCGTAATGATTGTGTGACCTTTTTTTTTTTTTTTTTTGGTGGCGACTTTTTTCCCGGTTGTATTATCTTTAACAATGCCAGGACTGATCCGTTTTCTATTGTGGCAGAGAAAACTGATCCGTCCCCGTTGACTTGCATTGGGGGTAATGCAGCATGTTGCGGTTTTCTCTCCAGTATGGGAACGCAACTAAACGGAACGGAATGCATTTTGGAGCGTTCCATTCTGTACAGTTAATTTTTGTCCCCATTGACAATGAAAGGGGACAAAACTGAAGCGTTAAAGTGGATCTGTCAGCAAAATATGGGAGGTCTTTGGCAGCACCCTGGGAATTGGCCCACTGGGAAATTTCCCTGTAGGGTTTATGGCCAGTCCGCCTCTGGCTACAGGTCTGTATAACCGTTAACAAAAATGGCACAGCTTAATATGTAAAACACTTTTGGGGGAGATTTGTTACTTTTGTGGTGTAAAAAATAATGGTGTACACCATATTTGTGCCATAAGCCAGGGAGAAAAGGAAGTGAGGCTTAGCGGTAGAGATAGAGCCTCAGCAGCTCACCGGATTTACTATAATTCACACCAGAAACTAGCGTACATTTGAATTTCTGGTGCACAGAGGGGCAAAACTGCACCTAGTTTAGAGCATACTGCTTAATAAATGAGTTGTGTTTCTCTCTCCAGGTCACATAGGAAACACCAGTCTCACCTTTTGTACCGTCTGTCAGATCGGAGCAATGAAAAAATGCAGCAGGCTGATCATTTAGAGTTCGCTGTATTCAGGAGGGGAGCGCTCGTCGCCTCCCTCTGTGGTGAATGATTAACTTCTCTATTCACATGTACAAAGCAGGTCTCAGTCAACACCATGAGCTGGCGTATGATAACTATGAATTCACTCGATTCTTTTATCAATCCCATTAGCCGAATGACACTGATTTTTTTTGAATAGGGCGGTATATTCTGCCGATTGATCTGCTCTAATCTCTGAACATACTACTTGCTTTCTTTTTGTTGTGTAGTCTACCAAATTAGATTGAAATTGAAACACAGACGTAAGTGTGTATATGTATGTACATAATGGTATGTATGTTTGTGTATGTGTGTGTATATATATTGTGGCAATGTGAACATTGAGGTGTGCAGTAAAGTCACAGGGAAGCAGGATAAAAGGGGTGTTGTGTGCACCGGGAGCGTGTCACCAAGGGGCCTGGCCTTGCCGCCTTGGTGGAGTAAAGGCCCTAGTTCATGTGTCCACTAAAGTAGTTGGGGGACACCATATAGATAGTGTAGCTGGTTCAGTTATTTTAGGGCGGCCTTTTACTGGGAACAGGCAATGAGTTGGGTGGGTGCCTGGGCATGCTCATGTCCAGGGATTCTATTTAATCCTGCTACTGGATCTTGGGTGTTGCTCACTCTGGAGTGTTTGGTGAAGCAGAGTCCTGGTGAGGCTCTGTGTGAGTGGTCTCAGCCGTGTGGGCTGAGGAGCCACGAGGCTAGGCGCTAGCATGAACTTTGGGGAAGTGTGTTGCCTGTGGACAGAGGCCAGGAGGCTCTGTGTGGTCCAAGCCAGGAGGACTGAGAGACCACTATTCCCCAAGAGACACTGGACTGGAGACAGTGGGCGTACTGTGCTCTGTACAGCCAGGAGGCTGTGGGACATTGGCTGACAGGGAGTGAACAGGGACTTAGGTGAGTCAGGAATATTATGTTTAGTTAGAGCCTGGACGGGCTAGTGTTTATTATTTTTGTCATTTTGCTTGTGCTGGTTTATCACAATAAATGCACTGTTTGGACCTGAAACTTGGTGTCCTAAAGCCGTATCAGTGTGAATGATCCCCTAAAAGAAAGCTACCCCTCACTATATATATATATATATATATATATATATAAATTTGAGAAAAAATGTCTTTATTGTTGAACTGAAACTTTGCAGATTCACGTAGAAGCCTCTGCATGGCTGAGATGCGGCCAAGGTGTGGTATAAAAACCCCAAATCTGTGTGATTTAAAAATTAAAAAATGTATTGTCTGGCTGTTAATTGTTAATGTCCACAATACTTTAGGCAAGCCGCGTACACTTTGCCAACGATTTAGGATCTTGGCTGCAGCCCAGCTGCGGCTTGGCCATGCAGCGGCCATTTCATGGGACACCACTCTGAAGGAAATGGGTGGCATATCTCTAGTATATGTCATCAATGTCAGATACTGAAGGTGCAGGTCCTATTTCTGGGACCCCCTCCTGTCTCCAGAACGGGGCCCTCTGAAGTGAAAGGAGAGAAGCCACCCTCCATTCAGCACTATGGAAGTTTTGAAAATGGGTGAGCACTGCTTTGGCTATTACTAGCAGTCCCATAGCACTGAATGGAGAGTTGACCGTTCATGCGCAGTGTGCTCTCCATTTACCACTGTGGGATTTGCCAAAAATGGCAGAACACGTTTCTTGGCTATTTTCGGAACTCCCTGTTCTGGAGATGGGAGCAGGTACCAGAAGCAGAATCTGCACCTATCTGACATTGATGGTATATCCTAGAGATATGTTAGAGCTAGAAGAAGCTATATATTAAATGATGATTTATATCACCAGACTTTTTAATTTAGGTATATGGAGTGGAAATGGTGATTTATAATAAAAATTTAACTTTTATTGGTTATATATAGAATAGGGTCCCTATGTGTTTAATTTAGATATAGAGAAAGTGATGATAACACTCAGGATACACGAATAAAAAAAGAGGTGTACAGCCGCACCTTACCTGTGGAGTGGTTGGTGTTCGGCAGCACCTAAAGTAACCGGTAGTCCCACCGTATATATGGGTTAAGGTCCTCTGGTTACTGTTGATGTTCGAATAGCGATTGATAAGCTACAAAATAACGCAATTAGGGCTGGGCGGGGATATTGGTGCATAAGAGGTACCTAGACAGCCCTGAATTATGGGTACTATCACGGCCCTTACGTCCTAACCACGGAGCACCCGTTCTAATAAGAACGACCCCGTCCGGAACCTTGCCCTTATTGCTACTTGGCCCTATTGTGCCCTAGTGTAGCTAATCCCTACATGCATGTTTCGTAAAAAACTCATCAGGGGCATATAGGCACACATAAAGGGGCAATACAGTATACAAGCATATAGTGTCGGTTTTGATATAATAATCAACACAGTTGTACTTGGCAATTATTGACACAATTGATACCTTAGGGTGGTAGCCTCATATCCAGGCTCCACTTATGTATCTGGGCGCCGTGCTCGCCTCATGATATCGAGGCAATGTTGAAAGGATGGCCTATAGATGGTCACGTCCTTCTCATGAACCGCCGCGGTGTCTCCTGAGGCCGTGATGTAGCCTACTTGCCGGACGCCGGGCGCTTCTATTTGAACATCGTTTCGCCTCAGAAGGAGGCTTGGAGCGCAGCGTGATGACGTCGTGATGCATTCGACGTGCTCACGCATGCGCTGACAATGTACGTTATACAACTAGTGTCCTCTCAGTTAGAGGCTTGAAGCGCAGCGCGGTGACGTCAGCGGACCTGCCGACGCCGCCACGCATGCGCTGTCTATGCTGGAAGTGAAGAGCACACATACCAGCATGTTCAGGAAGAGGTACGTCATTCCTCCTGGCCTGGAATTACGTCATCGGCCCGAGACAGATACATTCCTACGGCCAGTGTTTTGTGGGTTGCCTGGTAACCGGGACATTATGAGGCAACCATTGTATCCTAGATGTATATCCTAGAGATATGCCATCAATGTCTGAGATGGGAATACCCCTATAAAGAGGAGCCATAACCTCTCCAGACACATCTGTTTTAGTAACTACTTGCATTCCCAATTCTGGAGCACTTATTCTTATTACTGTATTGTACAATTCCTTAATTATTCTTGCTAGAAGTAATGAATAAATTACTAGCAGTTTTCAAGGAAGGCCCAGATTGGTTTTACCAGTTGGAATGTCCCTGCACAGTCTGATTCTGTCCAATCAGTGCTACCAGTGCCCAGCGGGGTTCTCAGGGAATATATAAGAAACCCTCTTGATAGCTTAGTATTGTTGTGTCAGATATTTTTTACTTTATTTCTGAAAGCAAATAAATTAGACACGTGAATCCTTCTCTCTGTCAGAATGAAAATCCAGGCCCGGGATCGTACAATGTTGGAAAAGGACCAAATGCTGACAATGTTTCATTATCATCTAAAGGGACGGGAGGATTTCCATCAAGGGTAAAACACACGTCTAAATAATTTGGACTCTAGGATTTTCTAGGATCAGCTGTCTATACTTTGCTACTTCGTAGAAAGAAAATCTGAAAAGGCAATAAACTGTTAAGTTTAGATTTTAAAGTATAACTATCCATATATCATACCCCCTCTTTATTGGACATGATGTATTGCAATAGGTCCAAATGTCTGTCTCTATGTCCGACAATACTTGGCACACTCATGGACAACACTGTCGACCTCCCCAAAGAGAACTACTTGAGTGTCAGGAAAGGATGATGGGCCTCATTCATTTTTTACATGAGTTTTTCGAGTGTTTTACTCTGATGACCTATCCTCAGGATAGGCCATCAGTATCTCATTGGTGGGGGTCTGACTCTTGGCACCCCGCCGATCAACTTTTTGAAGAGGCTGTGGTGGTCCATTGAGCAACACTGCCTTCTCGCAGCTTACTGAGGACCGTGCCATCCATTGGATACTGGCTGTGCTTGCAGCTCGTGTGAATGGAACCGAGCTGAGCTTAGGTGACCAATGAACGGGACATCACCGGCTTAGAAAGAGGCCGCAGCACTCATCACAGCGCTGTGGTCTCCTCAAACAGCTGAATGATGGGGGTGCTGTGAGTCGGACCTCCACTGATCAGATACTGATGACCTATCCCGAGGATCGGTCATCAATATAAAATACTTGGAAAACCTCTTTAAACTGCTTTGGCAAAATGAAATCTGCACTCTGTTTGGTTGCTATGGGCAAAGGCAGTTTTGATGAATGACCTCCAGTAAGCATTAGGCCTCATGCACACAACCGTATTTTGGGTCTATGTCCAATCTGCATTTGCAATCTGACCCCTTCATTTCTATGAGTGCGCAAAAAATGTGGACAGGAGACAGATGCCATTCGTGTGCCATTCTGCAAATTATAGAACATGTCCTATTGTACATTTTGCGTACAAGAATAGGCATTTCTATAACAAAATTGCGACATGCACATGAACAGTATGTGTATTTTGCGGATCCACGGTTTGCACACCACAAAGCGGATAAGATTGTGCGCATGAGGCCTTATGCTGTACAAACCACTCAAGAGAAGTGTTATCCAGCCAGGTATACGGTGACATCTGTCACCCCTAGGCTTCCATTGTACAAATACTGTGCGGCATACGTCTTTTACTGGTTATCATATGTCTTGTGTCATTACAAACAATGGTATATGTTTATAACAGCTATTCCATCGCTTTAGGTATCGAGAAATTCACGTGTTAGGGCAGCGCGCAGTCCGGCCCCAAATTCCTACTATGTACAAGGTTCATTGCTCTCAAAGAAGGATTTTAACAAGAGTAACTCCAGTATGTTTCATCAGCCTGTTGCTCTCAAGGTGGAGGATACAAAACAGAAGACACCAGCTCCAAATCAGTACGATGTAAGTGGAACACCTTTTGCATATATTTTATTTTTCAGTATGATGTAAGTAAAACACCTTTTTGCATATATTTTATTTTTCAGTATGATGTAAGTAAAACACCTTGTTGCATATATTTTATTTTTCAGTATGATGTAAGTAAAACACCTTGTTGCATATATTTTATTTTTCAGTATGATGTAAGTAGAACACCTTTGTGCGTGATTTTTTTTTTGGTTTATTAAAACTTCCATTAGGCGCTGTGTGTTCACACCATTCTTTAATATCTTGTTCCACTTGCTGTCACTTTTCCTTACCACTCATTAAATGAATTCATAATCCATTATGTATTGTATAATAATAAGTTTTAAGTGTTCATTCATATATACTGTATTGCACATATATGGTAACACAAGACCGTTTCAGTGTAGCATCGGGTTCTCCTGCTTGTAGTAGGCCACATGCAATGCTCTTTTGCTTCCAGTATGTGCATGATCACTACAAAAAGTTTAGCAGAATTTGCAGTGCACTATTAGCTAATTATCCTACTTTATTAAGACTATATGAAACCCGATCTTGAATGTTATCCTTGAACTCCATTTTGTTTTTTTTAACCTGTATAGGATTACCTATATCTGGCGCATGTGCATCATGCTACTAAAGCCAGGACAAGTACACCGTGCTTCACTGCACATGCAGTAGAACTAGACCACTACAGCGCATGCACACAATTTTGGCCAGATGGGATAAGGGTGCAGACACCCTGACTTCTCTCAGCAGCATCTCTACCATTTTGGCTTTAGAAAGCTACTGTATAAGACACCATTTATGGCAAATAAGACACCTTTGAAAACTTGTAGAGTGCAACTTTCAGGGACTAGTGGCAGTTTGGGGTTATCAGCATCCTCTCGATAGGCCATCAGTATCTGATTGGTGGGGGTCCAATGCCTGGGACCCCTGCCGATCAGCTGTGGAGGCTACGGTGATCGTGTGAGCTCTGCAGCCTTCTCCAAGTTTAACAAGTACAGCGCCATACTTTGGACAGAGGCTGGGCATGGTCGCTGCTCAGCCCTATTTACCTTGATTGGGGATGAGCTTTGCCTAGGCCATGTGACCCATGAATGTGACGTCACTGGCCTAGGAAAAGCTGCAACACTCACAGGAGTGCGGGTCCCTGGTGTCAGACCCCCACCAATCAGACACTGATTACTTATCCAAAAGATAGCTTATCGGTTAAAAGGTCTTGGAAAACCTCCTTTTAATTTTTTTTCTTTTTTTCTTCAGGTATCTCTACATTTTTGCCATCCAAATAATAATGTATCTGCACATGCAGCTTTTGTCTCAGGAACCAAGAGGGATTCTATACAGCTGAAAACTTTGAAAGGACCTTCACCTTGTAAGTTCTGATGGGGTAAATACATTTTTGCCATAACAGAAAGTGTTGTCATATTGCTAGAATAGCGATTGGTGAATATCCAGCTGGCAAAACCCCTATCTATCCAGAGTGTTGGGACCACAGCTGCAGAGGATTGATGCAGAGCTTAAGGGCTCATTCACACGACCGTAGACCGTCCGTGCCTGTATTGCAACCCATTAACTTGAATGGATCTGCAATCTGCAAGATACAGTGCTGAGCGGAGGCACGGTTTGGAAGTCCATGAAAGCACTATAAAGCTCCTCTGCAGGCTTTTGGGTCCTTGCCATCGCATTGCAAAATATAGGACATGTCCCTCTTTTGCTGTATATTGTGGACCGTGGACCTATTAAAGTAAATTGGTCTGCTCCACAATGGGATTCACACAGCCAATGCCTGTGCATTGCGGACCGCAATTTGCAGTCCACAGCATGGGCACAGATGGTCTATGGTCATGTGAATGAGCCCTGACACACCAAGAAGGATTCGTTGGAATGATACTTTCTATGTGTGAACGTTCTGATAATATACGGAAGTGAATACAATAGAGCGAAAGGAAAGTGTATTGGGGTAAACTGTACAAGTAAAAGGAGGCTCTAGTACCCTGTTGGCCACCTCTAGCCTGGGTACAAGATGACATATAGATGGGCATGGAGGCATGTAGGTTCCTTATGGTATCCTGCAGCACATTTGCCCACAGACGCAGCTGGTTATGTAGATCCTGCACACTCGTAGGATACTAAATCTGGCGTCCCAGAGGGTCCAATAAATGTTCGATCAGGGATAAATCTAGAGACCATCTGGATCATGTTCACCATATGTTCATGCCCTCATGTAACCACTGCTCCAAACACTTCCTAACAGTTAGGTCAGAACAGCCTAGCTCGCTGAGAATTTATTAAAATAACCATCTTGCTTCTCTCAGTTCAACTATGCACCTCCTATTAAAGTCTGTCAACTGGGAAAAATCTCTGAATGTGTTGCAGAGGAATATCTAGCAGTCAGCAGTCTCTCTTCAAGAGGTACACTACCCAAAAGAAGCCTCTGAGAGTGTTTTTATAGGTCAGCGGAGGAAGCACTTTTGTGCCCTCTTGTGGCAAGATCTTTGTCTCCTCAAACCACAACTGTAATCATTTACATATCTGTTTGAGACAAAACTACATGCTGAGTTTTGCAGCAATCCGACATTTCTACCAGGGTGCGTTATTTTTTTTATTTTATTTTTTGTCAATGCTTATTGAAACAGACGTCAGGCGTGGTGACTAGTCCTCTTTAAAGGCATCTTGTTATGATGACAGGTCTGCTGGCCTCTTATACCAAATAGTACACTAAAAGTATTGTGCCATTTGGTAGAACAGCCTAAATATTATGGTTCATTGTAATATGCAGGGTTATTTACTTATTTCCACCTCATAGAGTGATGGGATATTACTAGAACATGCCATTACTTTGTAATTGGTCGAGGTCTGACACCCATCGCTCTTGAGAATGAAGATGATGTTAACCTTTAAAAGGGGTTATCCCATAACTAATGTAAAAAATGAAAATCAGACATCATATAGTACATGATGATCTCTTTCTGACAAAACTAGAACCAAACTGGCAACTCACATTGACCCAGAGATCCCCAAATTCATTGATCTGCTAGATTTATGTCAAGCTGGCAGCTCTGGGGGAGTGTCTTTTCTGCTGCAGCTCAGGAGGTGTGTCCATACTCTCTCTATCACAGCTCAGGAGGCGTGTCTCAGCTCTCTCTATCACAGCTCAGGAGGCGTGTCTCAGCTCTCTCTATCACAGCTCAGGAGGCGTGTCTCAGCTCCCCCTATCACAGCTCAGGAGGCAGTTGCAGGATGGAACTGAGCATGTGCGGCCTTCTCAGTGAGCAGGACAAAGAAATGAGAACAAAAAAAAAACAGCAGGTGGCGCTATACAGATACATTTTATTGAATAACCCAGCGGCTATGCCACATTTTTAATTACATGCAATTACAAAAGTATTCAGAACCAGGTGCTGGTTTGAAAACTGTACAAATTTTTTTGTGGGACAACCCCTTTTAAGGAGGACACCATATTCTGAAGACAGATCTGCTTCAATGGCAATGTTTGGATTTCTAGAAATAAAGTAATTTAAAAAGGGTCAGTGTTTTTATGATAATCAAAAGTTTACATCGGGTAGGATTAGATGCTTTTCTAGAAAAAGGCATTACATTATGTTACAAGTAGGTGGTTGCATAAGAACAAATTGATTTCTTTTCTATGAATTGGTCATCTACAGATTTACCATTGGAAAGGTTATGTTAAAGGGGTATTCCAGACATATTAAGTCATTCCCCTATCCACAGGACTATTAACTATTAGTTCGGTGGGTGTCCTACTGCTTGGACCCCTACTAATCAGGAGAGAAGGGGTCCCGAACCCCATGGAGCCCCCTGAAATGAATGGAGCAGCCGGTCAGGCATGCGCACAGTGCTCTCCTATCTCCGGAACTCCCATAGGCTGCGCCGCATGCCTGACCAGCTGCTACATTCATTTAGGGGGGCTCCATGGGGTAATGGTCCCCCGCTCACGTGATTAGTGGGGGTCCCAGTGGTAGAACCCCCACCAGTCAAATAGTTATCCACAGGATAGGGGATAACTTATTATAGCCGATGTATGTATTTACTCTAGTTACTAACGTGATACAGGTAACAGGGCATCTATAAGCATTTACATTTTTTGTTTTCCTTACATAAAACTATCACTCTTCACCATTGTTGTAGAAGGTTGTATTTTACAAATGTCAGTGGCACCAAACTTGACATTCATACTTAAGCCCTTCACAATTGAACAATATGTCATTTTAGGTCACTACACAATAAATGACTCTCTAGTTAAAGAATCTCCAAAGGTCCTGGTTTCATGCTTCAAGTCAAAGACGGCAAGGGATGGTATGAACATGACCTCAGATTTCCCTGGGCCAACCAGCTATGACCCATATGGATCTCCTGGAACAATAAAAAAGACTGTTTTTCCGTAAGTTATAGGATAGCTGTCTATCTAATCTATCTAATATGTCTATCTAATCTATCTATCTATCTATCAAGTTTACAGTAATAGCCATTGCAGAAAGCGGTAAGGGTCTTACAGATTCAAGAAAACACAATAGGAGTAATGTAATCGCCTGGTGTAAATTTATGCACACGTGGTGTTTGCACACCACCCTCTCCACTTTCTGAAAAGAGGAGGGTTATAAGACAGGCCATCGACTGATGTAAATGACGACTGAATTCTACTCCAGATAAGAACTGGAGTAGATTTCAGTCTAGGTGCACGGAGTGCTTGAGGATATGCCTAATTAAGGCCTGTGCCTCGTCAGAAATTAGGCACATCCTCCAGCAGCGCAGGGGCAATCCTAGACTGGCGTAAAATGCTGACCCCCAATCTCTCTCTCTTTTTTTTTTTATATAGTGTTTATTTATCTCTTTTACAAGATATAAAATACAACAGTCCCCAAGGGGGAAAACAATTACATGGAAAGGCACACACGCCGATCTCCTAGAAGTCCAGCAGATACATTGTTCGCATATATAGTGTGACCATGGGCAAGAGCCATTAATACAGTCGTGTATATATATATATATAATCTAATGTGCGATCTCCCCAGGTCATATAGACGGTACTGCAATCTAGTTACGACACCCACTCACTCACTCATTCATATGCCTGAGCAATCCGTTGTCCCACTCGGATTTGTCCTCAAGCCATACCCTGGGCATGCACCCACACTCCCCAAATCTTATTGAAACGATTGGGCACTCCTCTGGCCAGATACGTCAGTTTATACATCTGAAGATCCTTATTTATAAGTTGTGACCACTTTTCAATTGTCGGGAGCTTAGGAGGTTTCCAATTCAACAGAATTGTTTTCCTACCATAAAACATCAACAGCCGGAGCAATTTCCTGCCATATTTAGTGGGAATCACCTCTGATACCAGGCCCAACAAGCATATCATAGGTGCGCATAATTCCCGGGAGACCCAATTTTATGTTAATTAAATGACATATCCCACCCCAGTACGACTGCACAACAGGGCACAGCCATATCATATGGTATAGGGACCCTCTTAATTCCCCGCAGCACGAGCATGAAGGATCAGGTATTTGACGCATGTAGTACAGGCACACTGGGGTCAGGTATACTCTGTGTAGCCACTTGATCTGGATAAGCTGGTCACGGGCGCTTATAACCAATGACCGCCATGCAGATCGAAACTCCTCCAGATGAGACACCTCCAATTCAGGGATATTCTCAGCCCAGCGCCCAAACGAATGCTGGAGCAGAGAATCCTGCAAATTCATAATCTCCTCATAAAAGGAAGAAATTGGTTTATGCGGATGCACCCGCCTGGCAATAGACTCCAGGGGACCACATTCAAGTTTTATAGATAAGGATTTGATCTAGGTCTCACAGGCATGTCTCAGCTGGAGGTAACGATAAAAGCATGTTCGAGGTAGTTTGAACTCACTCTGGAGGCCTTCAAAAGAGCGGAATACCCCTCCATGGAAGAGTTGTGTCAGATATTCTACCCCTTTTTGAGGCCAAAATTCGAACCCTGACAACAGAAGGAGCTCTCGAGGTGCTTATTGTGCCACAGAGGTATATATGGAGACCAAGTCTCCCCATTAGGATCCTCAATATGTGTCTGCACAAACCATGTCCACGCCGCAATCACATTAGTCATGGCTTCAGTGCAGTACATGGCTCTAGGGACTCCTCCCCCTCTATATACCATATTCGCCAGAGCCTCATATGAGCCCACTACCGCTGCTTCAAATACCACCGCTGGGTTGTTTGCATCCGCTCTGATCCACCAAGTTGCATACATCTGTTGAGTTGCAATATAATGAACATACATATTTGGCATTCGCAAACCCACTTGTGTATACAGAGCCTTTTAGGGTTTTCCTAGCCAATCTAGGGGATTGGTGTCTCCACAGGAAGGGCGACAGTAGTCTATCTATGGATTCGAAGTGTGACTTAGGAATTTTAACTGGAGCTGCCCTGTAAATATAAAGAAGTTTCGGCAACAGTACCATTTTGACAATATTTATTCTACCCACCAAGGTCAAAGGTAGGTTCTCCCACGCTTCTATTTTGCGCGGGATGTATTCCATTGTAGGCAACATGTTCAGTTGATAAAACTGCCTCGGGTCCCTATGAATTTGAATTCCCAAATAATAAAAAACTTTCCACCACTCTCAAGGGTGACAATGGGGATATATCTGAACTATCATCCACATCCACTAAGCACAAACTAGACTTAGCCCAGTTCACCCGGAGGCCCGAATATCTCCCATATCCATCTACCGTGTCCAGAAGTGCCTCCAGAGAAGGGCCGGCGTCTCCCAAGTACACTAACATATCATCCGCATATAGCGCTAATTTTTCTTGTATACCTGCTATCATCCATCCCTCTATCAGTAAACTATTATTAATTAGTTGGGTAAGAGGTTCCATAATGAGGGCAAACAACAGCGGCGACAAGGGGCAGCCTTGCCTGATGCCTCTATGTAGACTAAAAGGTTGGGACAGACAACCATTTACCGTTACTCAGGCCTTGGGGGCCTGGTACAGCAACTGGACCCATCTGATAAAAGACCAGGGAAATCGCAAGCAGTGTAGCGTCTCCCAAATAAAATGCCACTCCACGGAATCGAAGGCTTTCTCATTATCGAAGCAAACGCTCGCGACCCTGCATTGTCGTGTCTGACCTGTAAATTAATAAGCAACCTCCTAAGGTTGATATCAGTTGTCTTGCCTGGCATGAAGCCAGATTGGTCTGGGTCTATAATCAATAAGATGACTTCTCCGAGGCGCCTGGCCAAGATTTTTGCCAAAATTTTGGTATCCGTGTTTAGAAGGGAAATTGGTCTATAGGAGCTGCACTGGTCCGGAGGCTTCCCCGGTTTGTGAATTACAACGATAGTGGCCTCCATAAAAGACGAGGGCAGCCTATCGGCCTCAAAAGCATATTCAAAGAGCTTGACCAGTTGTGCACAGCTTGTACCACTCCAAAGGAAAGCCGTCCGGACCAGGCGATTTCCCAACCGACATGCTCTCAATTGCCGCCTTAACCTCCCCCACATCCACAGGACCATCCAGATAACTCCTATCTATCCGGGATAGAGGAGTAAGCGGAACGCTCTGTAAAAAACCTCACGTATCTACAGGTGAAGAGAGTGTTTTGGAGCTGTAAAGGTCAGAGTAATACCGGGCAAATTGTTCACAGATCTCTCCCGGTCGAACTACCCGAGACCCATCTACACATGTAATGTGAGGACCACAGTTTGAGGCGTTTCAGTTCTGGACAAAAATGCCAAAGCTCGTCCGTTCTTGTCCCCATCGGAGAAAACCACCTGTCTTTGAAATAATAGCTTTTTTGGGGTATATTCTGTCAAGTGTAGGTTAAGTCTTCTTTGCGCCTCTTCCCACGCCATACGATTGTCCTCACTAGGAGCCTGGACATATGTTCTTTCTTTATCTACTACTGTAGGTCGATGTCTACTATAGCTCTGGTAGTCCCTAAGTCTTTACTATGCGAGGCTATCGCATGTATGAGTGTACCACGCAGAACTACCTTAAAGGCCTCCCACTCTACTATGGGGTCAGAGGAGCCCTCATTGTTCGCCCATTAATCTTTCATGCCCTGCTGAGCCGCCCAGGCCACAGGTAGGACCTCCAACCACTTACAGTTGAGCCGCCACAACCTCTCAAGGGGTGTCAATGGTTGGGTGAGGAACACCAATAGGGGGGGCATGATCCGAAATACCCCTCGGTAAATAATCTACCTTGGTTAAGTTAGGCAACAATTCTCTGCTAGCAAATACTAGATCAATTCGGGAAAGCGTTGCATAAGATGCAGAATGGCAGGAGTACTGTCTTTCTCCCGGGTGCAGATATCTCCATCCCTCCGTGAGGGCATATGCATCCGCCCAGTTGTTTAGTGACCTATTGTGGTTAACCTGAGGGCGGAGTCTATCTGCATCCGGGTCGAGGACAGCATTTAAATCTCCCATCAGGATCAATGGGGCAGATGGTAAAGTTGCCACCCTCCCCATGATGTCATCTAACACTTCTCTCTGGAAGGGGGGAGGAATGTACACACCCGCTAGTATATAATCCATGCCCCTCACTGCCGCATGCACGATAACAAAATGGCAAGACATATCAAGCTGAAAAGGAAGAGATTTCGCCACGAGCACTGAGACTCCCCTCACGTGAGTACTATAAACAGCATGATACTTCGATCCCACCCACGGTCTCCTTAGAGCCAGCAGCCTTTGCCCCTTCAGATGTGTCTCCTGCAATATCACCATATCAGGATTATAGCCCTTCAAGTCCTTTTGATTTTATCATTGAGTCCCCTGACATTCCAGGAGACAAATAGACAGGTAGCCAACATGGTGGGAACTCACTATTGTCACCCAAAAGGACCCCAGATTGCCCAGACCATTCACACCCACTTTCATACCACAAGACATGAAACAGAGATAGAACATACCAACCAGACCATAACGTCAGGCCTGACCCACCCTCCCTGCCCAGATTTCCACAACATATCTGAGCTTGGTATCCCGAACTTAAGTAAGTTAACTTTCTTTTGGAAATACGGGGGAACCAATACTAAGTGTCCACAACCCCTTAATTAAACTAAATGGAACCAGGGGTTAACTGGGACATCTAATCCAACTGCAGCTCCTCCCTATAATTTGGCCGTCCATGAATGCAAGTAGAGTTTCATCACCCTGGGATCCCGCATGTACTTAGCCCCTCCGATCGAGCCAGTCCGATGCTTCTTCCGGAGGGGAGAAGAACTTCACCGACTCTCCGTCCTGAACTCTGAGACGAGCTGCATACAGCATGGCATACGCAAGGCCCTTCTTGCGCAGACGCGCTCTCACTGCTGTAAACTGCCTCCTCTGTTTCTGGACTTCCTAGAAGAAATCTGGATAAAATTAGATTCTGGCGTCGCGCTCCCTAGAATTTAGGACTTTTAGGATGAAAGGACGAGGTGGATCCCCTGGAGGTAAAGGTTTGGTGGGGATTCTATGCGCCAGTTCAACCGCAAAACTGTCAGAGAGGGTAATTAGGGCCAGAGTCTGCTTAATAAGGTGCTCCGCAAAGTCGTCTGGAGATTGGCCCTCAGCCCTTTCGGCAAACCCATAATGCGGACGTTATTTCGTCTGTTACGGTTCTCTGCGTCTTCCACTTTTGCTATCAGAGATTTAACTTGTTGTTGTTGAAGGACTCGCACATTGTTATCTCCTAGTTGCGCCATATCCTCCACATCTCCCAGTCTCCTCTCCACCTCTGCAGTTCTCTCGCGTATCTTGTCAATATCATGCCGGAGGCAGGTGAGATCAGCCTGGACGTGGTCTATTTTGACTGTAAGAGCAGTCTGGCAGTTTGTAATTGCAGACATTATTTTGCTAAGATTAATCTCTACTTGTTCGGAGGGGCAACCGTCCCCCTGGGCCTCCGTCTGACTCATGCTGTCCACCGTTAACTTGGGAGAAGGGATACTGCCAGGAGTGCCTGTTTTACGGCCCATATAGATAGAATTTGCACAAGTAGGGTATATATAGTAGTTCCCTTGAGTGTTGTGGGAATGCAAGGAGCAGACAGGTCACAAAACTATCAGGATATGCAATTGTTGTCCTGGGTGAGATCAGGGCGAATTCCTCCAGATCCTACAGAGGAACAGTTAACGACTCCACACACTTATAGGCACAATCTTGTGTCTCCCGCCCCTGATGAGGCCCCTAAAAACCACCACCGCACTCCAGCCAAGGGGTTAATTAACTCTGCAGTTGCTGCTGGCCTGCGGGGAGAGCAACCCGGGTACCTCGATGTAGGCATAGTACATCCCGCCTCACCAGCTGCAGTCAGCGTCCACAGCTAGCATCCCCAGGGGATATCCAGGCAGGGCCACGGTTCAGCGTTCCGCGGACAAGAATAGGCATTTTCTATTATGGTTGCGGCCATGTTCGGTCCGCAAATTGCGGAACGCACATGGCCAGTATCTGTTTTTTGCGCATCTGCAAATTGCGGATCCGCAAAGCACTACGGTCGTCTGAATGGGCCCTTATTCAAAGTTTTCCATGGATACGACCTGTAGTTTTCTGTGCAGCATGGTCAAGCATGGACAGTCATTCTCTGCCACTGCCTCATAAGCAGTGGAAGTGCTCACATGAATGACCCCTTCCCTTCAATTAAAGCCGAGAGACATCGGGGCATATAAGCCCCACCACGGGAATGACCAGAGCTGCCCACTTATGGGCAGTGTTTGTATTAGCTCCACCCATTTCTGCCCGGGACAGTGCGAGAGAATCATGGGCAGTGTAGTCAGAAGGTTTGTTTCCAGCTCATGGGATGTAAGGGAAAGCACCATAACAGAAAGAGCGGATTACAGATGAAAATGGGAGAACAGTAGTAGGATAGAAAAGTAACGCTGGACACAGTTTCAGTGTGGGTTAAGACTTTGACACTTATTTTAGTGCAGTTTACACAACCAGAATACCCCTTTAAGGAAACACCATAGCACACTGTGATAGTAATCAGTCTGGAGACTAGGAAACATTAGGATCAGACAGAGAGGACCTGCCACAGCCATACATTACACGCAATACTACATTTCTTTCCATACTTTTACTTTAAAGAGTCATTAGAGCTAAAAAAATGCTACATTTGTAGTTCTAATGACCCTTTAAAGTAAAAGTATAGGGACATTTTCAGACATAATCAACCTTCTAGGATATTGTTATCATTTTACAAGGCGCTCTTTACATTACCGGCCCATGACCCCAGAAACCTACTGCTGCATGTCACTGAGCTAACAGAAACTGTTACCAAAACAATGTCCCATCATTTAAAATGGACAGCTCTCTCCTCCCACTTTGCTTCAGTTTTGGATTGGGGTTCCTTGGACCTGGACCAAGCCCCTGTATCATCAATAAAGTCTGATGGGTTTTGAATGAAAGTCACTTGCCACTAGGATTTATTTCTATTTCCAAATGAAGCTCCAAATGGTTCTTTTTTGCTGGACCTTTGGGGCCCACTACTACATCAGAGCAGGTTTCCTCTGGTACTCTGGTGGGCCAGTCCAACCCTACCCTGCTCAGCTTATTTCCTGTGCTATAAATGTACATTTTTCGGTAACACATGGGTGATGTCATTTGTGTGTTTTTATAATTGTCCTAGCTAAGGCTACTTTCACACTGGCGTTTTGGTTTCCGTTTGTGAGATCCGTCTGATGAAACTGAGTGAAAACGGATCCGTCCCCATTGACTTACATTGTGTGTCAGAACGGATCCGTTTTCACTGACACAATAGAAAACGGATCTGCCCTCCATTGACTTTCAAAGTTGTTCTTTGGCTATGTTACAGATAATACAAACGGATCCGTTCTGTACAGACGCTTGCGGTTGTATTATCTGAATGGATCCGTCTGTACAGATCCATGACGGATCCGCACCAAACACGAGTGTGAATGTAGCCTAACTCATGGACATAACAGATTAATAAATGTTTTTTTTTTTCCCCTGAAAAACAAAATACGAATGCCTAAGGCAAACAATTCTTCTACACAGTTTTGATTGTCAAAATGACCCATTCATTGAACACAGCAGTTAGTAAGCGACCAACAATGCAGTATTTGTCATCATATTGTCCGGCAATGTTCTGCGTCTTAGTATTTGCAATTTATCACTTAAGGCTTATCTTCTTTAGCCTTGCAGTTCTCTTTTCTCAGGCCACTAACCATACTTCATTCTTCTAACAACAATTCATCTCTGTGTGCAACTACTGTTTTATAAACTTATAGAAAAGTTCGAATTTTCATTTTGCGCAAAAGGATTTACTAGTAATACAGTACTTTTATTAATTGTCTTTATTCTGGATACTAAAGAAAAATGTATGCAGGACTAAGGAGCAAGTTCACAATTAATTAAAATTTTTATATTTTTTTATCTGTTTGTCCCGACCACAAAAAGAAAAAGTAATAAAACAAAATAATAAAATGCCTGTCAGAATCATTGTGCACTACGTATACAGAAGTATTACAGTGTATAGTACACCTGATCAAAACGATCACAGTCCTAAGGGGACTAGAAAATGTGAGAAACACTTGAATAAAGGGAGACATTTATTGAGTGGCTATTTATGCGCCGGCCTTAATCCCTCTACGCTGCCGGTGGTGGATACGCCAAAGTTATGTAGAGGCACAGGCCTCTACATAACTGACTCTTGCTGCCACCGGCTGTAGGCTTTAAACTACGCCAGCTCCCTTGCAAATTGCAAGGTGCCCTAGATGGACCTCAGACCAGAACAGGGCTTTTCAGAGCACAGATGTTTCTATAGACGCAGAGCCTATGGTGGGTCTCTAGGTGTGATCCCCATGCGTGTGTGTGCTGGATGGATGCCACATTGCCACTGTTTTAAGTGGGCTAGGTGGGTGAATAAGTATCTCCACCATACCCAGTATACAGCAGAATAGATGTGGGTGGTGTAGCAAATAACGCTGGGGTATTCACATATGACTCCTTACCCTCGACCCCCTTCTTAATCATTTCGGTTGTCAGATAGCCTTTTAATGTTTTTGTACAACAATAAAGTTTTTTGTAACGCTATCTACCTTATAGTTAATCTAATTTTCCTGATAAGCTTAAACAAATCATCATTCTTAAAGTTAATCTAGAATATACACACCCTTGGATCTGTAGATTATGTTTTATGATTGCATTCATGCATGGAATAATGATACAAGAGATGTGCTCTTGGCTTGTACTGAAAAATGTATTAAATATCTGTCACAGATACATGTAGCATAATTCAAATTCAGATTTTTGTTTTTTATTTGTATTGTGTTGTAAAACAAGTTAATTTTATCTTTTAGGAAGAAGCATTACCTCTGTTTCTCAGCTCCTGCAGTTCCAATGCCTAAGACACCGATTGCCCCAGGGCCCGGACACTATAACCTTGTGGATTATGAAGGACCACTCAAACACTACTTTTCCACTGCTGCATTTGTGTCAAACACAAGTCGTTGGACAGGAGATGTTTCTGGAGCAGATGGTCCTGGACCGGGTTAGTATCAATTAGATGCATCTATATGCTATTTGATCTCTGGAAATTAAGATTTAATGATGCTTGTAGCTGTGTATCATAACAGAACAAAAATATACCAGCACAATAACATGGAAATAGAACAAGTCCAGCTCACCAGTGCAGCGACCGGGACACGCAGGGGAAAACATGTGAGGCTAACGGTGGACCAATGGGTGTAATAGTTCATGTACTCACGGTTAGCAGATGCCTCCTTGGGCCGGCGTGCAGTGATGAGGAAGACAGCACAAAATCTTCCGGGGCACTCTCTGTTACAGGGAACACCAGCCAGATGAAACTTAAGGTGCCCTTGATGGTAATCGGTGTAAAGTGCTTTTGCGGCTGGGCCCCTGGTTCATGACGCCATTAGGTGCAAATGATGAGTATAATAGTAGTAAGAATGAAAATTCAGTTGTTGTAAACCAGTTGAACATTTACTGCAAATCAATAGTCTCTGGACAGTTGGTACAGTTCATCAATGGAAAGTTTTTTGTATAGCATAAGTAATAATAAGTTCACTTGTAATCCTATTATTAGGTAGTGGCAGTTGTCAATGAAGGAGTTGTCCCTTTTAAAGTAGACCCTTTACAGACAAGACTTCTGTAGTTATTCTAAGTCCAAACTATAGCACACTGGTACTAAATATGCTGTTTTCGACTTGTCTTGAGCTATCCAATAAGGGTGTTCCCCTCGCGGCAGGCATCAGTCTTCTGCTACATTATTTGCAGGATGCTCCACTAAAAAGGTTTAGTTTTTTCCACTATGTCCCGGAAGGCTTGTGTAGTGGACAAGGACAATTCTGCGCACTAATTACCCATACGTGTCCTAGCACTTAGAAAGTTACTCTCAGGCACTGGTGCTGATGAGGTCCATAAGCTAGATTCAGCTGTAACCCTCTCAAGGCTTGCTTCATATTTATACATAGACTCACTGTCTGGTGCTTGGTTGCTGTAGAGAAATGTTCGCTGTACTCCCTCCAGACTACATGGTGGACGATGCCTGTTTCTCTCCTCCATACACTTGCTTTTCCTCCTCTCACTAACTTCTTCTCTTCCTGTTCTTCTCTACATTCTTCTCATCTAAGCTAGACACACCTAAGATATATATATATATATATATATGTGTATATATATATATATATATATATATATGCAGAGAATCGGACAGCACTCCAAGACTTGAAAAAAGTAGAAATCTTTATTCACCCATGTGAAAAATAATTGCAACGTTTCAGCTCACAATCGAGCCTTTCTCAAGCCTTGAGAAAGGCTCGATTGTGAGCTGAAACGTTGCAATTATTTTTCACATGGGTGAATAAAGATTTCTACTTTTTTCAAGTCTTGGAGTGCTGTCCGATTCTCTGCATATATTAGAAGGTGGAAAGCTCATTCCTTTGGACATAGCACCTGAGCCAACAGACTGGTGCCGCCAAATCTCCTTTTCTGCTATATATATATATATATATATATATATATATATATATATATGGTGAGAGCACCACCTAGGGGCAAATGGGTGAAATGACAATGCCAGACTGATAATAGGAAATACCATACAATGCAAATACATAGGCAGATGTTTAAAGTGTCCCATTTACACACTGATGTGGGACGCTGCACCAGCATGTGAGCAGTCCAGAGGTGACATTTCATGCCTACCTGCACGTCATCCTTGTATAATATTTATATCCTAATTTTGGAAGCTGAATTTTGGTATCCTGACACGGCCACTACACAGTGTACGGATCCTTCTGCTTCCAGCTCGGTCCGCTGTTTGGTTTACAGCATCTGGGGCTGCTCGAAACACATTTAATGCAAGCAAAATAAAAATATGGTTATAAAATGTACTATAAAGCAAAAGTAAAGAGGAGCAGATGAATGTCGCACTAAGTAAATGAGTCTTAAAAGTGTATAAATGAAAAGTATGTGTGTGAGTGTCAGAGTAGCCAGAAGGAAGTATCCCCCTTCACAACAATTTCTGTTTTTGAAAACATTAATGTCCTATATGGACCCACTGAAATCTTAACCCATTCATGCATAATGCCGTACATGTACAGCATTATTTGCAGGGAATTTTATGAAGCGGGCCGCTGCTCTGAGCCCACTCCATACGTTGCAGGTGTCGGCTGTATAATACAGCAGGCACCCGGCTGCAATGACCAGGATTGGCAATGATGCCGAAACATCAGCGATTGCAGCATCTGTGGGGTAAGCAAGAGGGATGCGGCTCCCTCTGCCTTCCGATCGGAGGCCCCAAAGGGAAATCTCGGGGCTCCGATCAGTTGCCATGACAATCTGGGCCCTGCTGGGGATTCCCAGGCTTTTCATGTGCACAAGGCACAACTCAGCAGGTGACGCATCAAAATCCCATTCACCTTAATAGATATCTGTTATGGTGAATGGGACAAAGGATCAAAATATCCCAAGTACTAGCCCCCTAAGGAGGTTAACAGTTAAAGAAAAAAGTAAAAAAAAAAAATGTTAAAAATGTCTGAACCATTAAAATATTTGAAAAAATGTCCTGTGTGGTGAACGCTGTAATGGAAAAAAAAAACAATAAAAACACATGATTCACAATTTTTTGGTCACCTTGTTCGTGACCAAAAAAAAAAAAAAAAACTCATACAGCTCTGTAGACTGAAATATAAAAAAAAGTTATGGATATCAGAAAATGGCAATGCAAAGAAAATTTCGATTTATGTTATTATTTTTTCAAATGTTTAATTTTTTTAAAAAAATACAAAAACTATACAAGTTTGGTATCGCTGTGATCATATTGAGCTAAAGAATAATTACATCAATTACATCATGTCATGTATAGCTCACATTGAATGACGTAATGTCAAAACCCCAAAAACCTCGGCAGATTTTTTTTTTTTCAATTATACTCCACAATGCATCTTGTTCCCTAGAAAAAATTAGCCCTCATATGGTTATGTGAATGGAAAAATAAAAAACTTCATGGCTATTGGAATGTGGCGAGGAAAAATAAAAAATTCAAAAATGAAAATAGGCTCCCGCAAATAAATTGGGAGAATTGGCAGCAGGTATTCCATTTCATTCCAGTGCTACCACCAAAGATGTGAAGAATTACGTAGTGTACATCAAAATCAAGACCTACCTGTGTAATGGGGTGCTGGTCCCCAGCTCTTTGTGGTAATTCTCTACTATCGCTAATAGATGGTGGCCCTGATCTGGCAACTCTCCTCTGCTAACCCAAAATTTTCTATGGGATTTCCAAATCAAACTACACGTTTAAAGGGAATGCGTCACCCAAATTTTTTGTCTGCAAGTTAAAACCAGATAGTGACACGTATCCCTTTTCTGTTTTCATCTATTTAATTTAATGTTTGTGTGTGTAGTTAAAAGATATTGACAGTATCCCCCATAACAGTGACCTCTAGAGCACCCCGCCTGCTTAACAGTGACCTCCACAACCCCCCACCCCTTAACGCTAACCCCCCCACAGTGCCCCGTCTACTTAAAATGTGACCTTCACAGTAGCCCTGCAAATAATTGGAAAGCATGGGGTGAAAATCTCCACTTAAAACATAGTCTATGATGTTCCCCGAGTCACAGGAGGCGGCTGTGCAAAATTTCAGGGATTCCTTTAGTGGACACACACACATACATACGTACATACATACATACACTCAGCTTTATATATTACATTGCAGATGTATTTATCCTGTTTTCTGAACATTATTATGGGGGCTGCCATCTTGCATCAGCTGTTCTTAACAGCATTTAGAAATCATCAAAACAATTGCTTTACAGCAGCCCCATGGGCCATAGACACAATGGTCAGGTGGGGACCTCATATACTTCTATGGGAGAGTTTTCTAGGAATGTTCTGTGACCTGTGCAGAGGTCATTGTACTAGGAAAGAATAGATAACAATCACCTATTGTGAATGGTGGATTCTGTTTTATCTGTCACTGTCATTGTAATCCTGCCTGTAATGATATGACCTCTGTCTATAGATAAGCAGGTAACTGCAGTAAAGTGTTCTGTACAGACCAAAAAGTGGCGCCTATTATTAGGCTTAGTGGTCAGTGTGAAAACTGCAAGATTTTATGTTTTTTTGTTTAAATATATATATTGACATGGAAAATTAAAATTAACCAACAAAAATTCTTTAATAATAGGTTAAACATAAAAATGTGATTTAAATAATAGGTCATTTTCTGATGACACATTTCCTATAACTCCTTCAGGACTGGGGGATTTTCCATTTTTGCGTTTTCATTTTTCACTCTCCGCATTCCCATAGTCCTAACTTTTTTATTTTTCCATTCATATAGCCTTATGAGGGCTTATTTTTTTAGGGAGAAATTGTACAATCTAATGGTACCATTTACGGTTAGATACCATGTATTAGGAAGCTGAAAGAAATTCCAATTGGGGTTGAATTGTGAAAAAACGCAATTCTGATAAGGGTTTTTATTTTTTTTTAAAACACTGTACACTATGCGGTAAAATTGACCTGTTACTTTCATTCTCCAGGTCAGTACGGTTACAACGATACCACACTTGTATAATTTTTCATTGCGTTTTAATACTGAAATTTTTTTTTTAAACCTTTTAGGAAAACAAAAAAATTATAACCATATTCTGACCCCTATTAATGTGTACGGGGCTGTGGGACAATCTGTTCTTTAAGTGATACCAGTGTGTGTGTGCGACTTTTTGATCACTTTTTATAAAAAAAAATATTGGGTAGTTGAAGTAACCAAAAATGGCAAATTGGCTGTTTTTAATTTTTTTTTCCTGTTACGCCATTTGCCGTATGCCATTCATATTGTTATATTTAAATTTTATGGACATTTTCGCACGCGGCGATGCCCATGATGTTCATTTTTTTATTGGTTAAGTATTTTTATTTTAAGGAAAGGGGAGTGATTTGAACGTTTAGTTTTTTTGTAACTTTTTTTGATATTTGTAAAACTTTTTTTTACCTTTTTTTTAAGTCACCTTGGGTGACAATAACTGGCAATCATTAGATTGCCTATTGTGTTCATTGATGTCTATATAGACATCATTGAACACTACATTTGCACTATACCAATACAATGCTGCAACCTAGTGGCCTGTATTGGTATATTCCTGAAATAGGCGCCGAAGCCTCAAGCATGCTTCGGGCTATTTCAGCAATGTATAGTTTCTCCGATCTCAGTCGGGGAATGCTGTTACCGAAGCGGAAGCGTGTGACTTCTGCTTCCGGTCTGATCATATGCCGTGGTCACGGCATCTGAAGGGTAAAATGCATGCGATCAGCCTTATGGCTGATCGCATACATGTGCCACGGGTCATACATGTGCCATGGGTAGCAGAAACCCGGCGGCTATGGCGCCCGCTGCACGTGCGAGCAGGCGCTATGTTTAGGGACCGGACCGCCGCTGTACATATACGGCGGAGGTCCTTAAGAGGTTAAGGTCCATATTTTTCTCACTGATAGCTAAGTACTCTGTATCATCATAACGCTCTTACTGTAAGGGAAATCAGCTCTCCATGCAATGACTTCCTGATCAGCCTGTGATAGACTTGTGTGTATACACAGTAGCTCAGGAAGGAGGAAGACAGCGGCAGCCCGAACCAATGATGACAAAGAGGATGTCTCTAAGACTACCACAGCAGCAAGATCTGAGGAAAATAAATAGCAGATAATCATCTTCTGTAGGTACTGATTTACATATAATTTCTGAGCTCCTAACTGGACAGTTCCTTTAAAAAGTTGGTGTATTTTTGACCCTAATAGATACCTAGGGCAAAACTAATTTATATTTCAGCTGTCAAAAAATGATCAGGACCTGTTCCTCCCTATAGAGCAGAGGACCGATGGATGAGACCCTAGAGAGCAGTGGCCTATCAGGAGAGAGAAGGGCAGAATCTGTTTGACGCAGTGACAAGAGAAGGTAGAGAATTAAGAGAGATAAGTACTGGGAGCAAGGAGGTGAGGAAGCAGCCTCAGAAAGTACAGAAGCTAACATAGAGCCAGAATCCAAGAACAGGACCTTCCTTCTGGGTGCAGTAGGAGTTATGTTCTGGCCTCTCTCAACCCTGTTGAGAAACAAACCGGAGTGGGCTGTTTTATATACGAGCAAAAGGTTAACAATGTTTTTGCTCCATATCTCATCATACAGTACAGTTTTAAATATGAGGCTACCATCATTTTATCAGCAGTCATCTTGGCTATCCCATACATGAATTGGACTTGCTACTATTTAGCATATGAGGTTATGGGGTTGTTACACTGCCAAAGGCGTTGGATACTTGACCAGGTTCGATGGTGGTCTCAATGCTTAGCTATATCTGACTATCCTACAAGATGAGTTGCTTTGTACACTCGAGTACTATGAGTATGAAAAGGACGACATAGTGTTCCAACAGAACAAACGACCCAAAGCATACTTCGAGATTGGCAAAGAAATGGTTCAATGACAATAAAGTAGAGGTGCTGGATTGGCCCCCACAGTCCCCAGACCTCAACCCAATCAAACACTTGTTGGTAGAGTAAAAAAAAAGCTGTATTTGTACCTAAGTGAGTCGACCAGTATGCACCAACATTGGGAATGTGTACAAGAGACCTGGGAACAGATTTCAGTCAAGACATGCTTGAATCTGATCAAAATCATGCCCAGAAGGATTCAGGCAGTGTTGAAAGCCAAAGGAAGGTGGATTTACAAAATACAAAAATAATGCAAATTAAAATTTAGAATTTTAGGAGAAAATCAGTAATGATGCAGTTACATGACAATAATCTGCGTAACTAATCATATGCTAAGTAGTTGCAAGTCCAATTTATGTATGAGATAGCCAAGATGGCTGTCTATAAAATGATGGTAGTCTCACGTTTGAAGCTGTAGTAGATGGTGAGATATGGAGCCTGAAAGTCAGTGTACATTTATAGTGTCAGTGGAGAAGGATCCCACTGTCTCTTCTCTACATTCAGGATCTTTTGGCCTAGAATCTGTGGGCTTCCAGTGGAGAACATTATTTCTTATAAGACAGTTACCAGTGCAGAGAGTGTTTGTAAAGAGGGTCTCTTGTTCTGACAGACTCAATGTATTACATAGTCGCCCATTTATTTCAGTAGCCTCTGCAAGGACAATAAACAGCCACTGGGATCATTGCTGATCACCAAAGGTTCAATTGTGATAAAGAAAGCAAACCTATTAAATATTTTTTTCTCCACTGTATTCACTGAGGAAAATAAACTGTCAGATGAAATGCAGAATGTGAAAGTAAATTCCCCATTAAAAGTGCCCTGTTTGACCCAGGAAGAAGTACAACAGCGACTTAAAAAGGTTAAAATAGACAAATCGCCAGGACCAGATGGCATACACCCCAGTATCCCAAGAGAATTCAGTAATGTCATAGCCAGACCCTTATTTCTGATATTTACAGACTCTACAGTCGTGGCCAAAAGTTTTGAGAATGACACAAATATTAGTTTTCACAAAGTTTGCTGCTAAACTGCTTTTAGATCTTTGTTTCAGTTGTTTCTGTGATGTAGTGAAATATAATTACACGCACTTCATACGTTTCAAAGGCTTTCATCGACAATTACATGACATTTTATGCAAAGAGGCAGTATTTGCAGTGTTGGCCCTTCTTTTTCAGGACCTCTGCAATTCGACTGGGCATGCTCTCAATCAACTTCTGGGCCGATTCCTGACTGATAGCAACCCATTCTTTCATAATCACTTCTTGGAGTTTGTCAAAATTAGTGGGTTTTTGTTTGTCCACCCGCCTCTTGAGGATTGACCACAAGTTCTCAATGAGATTAAGATCTGGGGAGTTTCCAGGCCATGGACCCAAAATGTAAACGTTTTGGTCCCCGAGCCACTTAGTTATCACTTTTGCCTTATGGCACGGTGCTCCATCGTGCTGGAAAATGCATTGTTCTTCACCAAACTGTTGTTGGATTGTTGGAAGAAGTTGTTGTTGGAGGGTGTTTTGGTACCATTCTTTATTCATGGCTGTGTTTTTGGGCAAAATTGGGAGTGAGCCCACTCCCTTGGATGAGAAGCAACCCCACACATGAATGGTCTCAGGATGCTTTACTGTTGGCATGACACAGGACTGATGGTAGCACTCACCTTTTCTTCTCCGGACAAGCCTTTTTCCTGATGCCCCAAACAATCGGAAAGAGGCTTTATCGGAGAATATGACTTTGCCCCAGTCCTCAGCAGTCCATTTACCATATTTTCTGCAGAAGATCAATATGTCCCTGATGTTTTTTTTTTTTTTTTAGAGAAGTGGCTTCTTTGCTGCCCTTCTTGACACCAGGCCATCTTCCAAATGTCTTCGCCTCACTGTGCGTGCAGATGCGCTCACACCTGCCGGCTGCCATTCCTGAGCAAGCTCTGCACTGGTGGCACTCCGATCCCGCAGCTGAATCCTCTTTAGGAGACGATCCTGGCGCTTGCTGGACTTTCTTGGACGCCCTGAAGCCTTCTTAACAAGAATTGAACCTCTTTCCTTGAAGTTCTCGATGATCCTATAAATTTTTGATTGAGGTGCAATCTTAGTAGCCACAATATCCTTGCCTGTGAAGCCATTTTTATGCAACGCAATGATGGCTGCATGCATTTCTATGCAGGTCACCATGGTTAACAATGGAAGAACAATGATTTCAAGCATCACCCTCCTTTTAACAGGTCAAGTCTGCCATTTTAACCCAATCCGCCTGACATAATGATCTCCAGCCTTTTGCTCGTCAACATTCTCACCTGAGTTAACAAGACTATTACTGAAATGATCTCAGCAGGTTTTTTAATGACAGCAATGAAATGCAGTGGAAAGGTTTTTTGTGATTAAGTTAATTTTCATGGCAAAGAAGGACTATGCAATTCATCTGATCACTCTTCATAAGATTCTGGAGTATATGCAAATTGCTATTATAAAAACTTAAGCAGCAACTTTTCCAATTTCCAATATTTATGTAATTCTTAAAACTTTTGGCCACGACTGTATACTGACAGGGAGTGTTCCACAGGATTGGCGCATAGCAAATGTGGTGCCAATATTAAAAAAGGGTGCAAAAACAGACCCCGGAAACTATAGGCCGGTAAGTTTAACATCTGTTGTGGGTAAACTGTTTAAAGGTTTTCTAAGAGATGCTATCTTGGAGGATCTCAATGAAAACAATCAAATAACATCATATCAGCATGGCTTCATGAGGGATCGGTCATGTCAAACTAATTTAATCAGTTTCTATGAGGAGGTAAGCTCTAGATTTGACAGTGGTGAATCAATGGATGTCGTATATCTGGACTTCTCCAAAACATTTGACACTGTACCACATGAAAGGTTAGTATATAAAATGAGAATGCTCGGACTGGGAGAAAATGTTTGTATGTGGGTAAGTAACTGGCTTAATTATAGAAAACAGAGGGTGGTTATTAATGGTACACACTCAGATTGGGTCACTGTTAGTAGCGGAGTACCTCAGGGGTCAGTATTGGGCCCTATTCTCTTCAATATACACTGCCTGTCCCAAAAAAAAGTTGCCACAAAAAAAAAAAAAAAAAAGATTCTCAATGGGGTTAAGGTCTGGACTCTGTGGTGGCCAATTCATGTGTGAAAATGATGTCTCATGCTCCCTGAACCACTTTTTAACTATTTGAGCCCGATCAATCCTGGCATTGTCATCTTGGAATATGCCCGTGCCATCAGAAAAAAACAAACCCATTGATGGAATAACCTGATTATTCAGTATGTTCAGGTAGTCAGCTGACCTTATTCTTGGAGCACATACTGTTGCTGAACCTAGACCTGACCAACTGCAGCAACCCGAGATCATAGCACAGCCCCCACAGGCTTGTACAGTAGGCACTAGGCATGATGGGTGCATCACTTCATCTGCCTCTCTTCTTACCCTGATGCGCCCATCACTCTGGGACAGGGTAAATCTTGACTCATCAGACCACATGACCTTCTTCTATTGCTCTAGAGTCCAATCTTTATGCTCCCTAGCAAATTGATGCCTTTTTTTATGGTTTGCCTCACTGATTAGTGGTTTTCTTACAGCTACACAGCTGTTCAGTCCCGATCCCTTGAGTTCCCTTCGCATTGTGCGTGTGGATATGCTCTTACTTTCACTATTAAACATAGCCCTACTGTTGTTTTTCTTCGATTTGATTTCACCAGACGTTTAAGTGATCGCCGATCATAATCATTCAGGATTTTTTCCCCACCACATTTCTTCCTCGAATACGATGTGTCCCCACCATCCTTCCAGTTTTTAATAATGCGTTGGACAGTTCTTAAGCCAATTTTTGTAGTTTATGCAATCTCCTTAGATGTTTTCTCTGTTTGATGCATGCCAATGATTTGACCCTTCTCAAACAGACTAACATCTTTTCCACGACCACGAGATGTGTCTTTCGACATGGTTGTTTAAGAAATGAGAAGCAACTCATTGCCCCAGTTGGGGTTAAATAACTTGTTGCCAGCTGAAAGATAATTGCCCATGCAGTAATTATCCAATAGGAGGCTCATAACTATTTGCTTAGTAAAATCCAGGTGGCGACTTTTTTGGACAGGCAGTGTATTTATTAATGACGGTAGAAGGCTTGCACAGTAAAATAATTTTTTTTGCAGATGACACAAAACTGTGTAAAGTAATTAACACTGAGGAGGACAGTATACTGCTACAGCTGGATCTCGATTGGAGGCTTGGGCAGATACATAAGTGGCAGATGAGGTTTAACACTGACAAATGTAAGGTTATGCACATGGGAATGAATAATGCAAATCACCCATACATACTAAATGGTAAAATACTCGGTAACACTGACATGGAAATAGACCTAGGAATTTTAATAAACGGCAAACTAAGCAGTAAAAAACAGTGTCAGGCAGCTGCTGCCAAGGCCAATAAGATAATGAGTTGCATCAAAAGGGGCATAGATGCCCGTGGTGAGAACATAGTCCTACCACTTTACAAATCACTAGTCAGATCACACATGGAGTACTGTGTACAGTTCTGGGCTCCTGTGAACAAGGCAGACATAGCAGAGCTGGAGAGGGTTCCGAGGACTAAAGTAATAACTGGAATGGGGCAACTACAGTACCCTGAAAGATTATCAACATTAGGGTTATTCACTGTAGAAAAAAGAGGGGAGATCTAATTACTATGTATAAATATATCAGGGGACAGTGCAGAGATCTCTCCCTTCATCTATTTATCCCCAGGACTGTGACTGTGACGAGGGGACACCCTCTGCGTCTGGAGGAAAGAAGGTTTGTACACAAACATAGAAATGGATTCTTTACGGTAAGAGCAGTGAGACTATGGAACGCTCTGCCTGAGGAGGTGGTGATGGTGAGTACAATAAAGGAATTCAAGAGGGGCCTGGATGTATTTCTGGAGTGTAATAATATTACAGGCTATAGCTACTAGAGAGGGGTCGTTGATCCAGGGAGTTATTCTGATTGCCTGATTGGAGTCGAGAAGGAATTTTTTCCCCCTTAAGTGGGGAGAATTGGCTTGTGCCTCACATTTTTTTTTTTTGTTTTTTTTTTGCCTTCCTCTGGATCAACTTGCAGGATAACAGGCCGAACTGGATGGACAGATGTCTTTTTTCGGCCTTATATACTATCTTACTATGTTATCTAAAAACCGAACACATAACCTTATCATTGACTCACTCTCTACTTCTTAATCTACTTCCATCAAGGTTCTTTTAAGTTCACATTTCACAATGGTGGATCTTCTCACAGCCTAAAGGCCTGAATGCGTGAAGATGTCAGTGTAAGATACAGCTTTCCAGAATGCATGGTTTATTCTCTAAAGGAATGCTGTTCGAGCACGTAGTGTTCTAGAGAATTTGACCATTTCACCACTAAAAGTTTGCTTTTCTGCTACTGTCAAGGAAATGTGAATGTATATGTATGTATTGTATTACACAATTTACAGGAGGACTCAAGCTTCCTTCATGTTTCACTGGAAGTAGTAATCTTAAATAATTCTGTGGGTTTTCTTCTCATCCACAATGGTACAGATGTCATCTCATAAAGGAAACAGGTTCTTGGCAATAACCTGGTTCAGGATCCGACTAGAGGGACGGCCACACTGGACTTAGTATTACCAATAGACCTGACAGAACAACAGATGTGCAGGTTGGGGGACATCTAGGAAATAGTGACCATGAAGTAATAACCGTCCAATTGTCATTAAAAAGAGTGTTTCTTCAGGGAGAAACAAAAATACCAAACTTCAAAAAACCTAGGCCTAACTAACTGGGACAAAGCATCCTAAAATCTAATTGTGAGAGGTACATACCTTATGGGAATAAAAGGTTAAGGAACAAGAAAAAAAAAAACAATGTGGATAAATAGAAATGTAAAGAAAAGTAATGAAGAAAAAGGAAATTCAGCAGCTCTCACCTGCCCCTCCTTCAGCTGTGAGCACGGAAGGCCCGTGTCAGGTAACGGGCAGCAAATGCGAAAAGAGGTTGAAAGAAATCCAGCTCCACTTGAATAAAGGAATGTAGATTTATTTTGCTTGCGGTAAAAACTCATCCATGAATTACAAAAATAGCAGTCTTGTCTAAGCTTTTCGGGCTACCAGAGACAAATCCAGCCCTTCCTCATGACCTGAGGAATTGTCTCTGGTAGCCCGAAAAGCTTAAACAAGACTGTTATTTTTGTAATTCATGGATGAGTTTTTACCGCAAGCAAAATAAATCTACATTCCTTTATTCAATTGGAGCTGGATTTCTTTCAACCTCTTTTCGCATAAAGAAAAGTAATAAATGACAAAAATAAAGCATTTAAATCACTAACACAGGAGGGTAGCGAGGAAGTATTGAAAAACTATAAGGAAAAAGTAGAATATGTAAAAGACAAATAAAAGCTGCCAAACTAGAGACCGAGAGATTAATTGCCAAAGAGAGTAAAACTAACCATAAAATGTTCTTCAGTTATATAAATGGTAAAAAGTATAAATCTGAAGGTGTTGGCCCTTTACAGAGTGATGAGGGGGAGTTGCAGAGAGCGGTGAGGAGAAAGCACAGCTATTAAATATTTTTTTCTCCACTGTATGCACTGAAGAAAATAAACTGTCAGATGAAATGCAGAATGTAAAAGTAAATTCACCATTAAAAGTGCTCTGTCTGGTCCAGGAAGAAGTTCAGTGGCATCTTAAAAATATTAAAATAGACAAATCGCCGGGAACAGATGGCATACACTCCCATATCCTAAGAGAATTAAGTAATTTCCTAGCCAAACCCTTATTTCTGATATTTAAAGACTCTATACTGACATGGAGTGTTCCACAGGATTGGCGCATAGCAAATGTGGTGCCAATATTCAAAAAGGGTCCAGAAACAGAGCCTTGAAACTATAGGCCAGTAAGTTTAACATCTGTCATGGGTAAACTGTTTGAAGGTTTTCTAAGAGATGCTATCTTGGAGTACCTCAATGAAAATAAGCATATAACGCCATATCAGCATGGCTTTATGAGGGATCGATCATGTCAAACTAATTTAATCAGTTTCTATGAGAAGGTAAGTTCTAGACTTGACCGCGGTGAATCAATGGATATCGTATATCTGGACTTCGCTAAAGCATTTGACACTGTAACGGCTCTATTCTCTTCAATATATTTATTAATGATCTTGTAGAAGGCTTGCACAGTAAAATATCAATTTTTGCAGATGATACTAAACTGTTTAAAGTGATGAACACAGAAGAGGACAGTATACTGCTACATATGGATCTGCATAGATTAGAGGCTTGGGCAGAGAAGTGGCAGATGAGATTTAACACTGACAAATTTAAGTTAATGCACATCGGAAAGAATAATGTCACCAGTACATACTAGATGGTAAAACACTGGGTAACACTGACATGGAAAAGGACCTAGGAATTTTTGTGAACAGCTAACTAAGCTGTAGAAGCCAGTGCCAGACAGCTGCTGCCAAGGCCAATAGGATAATGGGTTGCATCAAAAGGAGCATAGATGCCCGTGATGAGAACATAGTCCTACCACTTTGCAAATTATTAGTCAGACCACACATGGAATTCTGTGTACAGTTCTGGGCTCCTGTGAGCAAGACAGACATAGCAGGGCTGGAGAGGGTTCAGAGGAGGCCAACTAAAGTAATAACTGGAATGGGTGGACTGTAGTACCCTGAAATATTATCAAAATTAGGGTTATTCGCTTTTGAAAAAAAACGACTCGGGAAAGATCTAATAACTATATATAAATATATCAGGGGTCAATACAGAGATCTCTCCTATCATCTATTTATCCCCAGGACTGTGACTGTGACGAGGGGGCATCCCCTGTGTGTGAAGGAAAGAAGGTTTGTACACAAACATAAAAGAGGATTCTTTACGGTAAGAGCAGTGAGACTATGGAACTCTCTGCCTGAGGAGGTGGTGATGGTGAATTCACTAAAAGAGTTCAAGAGGGTCCTGGATATATTTCTGGAGTGTAATAATATTATAAGATATAGCTACTAGAGAGGGGATCCAGGGAGTTATTCTGATTGCCTGATTGGAGTCGAGAAGGAATTTTTTCCCCCTTAAGTGTGGAGAATTGGCTTGTACCTCACAGTATTTTTTTTTGCCTTCCTCTGGATCAACTTGCAGGATAACAGGCTGAACTGGATGGACGGATGTGTTTTTTTCAACCTTTTAAACTACAGTTAGGTCCATATATATTTGGACACTGACATAATATTTTTTTTTACCTGTTTACTAAAACATAATCAAGTTATAGTTATATAATGGACATGGAAATAAAGTACATACTTTTAGCTTTCATTTGAAGTTATTCACATTACATTTGATGAAAGGTTTAGGAATTTCAGCTCTTATACATGTGGCACCCTGTTTTTAAAGGGACCAAAAGTAATTGGACAATTGACGCAAAGGCTGTTTCATGGGCAGGTGTGGGCAATTCCTTCATTATTTTATTCTCAATTAAGCACATAAAAGGCCTGGAGTTGATTTGAGGTGTGGTGCTTGCATTTTGAAGATTTTGCTGAGAAGTAAACATTCGGGCAAAGGAGCTCTCCATGCAGGTGAAACAAGCCATCCTTCATCTACGAAAACAGAAAAAACACATCCGAGAAATTGATACACTATTAGAAGTGGCAAAATCTACAGTTTGGTACATCCTGAGAAAGAAAGAAAGCACTGTTGACCTCAACAATGCAAAAAGACCTGGACGCCCACGGAAGACAACAGTTGAGGATGATCGGAGAATAATTACCATGGTGAAGAGTAACCCCTTCACAACAGCCAACCAAGTGAACAACACTCTCCAGGATATAGGCGTATCAAGATCCAAAGCTACCATAAAGAGAAGATTGCATGAAAGTATATACACAGGGTTCACTGCACGTTGCAAGCCACTCATAAGCCTCAAGGATAAGAAGGCTAGATTGGAGTTTGCTAAAAAAAAATCAAAAAAAAAGGCACACTTCTGGAAGAACATTCTTTGGACAGATGAAACCAAGATCAACCTCTACCAGAATGATGGAAAGAAAAAGGTATGGTGAAGGCTTGGCACAGCTCATGATCCAAAGCATACAACATCATCTGTAAAACATGGTGAATGCAGTGTAATGGCTTGAGCATGCATGGCTGCCAGTGGCACTGGGTCCCTAGTGTTTATTGATGATGTGACACAGGACAGAAGCATGCAGATGAATTCTGGGGGTTTCAGAGACATACTGTGTGCTCAAATATAGCCAAACTGATTGGTCGACGTTTTATCATACAGATGGACAATGACCCAAAACATAAAGCCAAAGCAACCCAGGAGTTTATTAAAGCAAAGAAGTGGAATGTTCTTGAATGGCCAAGTCGGTCACCTGATCTGAACCCAATAGAGCACGGGTGTCAAACACAAGGCCCGCGGGCCGAATTCGGCCCGCCAGACCTCGTCATGTGGCCCGCGTAGCTGCCGTCGGCCGCCAGCCTTCACCTTTTATTATCACTTCCTGCAGGCGGCCCCTGCAGGAAGTGATAATAAATCACATAAGGAGCGCTGTGTATTACCGGTACTTACAACTACAAGCGCTCGCTGAGAGGAGGAGGGAGGAGGCAGGCTGGGAGGATGGGCGCTGGCAGTGTGAGTCATACGTCACGTGCCTGCGCTGCCCACTTTATGAATGAAGCAGGCGGCGTGGGCGCATGACGTATGACTCACGCTGCCAGCGCCTGTCCTCCCGGCCTGCCTCCTCCCTCCTCTCGGCGAGCGCTTGTAGTTGTAAGTACCGGTAATACACAGCGCTCCTTATGCGATTATATACATACGGTAACCATTAACTATTAGAGATACGATTATACAGTGAGCGGGGCCCGTGTAGTAGAATAGTCACCGCACGGGCCCCGCTGTCATTATAAAAGATGCCGGCCCCTAGCCCATGTATTGAGGGTCATTCACTACAGGGACACTTATGGAGGGGATCTGTGGATGACACATAGCATAAGATGCTATATATGTGTCATCCACAGATCCCCCCCATAACTGTCATACACAGATCCCCCATAAGAGCAACCCACAGATCCCCCATAAGTGTAACCCACAGATCCCCCATAAGTGTCACCCACAGAAACCCCATAAGTGTCACCCACAGATCCCCCATAAGTGTCACTCACAGATCCCCCATAAGTCCGATACAACCGGCCCTTTGAGGGTGACCAAACTGCTGATGCGGCCCCCGATGAATTTGAGTTTGACACCCCTGCAATAGAGCATTCATTTCACTTGTTTAAAACTAAACTTCAGACAGAAAGGCCCACAAACAAACAGCAACTGAAAACCGCTGCAGTAAAGGCCTGGCAGAGCATTAAGAAGAAGGAAACACCGCGTCTGGTGATGTCCATGAGTTCAAGACTTCAGGCAGTCATTGCCAACAAAGGGTTTTTAACCAAGTATTAGAAATTAACCTTTTATTTACAATTATTTAATTTGTCCAATTACGTTTGAGCCCCTGAAATGAAGGGTTTGAGTTTAAAAATGCTTTAGTTCCTCACTTTTTTATGCAATCATTTTGTTCAACCCACTGAATAAAAGCTGAAAGTCTGAACTTCAACTGCATCTGAATAGTTTTGTTCAAAATCCATTCTGGTAATGTACAGAGCAATTAGAAAAATGTTGTCTCTGTCCAAATATATATGGACCTAACATTATGTTACTATGTTACCTTCCTACCTGCAGATTTCACTGTTGATATTGTGTTTTTATGACCAGCTACGTATTGGTGAATTGCTTACTGAAGCAAAAAAAAAAAAAAGGTTTTGGGAAGCCCTGGGTACTATGTAAAGAGTTTTGTCAGCCAGAAATGTCTAAATATTCACCAACCAAATATTTCTACTAATGCGGCTTTAATTTTTAACATGTTTTGACATCTTGTTACTTCCACATGTTTGGCTCTCATTCACAGGGTACTACTGTAGCTTGTGCATGGACCTTGTACCATGGCACACAGAGTCAGTGCAGGTCTATATTACGGACCTATAGAACTTAATGGTTCACCCTATAGTGTTCAGTATAGGCCCATATCATGCCATAGGTGGCATGTACATATCCATACTCCATAGATGAATACAATCAGGGATTGAATGGCCTAAAAGTGGCCCTATATGGTGTATAGGTCAAAACTGACAGAACGCAGGGCAATGCAAATCAGCAATACCATAGTGCAGCACAAATAATGCCCTAAATACCACAGTGCAACACTAAATCTCCCCAGAAACTGTCCTTCTGTGGTGGACATTCTTGTTATGAATGATGCCACTGCTATTAGGGAATATTGTTGCAGTGAATGGGGTGTACTTGGTCTGCAAAAATGTTAAAGTGCATCTGTCAGCAGATTTGTACCTATGAAACTGGCTGACCTGCTGTATGTGCACTTGGCAACTGAAGGCATCTGTGTTGGTCCCATGTTCATATGTGCCCGCATTGCTGAGAAAATGATTAGTAATGAGCGAACCGGGTTCGTCCTGCGGTGGATGAACCCAGTTCGTTCATCTACATAACTCATATTCCTTCCTAATCCCTAGCTCCGTACATGTATTGCCTCCAATGAGGCTCTTTCAAGATGACGGCGGATAACGCTAGACTTCTGTAGCCTCGTACATGCACCTTTACTGTAAGTAAAGGTGTTACATTACGCATCCGAATCCGGGTTCGTTAATGATTGGCGCAAGTCCACGAATACGGGTTCTGATTTGTGATATAATGCATTAATTAATGCGCTGCTATCCTCTGCCATCTTGAAAGAGCCTCATTGGAGGCAATACATTATAGGCATGTACGGATCTAGGGAACGGGAAGGAATATGAGTTATGTAGATAAACAAAACTGGCTCGTCCACGGTTAGATAAACCAGGTTTGCTCATCACCAAAACTGATGTTTTAATATTTGCAAATGATCCTCTAGGAGCAATAGGGGTGTTGCCGTTACACCTAGAGACTCTGCTCTCTCTACAACTGCCACACCCAATGCTGGTACATATGAACATGAGACAAGCAAAGATGCCTTCAGTTGCCAAGCGCACATGCAACAGGTCAGCCAGTTTCATTGGTACAAATATTCTGACAGATGCCCCTTAAAAAGGTGATGCGCCTCAAACTAGCCACGTGAATGTCAGAACTCAAGGTTTGCCAGCAGTACATTTGCCTTGTCTTCTTCCTATAACAGCTTTTCCCCTGGTAAGGGACACATATGCACCTGGCTGTCCACATGATGTAAAATAAATTGTGATTCATCAGACCAGGTTACCTTATCACATTGCTCCGGGGTTTAGTTCTGATGCTTAACTTGCTCATTGTAGTTCCTTTCCGTGGTGGACAGGGGTCAACATGGGTTCTCTGACTGGTCTGTGGCAATGCAGCCCCATAGGTAGCAAGCTGTTATACATTCTATATTCTGATATTTTTCTGTCCTAGCCAGCAGTAACTATTTCATCAATTTGTACTACAATAGCTCTTCTAAGAAGTCAGCCCTGAAGGGCTAGCCATCGATCTCCATGTGCATCAGTCACACTTGGGTGGGCTTCTGTGCACCAGTTATCCTTTCATGGACCACTTTGGTTGGTGCTACTCACTGCATACCAGATACTGCCCTCAGACCCAGTTATCTAGCCATAAAGATTTTGGCTATTGTCAAGGTCACTGAGATCCTTACATTTGCCTATTTTTCATGCTTCCAAGACATCACTTTCAAGAACTGACTGTTCACGTGTCGCTGGATGATCAGTGGGATTCACATTACCTATCTGTAGATGTAAAGTTGTATGCTTTTTTCCATAGGAAAGAACTTTGAATATATAACCAAAGTTAACCCTTTTTTTAAAGCGATACTCTATCAACACCAGATTTAATGGGTTGAGAAAATAGCATACAGTAAGTGTATTCTATGTACTCATATATGATGATCATTCATGTGGGTGTCACAGCTGACAAAACAAGGTGTTACACTGTGACCCACTTAGGAGTCGTGGCAGATTGCAAAGTTTGCATAATGAATTAATTACGATGCCTTTCTGTACATTCATGTTGTTAGGAGGAAAGACAACTCCTTTGGTAAAATAACATGCACGCCCAACGCTCAGTGCTTCTGCTTGCTGTTGTGGTAACACATACAAATGGACACATTTTACAGAAAGAGATGAGAGCTTTCTGTACCAGAGAGGAAGTCCTAAAACGTTTTCTCCAGTTAATACCTGTAGACGCGTTGCTCGCAGATGCATTTACCCTTGACATAGTTTGGATATGACATAGTTGGAGACACAAACTCTTTGACACTCCAGCCTCGCTGTTGATACAACCAGTTTAGCAATGGAGACAATACTGTGTGTGTGGAGGAATCTGTAATATGACTTATGTGGTAGAAGGCACTGTACCAGATGAAATGAATTGTAATCTTGTAGTGTAGCATATATGGAAGTGGTACTGTGAATTTGGAGTAAGTGTAAGTCTTCAGGAAATGGAAGCAGTTTTGACAGGAAGTTTGATGCGTCGCCCTGCGATTGCTAGAACACAGACATATTTAACATTGAAAGACGTGTAGCAGTTAACCATTAGCCCTTCGAGGGGAACTTCTTTTCCACATGCTGCTCATGACAGTATGAATCTTTTGGAAAGTTGCAATTGGGAATTTCTAAAGCATCCTGCATACAGTCCTTGGGTAAAAACTTCCAGTCTGATGACATTAAAAAATAAGCCAAAAATGTACTGTTAGCGAGATAAATATTATCCGGCAGAGATGTAGTCCCTTGGTCTACTGTTTAAGTACGTGCCTCAACAGAGAAGGTGTATGTCTTTCCAGGTTTGCTTTGGTAACAACAGAGCTTGTCCTGCCACTGAGTAAAGTTTTTATTTCAGTTCAGTTGTTATTTCTTTTAGAGCTCCTTCACATACACATCTTTCATTGTCTGTGTCTCTGACATCGTCATGCTGTTTTTTTAAGTCCTGTAGCAAAGCCTTTGGGAAAAACATTTTTTAAAAATGCTATGACCAGAGCATGCTGCATTTTGAAGAAAAAAAAACAAACTCTAAAAATACTATAAACCAACAGGCTTTTTTTTTTTTTTTTTTTTTTGCAATGTATTTTATATTTTACTACAGACTGTCCCAATCCACATAGAAGCCATGAATTACATTCTGTATTAAAGGGAGTCTATCACCAAGATAGATATTATTAGAATGGGGCTCATGTCAGAAAACATGTAAGTCCTCATGGTGCTTCAAACTAGATGGTGGTATGTTTACATGATTTATAGTCATAAGGTTCCTTTAACTCCTTAATCTTTTTATGGCTGTTAGCACCCCAATCCTGGTCTAGTTTCAAATTTTAGATTGTCCAAGCAATATTGCGCATCTAGCTCAATTTGATCCTGAGTTAATAAAGGACTCGAGCAACCCTTCCATCTTCAACTGGCTGTGATCTCTCCTAGCCTGGAGGAGGAGATAAGGCAGTGGGGGATGTGCTGACAACTTGCAGGGAGAAGATGGGAGTCACAGATCCTCTCCCCTTTATAACTGTACATGACCCTATTGGGAGGGGAACATGGGATTCTGTGCATGTTATCAACTCCCTGCGTCCTCAACAATCGGAGAGCATATTTGAATCTCCCATAAAAGGAATGAGATGAGCACTTTCTCGAATAATTCCCCTCCTTTGTCCAGTTAGGCCATTCATTGTTGCCATGACCTAAACAAGCACCACAACCCCTTCACACAGCTGATTGGTGTGGGTGCTGGGAGTTGGACCCCAGCTAATCTGATATTGATGATCTGTCCTGAGGATAGGTCATCAATTGTATCCTGAAGGTAGGCCATTCATTTTTTTTATTTATTTTTTTATATATCTTTATTTTCATTTATACAAAAAGAAACGTATACATTCCAATCACATCATAGGTATAAATATCTTCAAATCACATCTTAAACAGTACGTTTCCATTTTTTCCTGAACAATTGTTTTAAACTATACTTTACCTTTACCCTCCCCCCACCCTTATGAGATGGAGGGGGGGGGGACGTGTAAAAAAAAAAAAAAAAAAAAAAAAAAAATAAAAATTTGGTAACTCCTGCCCTAAAGCATCCATTTTTTCCAAAGATCCTCAATATTTTTTTTTCCGTGGCCCTCCATCATTCGTTCTTCCTTAATAAAATTATCCACCATTTTCCTCCATTGTCTCACCATCGGGGGATCTGCCCCCACCCATTTCTTAAGTATAAGGAGTCTAGCTTGAAATAGCACTTTACAGAGAACCACACGTATATCTCTATTTAAATTTAGATGTTTAGTTGCCCCTAAAATGCAGATCACCGGGTCTTCCGGTATATAAACCTTCAGAATTACCTGTACTGTCTCCAAAATTTCCCTCCAATATCTAATCAACCTTGGGCATCTCCAGAAACAGTGTATTAAATCAGCATTTTCTCCCCCACATTTTGAACATGCATCCGAAGCTCTCACACCCATTATCTTCAATAACCGTGGGGATCGGTGCAACCTATGGACTACAAAGAACTGTGAGATCTTATGTGAGCCCCTATTGGAGACCATTGAGTAACTTCTGAGGGCATCTTCCCATTTGTCTTCAGTAAGGGATTGAATTTCGTCTTCCCATTTTTTTCCAGCAAGTATTAGAATTTGTTTCTTTTTGCTCTCCATCAATATCTTATATCTTCTTGCAGTTATACCACCTCTTTCCCCTTCTTTAGTAAATTTATGTATTATATCCGATTTTTCTTTTTTATATTTATCTTCTTGAAGGGCCATCCGCAGGGCATTCCTAAGCTGAAAATATTTATACATGTCTTTTTGGGGGATCCCGAACTCACCAACTATTATATTGAAATCTTTCAGTTTACCCTGTTTCACTATCTGACTAAGGTATTTTATCCCTTTTTTTTCCCAATTTATGTAACTCTTAATCGTGTCTAATTCCTTAAGATTTGTATTTTTCCAAATGGGTGTGTAGTGCAGAAACCCTTTAATCTTTAATATTTTTTTAATCTCCACCCATATATAATTTAATAAATTCAATATTCTATTACTTGTGCTCTTTTTGGCCAACATGCCAGATTCTAAAACCTCCAAGTGATTCCACTCTTCTTTCCACCCTAATCTATTTATGACTTGTTTAGCGATCAAACCGTTCAAAGTACCTTTTATGTGACCATATTGTGCAACTAAATAATAAAAGAAAAAATTTGGAACAGCTAAACCACCCTCGCTTACTGGGAGTTGCAACACTTCTTTTTTTTATCCTGGGGATGGCACCTTTCCAAAGAAAGTCCCCCATTAGATTTTCGAGTACCTTAAAAGTACTCTGCGGTAACCTCAACGGGGCATTTTGGAGAGCATATAGAATTTTAGGGAGAAAAATCATTTTTATCAGATTTACCCGGCCCTGTATTGACATCGGTAAACGACGCCAAATATGTATTTTAGTCCTGAGTTCTTTTAATAGGGGGAGTATATTTAGTTTTTCGTATTCAGCTATATTTCCGGAAATTTGTATACCTAAATATTTAAAGTTGTCTTGTTTCTTTAAGACCTGAACCCTTAATTCCCTTTGTAGTTGTACGTCACCTAACATCATCATATAAGACTTCCCCCAATTAATATTTAAACCGGAAAAGGAACCGAACCTATCTATTATATCAAGCACCCTATTTAACTGATCCCCAGTATTATACATAAACAAAAGAATATCATCCGCGTACATCAAAAGTTTTTCTTCTCCACCCTCGTATTGAAAACCTTTAATCTCTCTATCGTTTCTTATTATACATGCTAATGGCTCGATTGCAATGGCAAATAGTAATGGTGAGAGAGGGCATCCCTGCCTAGTGCCCCGATATAGGGCAAGAGGCAGGGACAAGCTCCCATCTACCATCACCCTTGCTCTAGGATTGTGGTATATTAACCGAATCCAACCTATAAATTCCTCACCTATACCGACCCTTTTTAGTACAGCCCATAGGTAGTCCCATTCTATACAGTCAAATGCTTTTTGGGCATCCAATGAGAGCACAGCTTTTTCCCCAGATTGTAACTTATTAACTTCAATATTTAAAAACAGCCTTCTTATATTTGAATAAATCGTTCTCCCCGGTATAAAACCTGTTTGATCCAGATTTATAACTTCCCCGATTACTTTCGACAACCTCTCGGCCAAAATCTTTGCCAAAATTTTAACGTCCGTGTTTAGGAGAGATATTGGCCTATAGGATCCTGGGTCAAGTTGTTCTTTGTCCTTTTTTGGGATTAAAGTAATAATTGCCTCTTTCATGGATTCTGGTATATTCCCCATTCTTTTGGCCTCATTCAATGTTATTTTTAACTCTGGTAATAACACCTGGGAGAACTCTTCATATATTTCAAAAGGAAGCCCATCACCCCCCGGTGCCTTATTCGACTTTACCTTGCTCAGGACTTCCTTTATTTCGGCCATCAGTATTTCTTTTTCTAAGTATTCTTTTTGGGGCTGAGATATCTGTTTAAGAGGTATCTTATCTAGATATTTGTCCAGATCTTGTTTTGAATATTGTGCCCTGGATTTATATAGTTCCTGGAAATAGTCCAGAAACACTTCTTTAATTCCTTCCGGTGTAGTGATTATTTCACCCGTTTTATCTTTGATTGCCCCTATCCATGATTTCCCTCTTTGGTTTCTTACAATACTTGCCAGAATTTTGCCCACCTTTTCTCCCTCCGAAGCTAGGCTTATCCCTTGAAAAAGTAGTTCTTTCCTACTTCTCTCCATTTGATATACCTTTAGTTTTTCTTGGTGTTCCTCCCATATTTTTCTGTTGTATTCTGAAGGCTGTACTATATAGGTCATTCTTGCTACCTCAGCTTTTTTTTCTAGTGCATTACTCAATTCTCTAGTACTCTTTTTCCAATAATTCACCTCTTTAAAAAGCAGTCCTCTTAGATATGCCTTAGCAGTATCCCATACAATTAATCTACTAGCAGTGCCAATATTCTCTAGAAATTTTTTTTTTAGTTCTTCCATTATGTTCTCTTTTTACCACATTATAGTCACCTATCGCAATCATCTTAGCTTCTTTTGTATTCAGCATAAATCTATACAATTTATACAAAACATCTGGTTTATATGGCGGTGGAATATATATATTTGCGATTACCATTTTAACACCTTCTATATTGCAATATAAGAAGAGGTACCTACCATAGTCATCCACCTCCACTGCCAGAAACTCAAATCTAATCTTATTATGTATCAAAATTGAGACCCCTCTAGAGAAAGTAGTATACACTGAATGGTAACCCTCCATTATCCATCTCTTCTGCAACCATCCTAGGGATTCTTTATCCAGATGTGTCTCTTGGAGGCAGATGATGGCTGGCAGGAACCTCTTCAACCACTCAAGGATAGCATATCTCTTTACTCTCTCGCGTAAACCCCTCACATTCAACGAAAGGATCCTAAGCATCTAGCAGAGGCGGAGCAGAGGAAAAAAAAAATAAAAAAAAATAAACAACACGTCCCCCTCTCCCCTCCCTCCCAAACAAACCACCCCTCCCTCCCGAAATACCACCCCTCCCTAAATAGCCCCCCCTTCGACTACACAGCAGTCGGGGCGACTCCATATCTCAGCATATGGACTCTTTTTAACCCCCCCCCCCCCCCGGCCTCAAAGAACCTCCTCGTCCGCCCACTCACTAACTTCCCCCGGCGCCTGGAAGAAAACAGTCCTACCCTTGTACTCTACCCTTAATTTTGCCGGAAAAAGTAGACTATATTTTAAGCCTGCCTCCCTCAATCTTTTTTTGACTGTAATGTATTCTTTCCTATGGGCATTGGTATGCGCTGAGTAGTCAGGAAACAGTCTTATCTTTTTACCATCTATTTGATATTTTTCCGAATTTCTAGCATCAGATAGTATTGCGTCGCGGTCCCTGACCAATAGACATTTGACCAATATCTGTCTGGGGTGTTCCCCCGGGAGCCATTTTTTCATAGGGACCCTATGTGCTCTTTCGTCAGAAAAAAGGGAGGAGAGAGTATCCACCCTACAGTTTTCCCTTATCCATTTCTCCATATAGTCGGTACAGTTATCTCCTTCTACCCGCTCTGGGATCCCCACACACCTTATATTGGATCTTCTTGATCTATCTTCTTGGCTTATTAGTTTTTGCTCCATCTTAGTATTCCTCTCCTTTAAAGAGAGGACCTCCTTCTCTAAATTCTGAAGCGACTGTTCCAGCCCGGGGACCCTTTTTTCCATCTCATATAATCGTTGTCTAATTTTCTCCATGTCATCCCTTATTATACTGACATCCGTCTGCACAGCCCCGATCTGAGTTGCTATACTACCCATTGCATTCTCCATCCGTGAGACTGTGCAGAGTATGTCCTTTATCATCCTCGCATCTAAGGGTGTAGAAGACACTGATGCCGACCTCTCTCCTCCTCCCTCCGTCAATCCATTATCTTGGGTCAGAGCTTGGGAACCCGGGTCTATAGTATTTTGTTTTTGTGGAGTTTTAAATCCTGGTGAACTTGGGGCTAAAAATTTATTTAAACCCTGTTGTTTGGACCCACTTTCCGGACCTGTTATTGATCTCCTACTGCTGCTACCACCCACGGGGGCAGGTTGTTTCTTTGGTGGCATTTTGTACTCCCTGTCTCTCGCATGTACAATACAGCAGAACCAACACTAAACGGGGGGAGGAAACAACAGCACAAAACGCATATGCAAGTTATCCCTGCTTCCTGTTGTTGGAGAAAAAAACTAAATCAAACAAAAAGAGACAGGTGAAGTTATGTCCATTTTTCCAGAGAGAAAAAAAAAGAGACAGAAACAGGATGGCGTAAATCCAGGCTACAACAGAGCGCGTACTAGAGCCAACGGGACAAAAACCACAACCCCGTTGTCCCTGCTTCTTTTGAATGATTTTGAGTGATAGAGCCGGAGAAAAAGGGGACAAAAAAAAAGGGGAGGTACACCAATTAAATATTCGACATCAGTCCGCCGTTAGGCTCAGAGTCCAAGTCCCGGAAACTAAGAGTGAGATATTGAGGTATTACTGGGGTTTAGTCCTATGGAAAGAGAATAATAATTTTTCTTCAGAGGGTTAGAGGGTTAGTCCAGGGGTTATATCGATCAGGCAGGGGGTGTCCACCGTAATGTTAGTGAATGTTAATAAAACCGGAGCAGTAATATTAATAGAGCAGTAATGTTAGTGAGACCGGTACAGACCCCAGTAATGCACCATCGACCGGTTGTTTTCACTCCATCCAGCTTCTCTTCCCCTTTACCTTCTTTTTAACTTCTCATCCACCCTCACTTATTACTTACTTACTTACATTAATAGTATGCCTCTGCACAACCACTTTAATTAATTTTGCTTTCTTGTATAGCACTAAGATATTCTGCAGCACTTTATTACAGATATTATCATCACCTGCTTTCCCCAATGGAGCTCACAATCTAACTTACTTATCAACATGTCTTTGGAGTGTGAGAGGAAACCATATTATCTGGAGAAAACTCAAATTGGCAAATTAGTAGGAGAACATAAAAACGCTGTGCAAATGTTGTCTTTGGTGTTAGATTAAAACCTAGGACCCCCCTGTGCTTCAAGGCACCAATGGTATCCCCTGAGCCTATGTGTATGAAAAAGATTTCTCATAATCAGAAAAGACTATCTTGCTGACTGTTGCGATAAATGTTTTCATTCACTGAAAAAAGTTGCATTGTGTTTTAGTGAACACGTTATCATAAAGCCATTATCATAGCTGTGTTACTGAATGCATACATTGCTGCAAGATAATGAGTAGATACAGCAAATGCATTTTATATCCGTAATGCAAATTAAAACCATGTTACTGAAGACATTACTTTATTAAAGGGAACCTGTCACCAGTTTTATGGTGTCCTAACTAAGGGCAACATAAATAAGTGACAGATTCGCTTAGCAAAATGCTGGGTCACTTTCTTTAATTGACCCAATCAATCTGCCAACATCTTGTATTGAAAAGCTCCAGCTGATAATGATGAGTCCTGAATATTCATGAGCTCCTGACTCTCCCGCCCACCTGCTGCTGAATGACAGTTTGTTTCCATATGAATCAGCAGCAGGTGGGCAGGGGAGTGGCTATAGCTCTGAATTAAATATACGCTGGACTCAATGACCTCACGCCGGACTCAAATCAGCTCATTAGCATGTGGCATGCGGCATCTTTGTGTGTATATTATGAGGTAACCATCTGTCACACCAGTAAGTGAATACATCTAAGGCACTTTTTAGTAGTTAATGATTTGTATATAATTAGTTAGATTATAATCAAATATCCACATGACAGGTTCCCTTTAAAACATGTAGTTCAAAGATGTTTCACTGCAAAAAAAATTTTTCATTTTATATTTTGTTTTCAAGTAATTTTTTGAAAATAAACACTGAAATAGGTGTAGGGGATGTATTTTTTTTACTGGCTTTGTGGTTATTTTCTTCTGCATAAGAGCTTATTCCTTAACACCTGTTCAAACGAGGCCTTTCATCCTTTTTGGGTGCGTCTTATTTTAAAAACGACAGGAATTTTTTTAAATAAAAAGCTCAAAGTATGGACAAATCATTGGTGTCCAATAGCATGTTATGTAAGGCCACGGCCCTGAAACCGCACCCAGTCTATACCCTTGTAAACTTGGCTGGTAATTTTTGTTGGAAAAGGTAGCAACCACAGATATGCTGAACAGACCATCCTGCCTTTTATAGAAAAGTCCTATGCTTGTCTGTAAAACGGACAAGAATAGGACATGTTCTATTTATTTATTTTTTTCCGGGCGCAACGAAATTAACATACGGATGTGGACAGCACACATATTGAAGTGAATGGGTCCGCAGCCGTCCCACACAAAATGCAGATCGGATGTGGAAAAAAAAATGTTTGTGTGCATGAGCCCTAAAGAAAATAAAACTGTTCTGGATCTTTAAATAGGGTGCCACTTCAGGAATTTATTTTGTAAAAACAAGTGTTTTTATTATGCAAGTATTATATATAGAGAGTAGCGAAGTTTTGAAAAATTCAATTCAGCTGCTTCGCCAAACTTCGACAAGAAATTCGATTTGTTATGAATTACTTCATCATGAATCGCTTTCCATTGTATGGAGCAGGCGCAATGATGGGGAATGGCAATTCCGCTGCCCCTCGTCATTTAACCCCCGAGGTGCCGCAATGATGATCGCGCATCTGTGACTCGCATTCAGCTTTTCAGGGGTTAAAAAAATATAATACTCCCCTCATCCACTTGCTCGCAGAGAGGCCATCCACTCCTGTCTTGATTGAAGAACACCGCCAAAGGACCTGCGGCAAGTGTGATGTCACCACATGGATGAGTTTAGTTTTTTTTTTGTTTTGTTTTTTCAGCCACCATTTTAGGAAAAATTGATTCGTTACCATGAAGCATGAGGAAACTCGGCTTTGTGAGAAATCAAATATTTTCTGAAACTTGGATCAAAGTCCACTTCGGATACTTCAATGCACTCAACATTATTAAAAAAAAAAAATATATATATATATATATATATACATGTCACTAGGAGAACATGTTGGAATTTTTCCAATTTTATTGAAGCTGGCTGGACTTTGTAAATATCCTCTGACATGGATCTTTCTGATAAAAAAAATCCTTTCAGAGCATTGCTTTGCATTTTAGTAAAGAGGATTGAAAAATCTGTATGATCTAGCAGTTGTTCCAGGAAGCTAGTTTCAAATAAAGGGTTGGTATCTGTATCTATATCTATTAACTCTCACGTGAGGTCATGACTCAGTAGTCACTTTAAGGCCTCTTTCACACTACCGTTTTTTTTTTCCGTTTTGCGGTCCGTTTTTTGCGTTCCGTATACGGTCCGTATACGGAACCATTCATTTCAATGGTTCCGCAAAAAAACGGAATGTGTTCCGTATGCATTCCGTTTCCGTATTTCCGTTTTTCCGTTCCGTTGAAAAGATAGAACATGTCCTATATTTGGCCGCAAATCACAGTCCGTGGCTCCATTCAAGTCAATGGGTCCGCAAAAAAAACGGAACACATACGGAAATGCATCCGTATGTCTTCCGTATCCGTTCCGTTTTTTGCGGAACCATCAATTGAAAATGTTATGCCCAGCCCAATTTTTTCTATGTAATTACTGTATACTGTATATGCCATACGGAAAAACGGAACGGAACGGAAACGGAACCACAACGGAAGCAAAAAAACGGAACAACGGATCCGTGAAAAACGGAACGCAAAACACTGAATTCAACATACTGTAGTGTGAAAGAGGCCTAAGGCTGAGTTCACACGAGCGTGACAGATTTGGTCCGGATGCGTTCAGGGTGCGTTCAGTTAAACTCGCACCATTTTGCAAGCAAGTTCAGTCAGTTTTGGCTGCAATTGCGTTTAGTTGTTCAGTTTTTTCCGCGCGGGTGCAATGCGTTTGGATGCTTTTTTCACGCGCATGATAAAAAACTGAAGGTTTACAAACAACATCTCCTAGCAACCATCAGTGAAAAACGCATCGCACCCGCACTTGCTTGCAGATGCAATGCGTTATTAACGCAGCCCCATTCACTTCTATGGAGCCAGGGCTGCGTGAAAAACGCAGAATATAGAACATGCTGCGATTTTAAAGCATTGCAGAAGTGATGCATGAAAAAAAATGCTCATGTACACGGACCCATTGAAATGAATGGGTCAGGATTCAGTGCGGGTGCTATGCGTTCACCTACTGCCTGAGCGGATCCGTTCAGACTTTCAATGTAAAGTCAATGGGGGACGGATCCGCTTGAAGATTGAGCCATATGGTGTCATCTTCAAGCGGATCCGTTCCCATTGACTTACATTGTAAGTCTGAACGGATCCGCTCGCCTCCGCACGGCCAGGCGGATAGCTGAACGCTGCAAGCAGCGTTCAGCTGTCCGCCTGGCCATGCGGAGGCGAGCGGAGCGGAGGCTGAACGCCGCCAGACTGATGCAGTCTGAGCGGATCCGCTCCATTCAGACTGCATCAGGGCTGGACGGAGGCGTACGGGTCCGCTCGTGAGCTCCTTCAAACGGAGCTCACGAGCGGACCGACGAACGCTAGTGTGAAAGGAGCCATAATCATTACTTCCTTGCTGGTTCCTCCACTTTGTGATTATCCGTACATTTTTAATTGGATCTGTGATTTTATCCTTGCTTTATAAACCGCAGCTTAAATTGCTGCTATATATGTGCGCTTTCTGCTGCTAATAGTTGTCTTAATCTTTTCAAAGCGATTATATCCTGGACTAAAAAATTTAACAAATTTAACACAAACCTTTTAAGGTAAAACAGTTTGGAAGATAATATATATATAAACATAAAAATAAAAACATATATGTCTGTATAAAATCTAAAAATATATATAAAAAGTTTGGGACTCAAATCCCTGATGCAATAATCCTATTAAATATATGCATATTCAAAATGCTCTATACACTAGGAACAATTATATCCGAATGAAGACGTAAATAATTCGTCATGGAATTAGAATTTTTTGAGTTTTTATTTCATATTATACTTAGTCCCACTACCTGTACGGGACCCTCCATCCGGAATACGTGAGTGCCTTGAACGCCCACTGTGGCCTTTGATCGCGCTACCCAAGTCCATTTGCGCTGCTGTGCATTTTTATCTAGCATTTGAAATAATAAATAGTGCATTTTAATAATGAAATAGTATATTCGCTGCTATTTAGGACTATTGGTGATTTTTATGATTGTATCGTTATATTTATTATTTATTCTACAGATACTGGTTTATGAATGTTTTAACAAATAAATGTATGGCTTAATATCTTGAGGTGTGCCCAGTCTTCCATATATTGCTTTTATATTTCCTTGCGTAGTGGGGTGTTACTACTCAAACACGGGCACCCCGTTTTGGTGGTCTCTCAAACCTGTGCGTCTGACTACCTTTGATCGATTTGGTATAATCACAGTTGTGGTACACTAAGGCCTCTTTCACACGGGCGTTGCGGGAAAATGTGTGGGTGCGTTGCAGGAACACGCACAATTTTTCCGCGCGAGTGCAAAACATTGTAATGCGTTTTGCACTCGCGTGAGAAAAATTGCGCGTGTTTGGTACCCAAACCCAAACTTCTTCACAGAAGTTTGGGCTTGGGATCGGTTTTCTGTAGATTGTATTATTTTCCCTTGCATACAGAATGCATAGTAAAATAGCGCTGGAGGGGTTAAAAAAATAATAATTTAACTCACCTTAGTCCACTTGATCGCGAAGTTGGCATCTCCTTCTGTCTTCATCTTAGCTGTGTGCAGTAACAGGACCTGTGGTGACATCACTCCGGTCATCATATGATCCATCACGTGATCTTTTACCATGGTGATGGATCATGTGATGACCGGAGTGACGTCACCACAGGTCCTGTTCCTCCACACAGCACAGAAGACAGAAGAGATGCCGGGCTGCGCGAGCAAGTGAATTAAGGTGAGTTAAATTATATTTTTTTTTATTTTTTAACCCCTCCAGCGCTATTGTACTATGCATTCTGTATTCAGAGTGCTATTATTTTCCCTTATAACCATGTTATAAGGGAAAATAATAATGATCGGGTCCCCATCGTCTCCTAGCAACGTGCGTGAAAATCACACCACATCCGCACTTGCTTGCGGATGCTTGTGATTTTCACGCAACCCCATTCATTTCTATGGGGCCTGCGTTACGTGAAAAACCCACAAAATACACTGAACGTATTTTGCGGTCCGCAAAAAATGGATCTTTAAAAAATACGGATGATGTCCATGTGCATTCCGTATTTTGCAGAATGGAACAGCTGGCCCCTAATAGAACAGTCCTATCCTTGTCCGTGATGCAGACAATAATAGGACATGTTCTATTTTTTTTTTGCGGAATGGACATTAGGAAACAGAATGCACAGGAAGTAACTTCCCTTTTTACTTTTTTGGGGCAGACCCATTGAAATGATTGGTTCCGCATATGGCTAGTAAAAAAAAAACAACTAATGAACACGGAATGAAAATACATTCATGTTCGTGAGCCCTAAGTCTGTGATTGCTTTTGATAGCAGAAAGTGATTTTGATGTTGCCTCTCTGTAGCGGGTAACAAGCAAAATCTGGTTGCCACGGCCCACGTTCTAGTAACATGTTATATAATAAATCATGACAAACTACAAAGGTGGGTAAAATCCTTTGTGTACAGTCTATGTATAAATATCTGAAGCTTTCCATTCTCAGTGACTCATAATAATGGTATATGTACAACATATTGTACAGTGTAATGTTGTGAACAAAATCTGTCCCTCCAGCATTCTTTCCCCCATGTACAAGTTTTTGATTGCTAAGATTTCACAACAAAGGAAAACATTTAGGGGACCATTTATTAAGACTGGCGTTTTAGACACCGGTCTTAATAAAGCACTAAACTGGTGGTGCCTCTCCATAAGGCCTCATGCACACGACAGTTTATTTTCACGGTCCGCAAAAACGGGGTCCGTAGGTTCGTGATCCGTGACCGTTTTTTCGTCCGTGGGTCTTCCTTGATTTTTGGAGGATCTACGGACATGAAAAAAAAGTCGTTTTGGTGTCCGCCTGGCCGTGTGGAGCCAAACGGATCCGTCCTGAATTACAATGCAAGTCAATAGGGACGGATACGTTTGACGTTGACACAATATGGTGCAATTGCAAACGGATCCGTCCCCATTGACTTTCAATGTAAAGTCAGGAGTCCCTTTACTTTCACACTTGCGTTCATATAATGCAGACGGTGGCTCCGTTCAGAGCGGATCCGTCTGCATTATATTGTTAAAACATTCCTAAGTGTGAAAGTAGCCTCAGACGGATCCGTCCAGACTTTACATTGAAAGTCAATGGGGGACGGATCCGTTTGAAAATTGAGCCACAGTGTGTCATCTTCAAACGGATCCGTCCCCATTGACTTACATTGTAAGTCTGGACGGATCCGCTTGCCTCCGCACGGCCAGGCGGACACCCGAACATAACTTGAAGCGTCCCCATCACCATGGGAACGCCTCTATGTTAGAATATACTGTCGGATATGAGCTACATCGTGAAACTCAGATCCGACGGTATATTCTAACACAGAGGCGTTCCCATGGTGATGGGGACGCTTCAGGTTAGAATATACTGAAAAACTGTGTACACTGCCCCCTGCTGCCTGGCAGCACCCGATCTCTTACAGGGGGCCGTGATCAGCACAATTAACTCCTCAGGTGCCGCACCTGAAAGGGTTAACTGTACTATCATATCCCCCTGTAAGAGATCAGGGCTGCCAGGCAGCAGGGGGCAGACCCCCCCCCTCCCCAGTTTGAATATCATTTAGGCCAGTGCGCCCCCCCCTCCCTCCCTCTATAAATCGTTGGTGGCACAGTCTGCGCCCCCCATCGCCCCCCCCCCCTCCCTCCCTCTATTGTAATAAATCGTTGGTGGCGTTGGTGCGCCCCCCATCGCCCCCCCCCTCCCTCTTTAGCAGTAACAACATTGGTGGCAAGTGTGCGGCCTCCCATCCCCCCCGATCATTGGTGGCAGCGGAGTTCCGATTGGAGTCCCAGTTTAATCGCTGGGGCTCCGATCGGTAACCATGGCAACCAGGAAGCTACTGCAGCCCTGGTTGCCATGGTTACTTAGCAATAGTACAATAGTAGAAGATTCATACTTACCTGCTTGCTGCTGCGATGTCTGTGACCGGCCGGGAGCTCCTACTACTGGTAAGTGACAGTTCATTTAGCAATGCGCCGCACAGACCTGTCACTTACCAGTAGGTGGAGCTCCCGGCCGGACACGAACATCGGAGCAGCAAGCAGGTAACTATGAATCTTCTACTATTGTACTATTGCTAAGTAACCATGGCAACGAGGACTGCAGTAGCGTCCTGGTTGCCATGGTTATCGATCGGAGCCCCAGTGATTAAACTGGGACTCCGATCGGAACTCCGCTGCCACCAATGATCGGGGGGGGGGGGGGGAGATGGGAGGCCACCAATGTTGTTACTGCTATAGAGGGAGGGGGGCCGATGGGGGGCGCACACTGTGCCACCAACGATTTATTACAATAGAGGGAGGGAGGGGGGGCCGATGGGGGGCGCACACTGTGCCACCAACGATTTATTACAATAGAGGGAGGGAGGGGGGGCCGATGGGGGGGCGCACACTGTGCCACCAATGATTTATTACAATAGAGGGAGGGAGGGGGGGGGGCGATGGGGGGCGCACACTGTGCCACCAACGATTTATTACAATAGAGGGAGGGAGGGGGGGCGATGGGGGGCGCACACTGTGCCACCAACGATTTATTACAATAGAGGGAGGAAGGGGGAGCGATGGGGGGCGCACACTGTGCCACCAACGATTTATTACAATAGAGGGAGGAAGGGGGGGCCCGATGGGGGGTGCACACTGGCCACCAACGATTTATTACAATAGAGGGAGGGAGGGGGGGGCGCACTGGCCACCAATGATATTCAAACTGGGGAGGGGGGGGTCTGCCCCCTGCTGCCTGGCAGCCCTGATCTCTTACAGGGGGATATGATAGTACAATTAACCCCTTAATTGGGGTTAATTGTGCTGATCACGGCCCCCTGTAAGAGATCGGGTGCTGCCAGGCAGCAGGGGGCAGTCTTGTACACAGTTTGTAGTGTATTCTAACTAGAAGCGTCCCCATCACCATGGGAACGCCTCTGTGTTAGAATATACTTTCGGATATGAGTTTTCACGAAGTGAAAACTTACATCTGAAAAAGCTTTTATGCAGACGGATCTTCGGATCCGTCTGTATGAAAGCAACCTACGGCCACGGATCATGGACACGGATGCCAATCTTGTGTGCATCCGTGTTCTTTCAGGTCATATTTTTTTGACGGACAGGATACACGGATCACGGCCTCGGCTGCAAAACGGTGCATTTTCCGATTTTTCCACGGACCCATTGAAAGTCAATGAGTCAGCGAAAAGAAAACGGCACAACGGCCACGGATGCACACAACGGTCGTGTGCATGAGGCCTATCTTCGGCACAACCAGCACCAGTTCTAAATGTTAGACAGATTCCTAGCTTCCTAAACAGGTGAAGAAAATGGTAAATGAAATGGGCCCGTCCCTGCCCGTGCCACGCCCACAATTTTAGACTTGGCATGAGCGGGTAATATACCTAATTTAGGCGTATTTCAGCATAGTAAATGACCCCCTTAGGATGGCTCACAAACATTAGGGCTTATTTATCGAGTGTTAAAAAAAAGTTGCAAAAATTGACTAGATTTTTCCTATGCATTCAAGAATTGTGATTATATGACTGCAGGATGGACTGCTTATATGGTTTTTGTAGTATTTAACCATAGAGATACATAGTTCTGCATATGGACTGTATACTTTATAATGTTAAGATATATTTTCGCACTTTCTTAGCCTATAAGGAAAATGTTTGTCATGGTTGGGTGCTACTTCCCACACCATGATATACAATGTTGTCATGTTGATCTAGTGGATGCTGTGAGTGTGATAATTAAAGAAGGATGTCAACTCCTGCAGTTGAACCCCTTAGGTGCCGCAGTCAGTAGCTTTAAGTGGCTAGACCAAAGGAGGGAGTGGGGGCTTCTGTTTCACCATCAAACCTGCCCCAGTGACACGATTGCAGCATGCCGATGGTTGTATGGGCTAAAAAGGGTCCTGTCAGTATAACACTGATGGGCATAATACACTGCACCACAGATATATTGTCGTGTCTTATAGAAGAAATCAAGACCTCTAGTGTTTAAATACAATAGTGGGACTGATAAAACATAAAACAATGTAAGCAAAATGTTTAAAGAAAAATAACTTAAAAGATACAGATAATTGTTATGACTACATCTGCAATGTAACTATAAATGCCAGAATTGCTGTTTCTTGGTAATCCAAAAATTAGAATAAAAAGTGATCAAAAAGTTATACCTACTGTGGCAGTGGAGCTGCCAGAGGGCCATATGACGGCCATTGAAATGGTGTATCTCACCCAGAGGAGCCTGGGTGAGAACAGGAAAGGCTGGGAAAATAGTTTTTTCCCACTGTCTGCAGCAGCTAGGCTGGTAATGAAGGTAATTAGCAGCCAGCTGAGGAGCTCAGGTAAATGTAGGCTAAGCTCCTCAATCAGTGCTCCCTGTCTGGGAAAGGAACAGGCTGCGCCAAGGCCTGCGGGAGCCGGGAACCGGGAACCTCTGACCCTGTGTGGGGTAAGCACTGCGGTGTTTTGGGGAGCTGGGTGGTAGACCCAGATCCTGAGAGAGGGAAAATACTGTATAGTCAGTGGCAGCCGAGGATTTATGTTTATGCTTTATGTTTTGGTCTGCTGTAAAAAGTGATAATAAAGCTGGCCGTGGCCAGTTTGCACCCAAATCTGCAGTGTTGGAGTGACTTCTTGGGCTGTGCCAACCGTCTAAGCGGAGAAGACGGCGATCCTGGAAAGCTAAGTGACCCCGAGTTGTCACAAATGTGGAGGTATGCTATGGCATGAAAATGGCACGTGAAGCTGGGTGCTGCAGAGCTTAAAGGGCCAGAAGCCTGTTGTGGAAAAGCTGTGTTTGCAAGAAATTGCTGTGTTGGAGCTTTAAGGGTTTAGAAGCCTAGTTTAGACTGTGATCTCTCATGATGAGACTGTGATATCTGCAGTGCAAAAGGAATGTGACTGAGATTGTCTCTAGAAAGTGAGAGAGACACCTGGAGGCTGTGGTCTCTGATAAAGTGGACTTGCTTGCTGAAAAGTCCGTTACCATGGGTCTCATGGAAGAATATGTCAGATGGTTGTGGCAGATAAAACAGCAGGAAAACCTGGCCACACAGATGGGATGTACCCAAGCTGAAATGGTGCAGTTTGATGCATAGCGGGAGGCTATGGAGGTGCAACTGCAGTTGGCCCTGGAGAGAAAGTCTTTAACGCTGAATGGACACGTTGTAAAGGTCCAAGGTGTTGGTGATGTGTCGAGAATTCCAGAGAAAAAGGTGGTGTGCCGTTGCTAAGGGCAACCAACGGGAGCAAAGTGAGATGGAGAGCGGCTCTGCTCTTAGCAGTTCATATGTTCCCTGCAAATGTGTACAGAGTCCTAGAGAAGACGTGTGGAGTTGTCATAATGCCATTGCTAGGAGCAACCAACCACTACAGCATGCAGCTGTCCAGAACCAGAGGTAGGGCTGCTGGAGATGCCGTCAAGTGGGAAAGTGAGCACCGGATTGTCCTTTGGTCAGGAGGCCAGAGGAATTGCAGAGCAAGACATGCAAATTGTTGGTTGGTGGAATCCCACTATTGGTGGAGCTGGATTGTCGCCAAAGAGTGTCACAGGTACTTCCAGAGGTACTGATGTTCCTCAAACGGGTCCAGAAACTGGTAAGACTGTATTTCTTACTTTTGTGGCTGATTATGGAATTGTTCAACATGAACTGTTAGGCCTCTTTCACACGGGCGAGATTTCAGTGCGGGTGCAATGCATGAGTTGAACGCATTGCACCAGCACTGAATCCGGACCCATTCATTTCTATGGGGCTGTGCACATGAGCGGTGATTTTCACACATCACTTGTGCGTTGAGTGAAAATCGCAGCATGCTCTACTTTGTGCGTTTTTCACGCAACGTAGGCCCCATAGAAGTGAATGGGGCTGCGTGAAATCGCAAGCAAGTGCAGATGCGGTGCAATTTTCACGCACGGTTGCTAGGAGACGATCGGGATGGGGATCTGATCATTATTATTTTCCCTTATAACATGGTTATAAGGGAACATAATAACATTCTTAATACAGAATGCTTAGTAAAATAGGCTGGAGGGGTTAAAAAAAAAAGTAAAATAATTTTACTCACCTTAATCCACTTGTTCGCGCAGCCCGGCTTCTCTTCTGTCTTCTTCTTTGCTGTGCAGTAGGAAAAAGACCTGTGGTGACGTCACTGTGCTCATCACATGGTCCGTAACATGCTTCATCACCATGGTGATGGATCATGTGATGGACCATGTGCTGAGCTTAGTGATGTCATCAAAGGTCCTTTACCCAGGTCCTGAAGAAAGAAGAGAAGCCGGGCTGCGCGAACAAGTGGATTAAGGTGAGTTAAGTTGTTATAATTTTTTTTTTTAACCCCTCCAGCCCTATTGTACTAAGCATTCTGTATTAAGAATGCTATTATTTTCCCCTATAACCATGTTATAAGGGAAAATAATACAATCTACATAACGCCTAACCCAAACCTGAACTGCCGCGAAGAAGTTCGGGTTTGGGTACCAAACATGCAGATTTTTCTCACGCGCGTGCAAAACGGATTAAAATGTTTTGCACTTACACGGAAAAATTGCAAATTTTTCCACGACGCACCCGCATCTTATCCGGCCCAAAACCATGACGCCCGTGTGAAAGAGGCCTTAAAGTGTGCTGAGCTTAAGGTGGAGTTCATACTGGACAGAGACTTCCCATATATCTGGCAGTTGTGGAAGGGAGACAAGGTCCTGCAGAGCCTGCTGTTCCACTACCTAAAAAGGACAAGCCAGAGGACTCTCAGCTAAAAGTCCATGAGGTTATGGCGTATGGAATCTCACTATCGGACATTGTGACCAGACAAAAATGCAACCAGAGAAGTTGCTAGGAAAGAGTCCTGAGCGTTGGGAGTCCATGCTGGTTTCTGTTGAGATTGTGCAACATGGACTTAAAAAGTCTAATGGACTCATGGAAAACGGGTTAAATGAGAAGGAGTCTGATGGAAAAGAAACACAACTGTTACGTGAGAACAGTAATGTGATGTTACATACCATGTCTAACCTGCCTTTGCTTAAGGAAAGATTCACAAAACCTGATCAGGTAAAAGCAGTGTGTGAACTGGCAGGTAAGCCGGCTGAGATGTCTCCCTCACAGGTGTCTGCAGGAGAGAAAGTCACTGCTTTACCTGACTTGTTAGTTACAAGAGGGAACTGTGGGATGGCTAAACTCAGGGATCCAATGCTAACCCGTCTAAGACGTAGCAGGATAGTAAAACCTGAGACTGGTAAAATGATAAATGTTCGGGACAATTATGCAGATACTACGGACTATCCGGGGGGTCCTCACTGAGGGTGAGTACCTGGTGAAAACTGAGGCTGATGATCTTGGTAATGCAAAAGTGCTCGTACATGAGGGAATGTTGGGCCGTAATTTTCCTTTGTTCTATGATTTAGGGGGAAGTGGAAACACTTCTGCAGTCAGTGTTAAATCTCCTGCAGAACTGGTACCTAGCCCTTTAAATGAAGTGACCATTAGAAATAATGGTACTGATAAGGTGCAATGTGATTGTACCAAGTTTGCAGAATGAAAATGTGATGTCATGTGAAATATGTGATGATGATGACATGCTTTTGCTGTTGCAGGTTGTGGACAGGGGAGAAGTGCCCCCTGTAGGCAAAAATATAAATGATGTAGAAATGCTTATAAATGTTGAGGGCACACAGCTGAGGGAACCCACTGTGATAAATGTGCGGGAAAGTGGGGCATGGCTAGCGTATGTACCACGCGTACCAGAGGAGAGTGTGCAGTCTCTCCAGGGTTCTATGTTTAATAAGGAAATGTCCAATGTGCACCCCTCGAGGTCAGGGCTGATAATGACATGAGTGTTATATGTGATGTATGTGCTGTGATTGATAGCAGCTCAGAGAGTGAGGTGGCCATGTCAGTTTCCAGTAAAACTAAGGTGGTTGCTAGTGGCAACCAGGAATCAGGTGTACCTGACGAGATGAGTGTCAAGTCGGTGAGCTTGATGTGGAAAGAGAAAATATCTGGTAGTGACTGTATGCTGGAAGGGTGTACAGAACCAGTGGTGGATCATGGAGGGACCTTCTTGGAGGCCGCTGATAAGGTCACTGTGTGTGCAGCAGGTGTCAAAGCTGAAAAGAGCCCGGGTTCTTTGTTGTGTGATGGGGAGGTGTGTGATGCTGAACCCTATGGGCCAGATTTATTATTAGCTTAAGTCAGAATAATGGAGTGAAAAAATCGCAAATTTTTGCACAATCGCTTAAACTGCGCAAAAATTTGCGACTTTTATTGGCTCTGCACTATGCTCGCCAGTTTTCTGAAATTGGGCTTGTTTTCTTATGTAAATGGTGTATCTCACCCAGAGGAGCCTGGGTGAGAACAGGAAAGGCTGGGAAAATAGTTTTTTCCCGTCTGTCTGCAGCAGCTAGGCTGGTACTGAAGGTAATTAGCAGCCAGCTGAGGAGCTCAGGTAAATGTGGCTATGCTCCTCAATCAGGGCTCCTAGTCTGGGGAAGGAGCAGGCTGCACCAAGGCCTGTGGGAGCCGGGACCCTCTAACCCTGTGTGGGGTAAGCACTGCTGTGTTTTGGGGAGCTGGGTGGAGCTGGCAAATTGCGGAACGCACACAGACGCCATCCGTGTTTTGCGGATCCGCAATTTGCGTACTGCAAAACACACAACGGCCGTGTGCATGAGGCATAACCCATATAAACCATATATCAAAATGATCATTATGGAAAGGGGTGATAATTAAAAAATATATTTTAGTTACATGTTGTGCTATTTACAAAAACCATTGAAATTAAAATTTTTCTGCAATTTTTAACATTATCCTGGTTTAAAAAAAAATTAAAACATAAAAATTCTTAAAGGCTATGTACACCTTCGGAGGCATTATTTTATGATTGCATGTTACTTATTTTTGGCTAAAAATCACTTTTATTTTCACTGGTACTTTCACTTTGTGAAACTTCTAACTACTGATGGGTCATAAACTCTTATCTAAACCACATTCTTATCAGTAAGATAAGAACTAAGCTATGAAGAGTGTTTAAAAGGTCAGAGAGCAGAGATAAGGAGCCCATCAGCTCCTCGACTGACGCAAAAGACAGAATATCCACAGGCTGCTAAGAGCATCTCAGTTATGTACAGAAAAAAGGATTCTATATTTGTAATATAGACCAATTCAAAAAATTTATTTTTAGTTCAAAATGAGTATACTGCAATAATATAAAAAAAAATGCGTACATAGCATTTAACCAGCTTAGCTCCCCTAGCTTAAACCCCCTTAATGATCAGACCACTTTTTACAATTCTGCACTACACTACTTTCACGGTTTATTGCTCAGTCATACAACTTACCACCCAAATGAATTTTACCTCCTTTTCGTCTCACTAATAGAGCTTTCATTTGGTGGTATTTCATTGCTGCTGACATTTTAACTTTTTTTGATATTAATCAAAATTGACCAAAATTTTTGCAAAAAAACGACATTTTTCACTTTCTGTTGTAAAATTTTTCAATTAAAACTACATTTCTATATACATTTTTCTCTAAATTTATTGTTCTACATGTCTTTGATAAAAAAAAATGCAATAAGTGTATATTTATTGGTTTGGGTAAAAGTTATAACGTTTACAAACTATGGTGCAAAAATTTTAATTTACGCACTTTGACTTTCTGAGCACCTGTCATGTTTCCTGAGGTTCTACAATGCCCAGACAGTAGAAACACCCCACAAATGACCCTATTTCAGAAAGTAGACACCATAAGGTATTCACTGATTGGCATAGTGAGTTCATGGAAGTTTTTATTTTTTGTCACAAGTTAGCAGAAAATGTTTTTTTTTTTTTCTTACAAAGTCTAATATTGCACTAACTTGTGACAAAAAATAAAATTTTACATGAACTCACCATACCCCTCACCGAATACCTTGGGGTGTCTTCTTTCCAAAATGGGGTCACTTGTGGGGTATTTATAATGCCCTGGCATTTTAGGGGACCTAAATCGTGAGAAGTAGTTTCGAATCCAAATGCGTAAAAAATGCCCTGTGAAATCCTAAAGGTGCTCTTTAGAATTTGGGCCCCTTTGCGCACCTAGGCTGCAAAAAAGTGTCACATATGTGGTATCGCCGTACTCAGAAGAAGTAGGGCAATGTGTTTTGGGGTGTATTTTTACATATACCCATGCTGGGTGAGATAAATATCTCTGTAAAAGACAACTTTTCCCTTTTTTTTTTTTTTTTTTTTTTTTTTTTTTTTATACAAAGTTGTCATTTTACAGAGATATTTCTCTCACCCAGCATGGGTATATGTAAAAATACACCCCAAAACACATTGCCCTACTTCTCCTAAGTATGGCGATACCACATGTGTGACACTTTTTTGCAGCCTAGGTGCGCAAAGGGGCCCAAATTCCAATGAGTATCTTTTAGGAGGGCATTTTTAGGCATTTGGATTCCAGACTTCTCACGCTTTAGGGCCCCTAAAATGCCAGGGCAGTATAAATACCCCACATGTGACCCCATTATGGAAAGAAGACACCCTAAGGTATTCCGTGAGGGGCATGGCGAGTTCATTGAAGTTTTATTTTGTGGCACAAGTTAGCGGAAATAGATTTTGTTTTTTATTTTTTTCTCACAAAGTTTCCCTTTCCGCTAACTTGTGACAAAAAGTTCAATCTTTCATGGCCTCAATATGCCCCTCAACGAATACCTTGGGGTGTCTACTTTCCGAAATGAGGTCATTTGTGGGGTGTGTTTACTGTTCTGGCATTTTGGGCGGGGCTAAATTGTGAGCAACCCTGTAAAGCCTAAAGGTACTCGTTGGAATTTCGGCCCCTTTACGCACCTAGGCTGCAAAAAAGTGTCACACATGTGGTATCGCCGTACTCAGGAGAAGTAGGGCAATGTGTTTTGGCGTGTATTTTTACATATACCCATGCTGGGTGAGAGAAATATCTCTGTAAATTGCCAACTTTGTATAATTATTTTTAAAAAGTTTTCATTTACAGAGATATTTCTCACACACAGTATGGATATATGTAAAAATACACCCCAAAACACATTGCCCTACTTCTCCTGAGTACGGCGATACCACATGTGTGACACTTTTCTGGAGCCTAGGTGCGCAAAGGGGCCCAAATTCCAATGAGTATCTTTTTAGGAGGGCATTTTTACGCATTTGGATTCCAGACCTCTCACGCTTTAGGGCCCTTAAAATGCCAGAGCACTATAAATACCCCATATGTGACCCCATTTTGGAAAGAAGACACCCCAAGGTATTCCGTGAGGGGCATGGTGAGTTCCTAGAATATATTTTTTTTTGCACAAGTTAGCGGAAAATGATTTTGTAAGAGAAAAAAAAAAAAAAAAAAACATTTTCCGGTAACTTGTGCCAAAAAAAACCCTTCAAAAGTGATTTTTATAGCGCCGCAGCGATTTTATGGTGTTTTTGCAGTAATCTGAAAAAAAAAATTCTGTCACTGCGGTGGGGCGGACTGAACGCAAGTGTGCGCACAAGATCAGGCGTGATCGGGCGAACACTGCGTTTTTTGTAGAGCCTATAGAACATGTCCTATTCTTGTCCGCAATTGGAGCCTTACAGGGGGGTGATCGGGGGTTAATAAAGGGTTAATAAGTGACAGGGGGGGTGTAGTGTAGTGTGGTGCCCGGTGCTACTTATTACAGAGCTGCCTGTGTCCTCTGGTGGTCAATCCAAGCAAAAGGGACCACCAGAGGACCAGGTAGCAGGTAATCAGACACTGTTAACAAAACAGCGTCTGATATACCTTTCAAGGGTTAAAAAAAAATCGCATCTACAGCCTGCCAGCGAATGATCGCCGCTGGCAGGCTTTAGATCAAATCGTTTACCTTCGGATCCTGTGAGCGCGCGTTCACAGGAAATCTCGTGTCTCGCGAGATGACGTGCCGGCGCGTCAAGGAGGAATAACCCGGCCGCCCGCAGGACGCAATCCTGCGTTATGCTGTCAGGTAGCGGTTAAATAAAAATTACATTAAATAAAGCCTAATGTGTCGCAAAAAAAGGCGTAAAAATTTATATCACCAAAGAGAAAAAAGTCATGACTTTCGAAGATGCATGTACAAAAAAAACGGACGATGAGCTTGGTCAGGAAGGTGGATAAATGGCCTAATCAGTAAGTGCTTAACAATTAAGTGTTTTTGAGCAAAAATAGCAAACAAAAAACAAAAAAAGTTGACTAAGGCTACTTTCACACTAGTGTTTTGGTTTTCCGTTTGTGAGATCCGTTCAGGGCTCTCAGAAGCGGTCCAAAATGGATTAGTTTTGCCCTAATGCATTCTGAATGGAAAAGAATCCGCTCAGAATGCAGCAGTTTGCCTCTGTTCAATCTCCATTCCGCGATGCCTGCAGCGTTTTGCTGTCCGCCTGACGAAGCGGAGACAAACGGATCTGTCCTGGCAGACAATGTAAGTCAATGGGGACGGATCCGTTTTCTCTGACACAATCTGGCACAATAAAAAACTGATCCGTCCCCCATTGACTCTCAATGGTGTTCAAGACGGATCCATCATGGCTATAGAAGACATAATACAACCAGATCCCTTCATTGCTGTTTTTTTCTTTTTCCCCATGAGATGGGAGTTGGGGACCCCCATTCTCGAAATGCAGGTGTAAGTCTGTGGTGGGAATAACCATTTAAGATCGCTGTGGGAGCCTGGCACTGACTGCCATCTAATTCCAGCTGTTTAATTACCTAGTGACTGCAGCATCTGGGAAGTTAGAGGGAGTGGGCTCTGTTACCATCAGCCACCCATGAATGCAGGTGTGAGGATGCTGATGCACTGCCATGGCAGCTGGAGGCCTAACAAAGATACCCAAGCCTACCATACCTATATGCCCATTAGCCTGTACCACAGGCAACCTAATAGACAGACTGCCAGTCCTACAGTGATGAGCTATAAAGGCATTATAAAAGTGATCAAGCAATCGCATTGTGACATCCCCGAGTGGTAATAAATAGTATATGGAAAAAAAAAGTTTTGTAAAAGTAACAAAAAAAACCTCACACGTATATGAAAGTCATGTCATTAAAAATCTCAACTTGTCTCACAAAAAACAAGCCCTTATACAGCAGAGTTGGTGGAAAAATAAAAGATATGGCTGTCTGAGTGCGACTTTTCAAAAATGAAAGAACTCCTAATTAGAAAATTAGGACAAATAAAATAAATCAGGTGAAGGCCAGATACTTTTTCACAGCACATATATACTGCCATAGTGCAGTACAGTCCTTGAAGAGTGTGCTTGCCTATTGCCTGAGGAGTGCTACGATAGTGCCATACAGCACTTATGTGCAGCCTACAGCGCTCCAGATAGTACATACAGTACTCAATTAATGCTTAAAGGGAGTCTGTCAGCAGATTTACCCCTTTTTAACAGTTGCCATACCGCTGTAGCCGCAACACAGATGATTAACACAGTACCTTTATATGCTTTGGTGGACTTTTAAATATGCCAAAACCGAACTTTGATGAGGGCTCGCAAGTGCCCAGGGCGGAGTCCACCGGGTTGGAGCCCAGGCAGCTCTGCCTCCTCCTCTGCCCGCCTATCTGTTTCCTCTTCCCCTCAGCGAGATCCAGCGCCGTCAGCAATGGGCATCGCAGTGCGCATGCCCCGGCCAAGGAAATAATCGCGTCGGCGCGGGATCTCGCTGAGGGGGAGAGAAAACAGATAGGCGGGCAGAGGAGGAGGCTGGGCGGGGATAAGAGCCGAAGAGGCAGAGCTGCCTGAGCTCCAACCCGGTGGACTCCGCCCTGGGCACTTGCGAGCCCTCATCAAAGTTTGTTTTTGGCATATTTAAAAGTCCACCAAAGCATATAAAGGTACTGTGTTAATCATCTGTGTTGCGGCTACAGCGGTATGGCAACTGTTAAAAAGGGGTAAATCTGCTGACAGACTCCCTTTAACATTGCTCAAATACATGGTGCACACTATGTTGCCCAATGTATACTGTGCCCAGTGGGCATACAGGGCCAACACAGAGCCATATTTTTCCCACAGTGTCAAAAAGTACATTAAAGAATGGCATACATTCCTACAGATCCTCCCTCACAGAGCAGCCATCATTTACTCATGTGTGAGCTCAACTCTTTGAAGAATGATGCTGCCTTTGTTGGCAGTATTCCCCAGGCTAGCAGTGTCTAGCTGGCTGCATGATGAGGCAAGAACACACTAAAAACAGTGAGTGGTCTGGTTGGTTGCAGTATTGGCATGGACTTCCAAATACTCTGCTTGTGTTCCCTTTCTACTTATTCCTTGTTTCTACAGTACAGTTGGGGTGGAAGTAGTATGGAGAATGTAGTACTTTTTCAGATTGTATGCTTCACTGGCATTTGCAGTCACCCTATGGACATAGAGGGACTTATAATAAAGCCCTTCCAACCTTCTGGCATTGACTGTGAGTTTGTGAGTACAATATGCAACTATCATTTATGTTTTTCTCTTCTCTTCTTTCAACTACAGGTGCTTATCGTCCTGAAGTCCCAGGAAAACAGTCCTTTCTTTACAACAGTGACAAGAAGTGGATTCCCGCATAGGCCACACACAAAGCTTATCTCTAATGAACTGCATCTAAAGAGCACCTCTGGGAAACTTTGCTTAAACTGACTCTTCTGTCATCTCCAAACTATCATGAATATAAATAGTACTGCACGTATTGTTGTGCCTGGTCTCAGAATTTGTGAGTACCAATTATCTTAAATTGGTTGCTCAAAACTTCAATTGGTTTCCTCAAACCATATTTTTGATGGCCAGATTTGTGCAAGTTTTTCTGTAGAACAAAATATAAACCCGATGGACCCATTTTACATCAAAATACCAGAAGCCATGATAGTGCCAGAAGTCAATATATGTTAATAGAAAGGCCAAAGAATTGTGAACCTACTTTTAGTTTATTTATTCTCACTTATACAGCTCTGACAGTCCACAGAGCTTTACAGACAGTCACACTGTGCCCAATGGCTCACAATCTAAGTTCCTTATCAGTATTTCTTTGGCGTGTAATAGGAAAACGGTGCACCTGGAGGAAACATGGGTAGAACATTACAGATATTGTCCTGGCTGGGATTCAAACCTAGGACCCCAGTGCTGCAAGACAAGCTGAAAACGAGAGTTGAGCGGACACCTGGATGTGCGGGTTCGGCCGAACTTCAGAAAAAAGTTTGAGTTTGGGACCCGAACTTGACCCCGAACCCCATTAAAGTCAATAGGGACCCGAACTTTTGAGCACTAAAATGGCTGTAAAAATGTCATGGAAAGGGTTAGAGGGCTGCAAATGGCATCACAATGTGGTTAAGAGCATGGCAAGTGCTCTGCAAAAAAATTTAGATAGGGAAATGACTTTAAATAACATAAAATACGTAAAAATAAATGATCTTAATCTAGGAGGATGAGGTCCATATGGAGTAGGAGGTTGAGGAGGCGGTGGATGTGGAAGCGGCGGTGGAGGAGGAGGTAGCCTACACTGCTTTTTGGTTTTAAATTTATTTAGATTTTTTTAAATTAGGGTACTCCCCAAAACATTGGGAAATATAACCTGTGATAACCCCTCCAGTTGTGCTAAACACACATTCAGACAATACACTGACTGCAGGGCAGGCCAGCACCTCCAAGGAGTAAAGGGCAAGCTCAGGCCATGTGCCCAATTTGGAGACCCAGAAGTTGCAGGGGCTGACCCCTGTCAGTCAGTTTGTGTAGGCGTGTGCATACTTACTGCCCCACCATGTCGCACTTCCCTGTGATGTTCACGATCCAATTTGATATCTGCTCTATCAACTTTCGATGTTTTTATATGCGCCTACCATGGTGATCACGGGTGGCGGGGAATCAGGGTTCCAAGCCGGAGAGGGAGCCTGAGAAAAGGATACCACATGCAAGGGAGGTGAATGAATTAAATTAAATGTAATCGAGCAGAAATGTGGGACCAAGTGTTAAAGCTTAAGCTTCCAAGTTAAGAAGGGGGCACGCGGCAATTACCCACTCCCGACTCAGGGAGGTAGTGACGATAAATAACAATACAGGACTCTTAAGATGCCCTGTTATTGGAATGATTATTAAAAATTTTAGGGAATGTCTTTTTTTTTTTTATATCTTTATTTTCATTATACAAAAAGAAACACATTCAAGCACAACAAATATTTAAATATCTCCAAAACACCAAATACAGTTCCATCTTACCCTAACCAATTATTTTATACTATTTTTCTCCCCATCTCCCATTCCCCCCTATCTTTTCCCTTTCCTTTCCATTTGCCCTCCCACCACCCTTATGGGGGGGAGGGGGACGTGTAAAAAAATAAAAAAAAATAAAAAATAAACATTTTTCGTAAATCCTGCCCTAAAGTAACCATTTTTTCCAAAGATCCTCACTTTTTTCGTTTTTTCTGTGGCCCTCCATCAATCGTTCTTCCTTAATCAAATTATCCACCGCTTTCCTCCAGTGTCTCACTGTCGGAAGGTCTACCCCTACCCATTTCTTAAGTATAAGAAGTCTGGCTTGAAATAGCACTTTGCAGAGAACCACTCGTATATCTCTATTTAGATTCAGATGTTTAATTGCCCCTAATATGCAAATCACCGGATCTTCAGGTATATGAACCTTCAGAATTAAATATACAGTCTCCAGAATTTCCCTCCAATATCTAAACAACCTTGGGCATCTCCAAATACAATGTATTAAATCAGCGTTCTCTCTCCCGCATTTTGAACATGCATCCGAAACTCTCACACCCATTATCTTCAATAACCGTGGGGATCGATGCAACCTATGCACTACAAAAAACTGAGATCTTATGTGAGCCCCTATTGGAAACCATTGAGTAACTTCTGAGGGCATCTTCCCATTTATCTTCAGTAAGAGATTGAAGTTCATCCTCCCATTTTCTTCTAGCGGGTATTAAAATCCGTTTCTTTTTTATCTCCATCAATATCTTATATCTTTTTGCGGTTATACCGCCCCTTTCCCGTTCTTTAGTAAACTTGTGTATTATATCAGATTTTTCTATTTTATATTTGTCCTCCTGAAGGGATATCCGCAGGGCATTCCTAAGCTGAAAGTATTTATACATATCTTTTTGGGGAATCCCAAACTCACTAACCATTGTATTAAAATCTTTCAATTTGCCCTGTTCCAATATCTGACTGAAGTATTTTATCCCTTTTTTTCCCCAGTCTATATACATCTTAATCGTTTGTAATTCCTTAAGATTTATATTTTTCCAAATAGGTGTATAATATAAAAACCCTTTAATCTCTAATATTTTTTTAATCTCCACCCATATATAGTTTGATAAATTCAGTATTCTATTACTTGTGCTCTTTTTACCCAATATACCGGATTCTAACACCTCCAAATAATTCCACTCTTCTTTCCACCCTAATCTGTTTATAACTTGTCTTCCCACCAGACCGTTTAAAGTATCTTTTATGTGACCATATTGTGCTATTAAAGAATAAAAAAAACAATTTGGAACAGCTAGTCCACCCTCGCCTACTGGGAGCTGCAACACATCTTTCCTTATCCTAGGGATAGCACCTTTCCAGAGAAAGTCCCCCATTAAGCTATCAAATAACTTAAAAATACTCTGCGGTAACCTCAACGGGGCATTTTGGAGAACAATCATTTTAGGGAGAAAAATCATTTTTATCAAGTTTACCCGACCCTGTATTGACATTGGTAAGCGCCGCCAAATGTGTACTTTAGTCCTAAGTTCTTTTAGTAAGGGGAGTGTATTTAATCTTTCGTATTGAGCTATATTTCCAGAAATTTGTATACCTAAATATTTGAAATTGTCATGTTTCTCTAACACATGAACCCTTAAATCGCTCTGTAATTGTGTGTCACCCAACATCAACATATGTGACTTCCCCCAGTTAATATTTAACCCAGAAAAAAAACCAAACTTATCTATTATATCGATAACTCTATTAAACTGATCCCCAGTATTGTGCATAAATAATAGGATATCATCCGCATACATCAAAAGTTTTTCTTCTCCACCCTCATATTGAAAACCTTTAATCTCCCTATAATTTCTTATTATACATGCCAACGGCTCAATTGCAATGGCAAATAATAATGGTGAGAGAGGGCATCCCTGCCTAGTGCCCCGATAGAGGGCAAGAGGCAGGGACAAGCTCCCGTCCACCATCACCCTAGCCCTAGGATTATGATATATTAACTGAATCCATCTTATAAATTCCTCCCCTATACCGACCCGTTTTTAGTACAGCCCATAGGTATTCCCATTCTATACAATCGAATGCTTTTTGGGCATCCAGTGAAAGCACTGCTTTCTCCCCAGGTTGTAGTCTATTAGCTTCGATATTTAAGAACAACCTTCTTATATTTGAATATATCGTTCTCCCAGGTATAAAACCTGTCTGATCCTCATTTATAACTCCCCCAATCACCTTCGACAACCTCTCGGCCAAGACCTTTGCCAAAATTTTAACGTCCGTGTTTAGGAGAGATATTGGCCTATATGATCCCGGGTCGAGTTGTTCTTTGTCCTTTTTTGGAATTAGAGTTATAATTGCCTCTTTCATGGATTCTGGTAAATCCCCAATTTTTTTGGCCTCATTCAATGTTGTTTTTAACTCTGGTAATAACACCTGGGAGAACGTTTTATATATTTCAAAAGGGAGCCCATCACCCCCGGTGCCTTATATGGCTTTACCTTACTCAGGACCTCTTTTATTTCCACCATCGATATTTCTTTTTCTAAGTATTCTTTTTGGGACTGAGATATCTGTTTAAGAGGTGTCCTATGTAGGTATAGGTCCAGATCTTGTTTTGGATAATGTGCCCTGGATTTATAGAGTTCCTGAAAATAATCCAGAAACACTTCTTTAATTCCTTCCGGTATAGTGATTATTTTACCCGTTTTGTCTTTAATTGCCCCTATCCATGATTTCCCTCTTTGATTTCTTACTATACTTGCCAAAATTTTACCCACCTTTTCTCCCTCTGAAGCTAGAGTGATCCCTTGGAAAAATAGTTCTTTCCTACTTCTCTCCATTTGATATACCTTTAGCTTTTCTTGTTGTTCCTCCCATATTTTCCTATTGTAGTCTGTAGGGTGTACTATACAGGTCATTCTTGCTACTTCTACTTTTTTTTCTAATGCATTACTCAGTTCTCTGGTACTCCTTTTCCAATAATTCACCTTTTTAAAAAGCAATCCTCTCAGATATGCCTTAGCAGTATCCCATACAATTAGCCTACTAGCAGTGCCATTATTCTAAAAAAAATTTAGTTCTTCCATTATATTCTCTTTGTCTGTAATCATCGTTAACCAATGGGAATTAAACTTAAATGGTGGCAAGATATATATTTTTTTTAATCAAATTTAATTCAATTACTACTGCACTGTGGTCTGATAGGGCCATAGGCAAATACTTTATCTTAATCCCATTTTGGGATATTAGGTTTTTATTTCCCAAGACCATGTCTATCCTTGACCAAGTTTGGTGTGTTTTAGAGTAGCAGGAATACATGGTTCCGTCCGGGTTTTGAAGACGCCAGACATCCACCCAGTTAAATTCTTGGGCTAGTTTGAAAAAATCCACCTTTGTTGCTCCTCCACCTCTGCCAGACGTTCTATCCCTGAGTGGGTCCATCACCGCATTATAATCTCCTATCGCAATCATCTTAGATTCTTTTCTATTCAGCATAAATCTATGCAATTCATACAAAACATCTGGTTTATATGGCGGTGGGATATATATATTCGCAATTACCATTTTAACACCTTCTATATTGCAATATAAAAAGAGGTACCTGCCATAGTCATCCACCTCCACTTCCAGAAACTCAAATCTAATCTTATTATGTATCAAAATTGAGACCCCTCTAGAGTAAGTAGTATACACTGAATGGTACCCCTCTATTATCCATCTCTTCTGCAACCATCGTAGGGATTCTTTATCCAAATGTGTCTCCTGGAGGCAGATGATGGCTGGCAAGAACCTCCTCAACCACTCAAGGACAGCGTATCTCTTCACTCTCTCACGTAAACCCCTCACATTCAACGAAAGAATCCTAACCATCTAGCAGAGGCTAAGCAAAAAAAAAACGTCCCCCTCTCCCCTTCCCCAAAAAATACCTCCCCTACCTAAATAGCCCCCCCTTTGACTAAACAGCAGTCGGGGCTACTCCATATCTCAGCATATGACTATTTTTCCCTCCCCCCAACCTCAAAGGCCCTCCCCGTCTGCCCACTCGCTAACCTCCTCCGGCGCCTGAAAAAAAACAGTCCTACCTTTATACTCTACCCTTAATTTTGCCGGGAAAAGTAGGCTATATTTTAATCATGCTTCCCTCAATCTTTTTTTGACTACGATATATTCTTTCCTATGAGCATTAGTATACGCAGAGTAATCTGGAAACAATCTTATCTTTTTACCTTCTATTTGATATTTTTCAGAATTTCTAGCATCGGATAGTATTGCGTCGCGGTCCCTAGCCAATAAGCATTTAACCAGTACCTGTCTGGGGTGCTCCCCAGGGATCCTTTTTTTCATGGGGACCCTATGTGCTCTTTCGACGACAAAAAAGGGGGAGAGAGTATCCACCCTACAATTTTCCCTTATCCATCTCTCCATATATTCAGTACAATTGTCTCCCTCTACCCGCTCTGGGATCCCCACACATCTTATGTTGGATCTTCTTGATCTATCTTCTTGGCTTATTAGTTTTTGCTCCATCTTAGTATTCCTTTCCTTTAAAGAGAGGACCTCCTTCTCTAAATTCTGTAGCGATTGCTCTAGACCAGGGATCCTTTTTTCCATCTCATATACACGTTGCCTAATTTTCTCCATCTCGTCCCTTATTATACTGACATCAGTCTGCACTGCCCCAATCTGGGTTGCTATACTACCCATTACATTATCCATCCGTGAGACAGTGCAGAGTATGTCCTTCATCATCGTCGGATCTGAGGGTGTAGATGTCGCTAATACACCCCTCTCTCCTCCTCCCCCCGTCAACTCATTCTCATGGGTCAGAGCTTGGGAACCCGGATCTGTAATATTTTCTTTTTGTGGAGTTCTAAAACCTGGTGAACTCGGGGCTAAAAATTTATTTAAACCCTGTTGTTTAGGCCCGCTCTCCGAGCCTGTTATTGATCTCCTACTGCTACCGCCCACAGGGGCGGATTGTTTCTTTGGTGGCATTTTATACTCCCTTTCTCTCACTAATTCCTTCCCATTATCTCCCAAAAAAAAAATAAAAAAAATAAACCAATATCACATGTACAAAGCAAAGATTAAAAAATCACCTCTTAAAGGAAGGGAGGGAGAGGGGGAAACAACAGCGCAAAGCACACAAACAGGTTATCACTGGTTCCTGTAAAAAACCAGTCGGACAAATACAGTCGGGAGAAATTGATGTCCACTTTTCCAGAAAGAAACAAGATGGCGTAGATCCCAGCGGCAACAAGGCACACAAAGCCCACCAACAAGTTATCGCTACTTCCTGTTCCTTGAAAAAAAAAGTCAAGCAAATACAGTCGGGGGGAATAATATCCACTTTTCCAGAAAAATCAAGAAGCCTTTGAAAACAGAACAAAAATAGGGCCAAGGAAACAAAAAAAACGGAATAAATGATCATTAGACATTTATCCCCGGTTAGGCCCAAAGTCTGAGGTTAAGATGTTAAGAGAATTAACGGGTTTAGTCCTGTGGAAAAAGTTTTCTTCAGAGGGTTAGTCAGAGGGTTTTAAATAGTCAGGCAGGGAGTGTCAGTAGGGGTGTTAATCGGGAATGTCACTGCTGTATTTTAGATTTTTAAATGTTAGCCAGGAGAGGCCCTGCTGCCACTTTGTTGACTCTAGCTAACTTCTGCCTGATCGCACGTCCCTGTGACGTCCACCATCCATTTGGATATCTTCTCTATCAACTTTCGATGTTCTTTTCTGAGCTTACCATGTTGATCACTGTAATCAGCGAATCAGGGTTCCACGCCGGAGAGGGAGCGTGAGAAAGAGAGACCACATCCAAGGGAGGATTCATTTTTTCAAATTTAAAATTATAAAGCTGAAATATAGGACAAAGTATTAAAGCGTAAAAGTGGGACAACTTTAAAGTTTAAAGGATAACTGTCACACTTAGACCCTAATTTCAATTTTCATATATGTAGTTACTAATAACATGATATTCCAGAATCAGTTACTATTAGACTAACTTACCCCATATTTAATAAGATTCAGCCCTTAGCAACCAGTCTGCATAAAACTGCAATTTCACTATTCAGTTAAGATGGCCGCCACTGCCCTCACCCTGAGGCTAATCCCGCCTGCCCTCACTAGCCAGTAACAATAGCCCCCCAAAAGTGTCAGCAACCAGAGCCCTCCCCCCCCCTAAAGGGTTAATCTCCTGCAGCACATGTTACTTTAACCACCTCCCGACCGCTGTACGCACCGATGCGTCCGGGAGGTGGTTGTTTAGTTCCTCCTGGACGCATCGGCGCGTCCTCTCGCGAGACGCAAGATTACGTCACAGCCGGCCCGCGCATGCACATCGCGGGCCGGCATTTCGCAGAAGACTATTTCGTCAGCAGCCTGCCGGCCACGATCATTGGCTGGCAGGCTGCTGATTTTTAAAAAATCCAATCAGCAGCCATATAACCCCACATATTAGTAAATATGATGGGGTTATATGGCTGCTGTGCTCCTCTGCTCCTTCTTTTGGTCGGTTGGTTCCAGCAGAGGAGCACATCTTTACTGTGAGTACCCACCACACCACATTTAGCCCCCAGATCACCCCAATTAACCCTTTGATCACCCCTTTTATCCCCCCCCTGTCAATCACTAGTGAAAGGAAAAAAGTGATCAGTGCAAACTGTCACTTTTTTTTTTCACTGTTATTGACCGTTAGGTTTTAGGTATAGTTTAGGTCCCTTGGTTAGGTAGTTAGCGATCAGTTAGCGCCCAGCCCACCGCACCGCAGTCCGTTATTCGCTGATTAGCGTATCGCTAATCAGCATTTGTACTTTTTATAGTATCTGAAAGTGATCAAAACTGATCACGGTCAGATCTATAATAGTACTAGTGTCACTTTAGTTCGCCCTCCACCCAAAACGCAGTGTTTGCCCGATCAGGCCTGATCGGTCGCCCACACGTGCGTTCGCCCACACCCGCCCCACCGCAGTGACAAAAAAATTATTTTTTTTTGATCACTGCACATTCACTTTACACGCACTGCGGCGATAAAAAAATCAGTTTTGATATTTTTTATCAACCGCAGCAGCCTCCGGTACTTCGCTAGCCTCCCCTTTGTAAGACAGGCTTGCTTTTTTTTTCTTGGGTAGTCTCAGGGAATACCCCTAAATTTAGTTGCCCACATGTCAAACAGGGGGTATTCCTCTGAAGAGGCCTACAGGCTTCTGACCCAGTCGGATGAGGAGTGGGAACCCTCATCTGATGAATCCAGTGGGTCAGAATACGAACCTGTAGAAAGCAGTGGCTCTCTGACCCAAAGTTCGGACGAGGAGGCTGAGGTCCCTGATAGCACCAGGCGTACCCGGCCCCGTGTCGCTAGACCGCAGGTTGCGCAGGATCCGCTTCAAGAGCAGCAGAGTGGGGCTGGTGCTGTCGGATTACGTGGTGAGGCATACACCAGCAGCCCAGCCCTTCCTGGACCTAGTACCAGCACTGCCGTACAACCTGGTGAAGTAGCGAGCACCAGAAGGGCAGTTGAAGCTGGTACGGTGGCACGTGCAGTAGTGACCCCGTCGCAGCCACCGCAAAGACGTGCCCGTAGAGCCCCTAGAATCCCAGAGGTGCTGGCAAACCCTGATTGGCAGTCCCCAACTTCAGCCGCACCCGTAGTTTTCCCTTTCACCGCCCAGTCTGGAGTTCGGGTTGAGACGGCTCAGATCGGTTCGGCCCTGGGATTTTTTGAGCTGTTCTTGACTGCGGAGCTTTTAGACTTAGTCGTGGCAGAGACAAACCGGTATGCCACACAATTTATCACCGCTAACCCGGAAAGCTTTTATGCCCAGCCTTTCCGGTGGAAACCAGTCCAAGTTTCCGAATTTAAAACTTTTCTGGGCCTCCTCCTCAACAGGGGCCTGACAAAAAAACATGAATTGCGGTCATATTGGTCCACGAACCCAATTCATCACATGCCCATGTTCTCTGCTGCTATGTCCAGGACACGATTTGAGGTCATCCTGCGTTTCCTGCACTTTAGCGACAACACCGCCTCCCGTCCCAGGGGCCACCCTGCTTTTGACCGGCTCCACAAAATTCGGCCCCTCATAGACCATTTCAACCAGAAATTTGCAGATTTGTATACCCCTGAGCAAAACATCTGCATAGACGAGTCCCTAATACATTTTACCGGGCGCCTTGGCTTCAAACAATACATCCCAAGCAAGCGCGCCCGGTATGGGGTCAAATTGTATAAGCTCTGTGAAAGGGCCACAGGCTATACCCACAAATTTCGGGTCTATGAGGGAAAAGATCAGACCCTGGAGCCGGTCGGTTGCCCTGACTACCTGGGGAGCAGTGGGAAGACAGTTTGGGACTTGGTGTCACCCTTATTCGGCAAGGGGTACCATCTTTATGTGGACAATTTTTACACAAGTGTGGCCCTCTTTAGGCATTTGTTTCTAGAACGGATTGGCGCCTGTGGTACCGCGCAAACTAGTCGCGCGGGCTTCCCCCAACGGCTCGTTACCACCCGTCTTGCAAGGGGGCAGAGGGCCGCACTGTGTAACGAAGAACTGCTCGCGGTGAAATGGAGAGACAAGCGTGACGTTTACATGCTCTCCTCCATTCACGCAGACACGACAATCCAAATTGAGCGAGCAACCCGTGTCATTGAAAAGCCCCTCTCAGTCCACGACTATAACCTCCACATGGGAGGGGTCGACTTCAATGACCAGATGTTGGCTCCGTATTTAGTTTCCCGACGCACCAGACGCTGGTATAAGAAGGTGTCTGTATATTTAATTCAATTGGCTCTGTACAATAGTTTTGTTCTCTACAGTAAGGCTGGGAGAACTGGATCCTTCCTCAAATTTCAGGAAGAGATCATCGCGAACCTCCTGTATCCAGGAGGTTCCGTGGCCCCATCCACCAGTGTAGTTAGCCGTCTACACGAGCGACACTTCCCCAGTGTCGTTGCTGGTACCTCAAACCGACCGCCACCCCGAAAAAAATGTCGTGTCAGTAGCAGGAGTGGAATAAGGCGTGACACCCGTTATTTCTGTCCTGACTGTCCCGACCACCCTGCCCTATGCTTAGGGGAGTGTTTCCGAAAGTACCACACACAGGTACACCTAGCATAGGGATCACATCTCACCAGGATAGGCACACAGGGCTATTAGGGCCCATTCACTCACAGCTGCTGCAAACGTCTCCTTTCACATGGGACAAAGTGCATAACGCACTTCGCCACATCTTTGGGCGATTTGCGCTTTGCACATTGACCCATGGGGAAGGAGAGGTTTGTTCTATAAAGGTAAAAAAACAAAAAAAAAAAAAAAAACAGGTAAGCAAACAGGTTAATGTTTAGTTCCAAAAGTTAAAGTTACATGTTCTGTTCCAAAGTTAATAAAATTATTGCGTTGTGGCCTGGTTTTTTCTTTTTTTTTTTTTTTTTTGTCTTTTTACCTTCCAGGTGGACCAACCGATCTACTAGCTGCAGCACCGATGTGCATTCTGACAGAAGCATTGCGCTGCTGTCAGATTACACGCAAGTCGGTGTATGCGGCGCTGCAAGACGGGATTTTCTCCTCTGCAGTGACAGATACGTTTGCCAAGGCATACGAGCTGAGGAGGAGGCGGCGTTCCTATGCTTTGGCAAGCATTTTGTATATATATATATATATATATATATATATATATATAAAAAAAAAAATCCCGGCAATGATTTATTCATCCACATCGATTGATGCGAATGGAGAAATCTGGTTTGCCAGGGCATACGAGCTAAGTGGGTATGGATGTAGGGCGGAGCTCCTATGTCCTGGCAGACGCCTTTCCCCTCCATTTTTTTTTTTGGCAGAGATTTTTTCATCCACATTGATCGATGCGAATGAAGAAATCTGTGCCGTTCATTTTTTTCTTTCAGCCCAGAGGCTGAACGGAAAAAAAAATCTCATTACCTGTATGCTCAATATAAGGAGAATAGCAGAAACTCCTAATGCTGGCCATACATGTAATGATTGCGGAGACCCTCAAATGCCAGGGCAGTACAAACACCCCACAACTGACCCCATTTTGGAAAGAAGACACCCCAAGGTATTTGCTGAGGGGCATATTGAGTCCATGAAAGATTGAAATTTTTGTCCTAAGTTAGCGGAAAGTGAGACTTTGTGAGAAAAAACAAAAAAAAATCAATTTCCGCTAACTTATGCGAAAAAATAAAAAATTCTATGAACTTGCCAGGCCCCTCATTGGATACCTTGGGGTGTCTTCTTTCCAAAGTGGGGTCACATGTGGGGTATTTATACTGCCCTGGCTTTTTAGGGGCCCTAAAGCGTGAGAAGAAGTCTGGGATCCAAATGTCTAAAAATGCCCTCCTAAAAGGAATTTGGGCCCCTTTGCGCATCTAGGCTGCAAAAAAGTGTGACACATCTGGTATCGCCGTACTCAGAAGAAGTTGGGGAATGTGTTTTGGGGTGTCATTTTACATATACCCATGCTGGGTGAGAAAAATATCTTGGTCAAATGCCAACTTTGTATAAAAAAATGGGAAAAGTTGTCGTTTGCCAAGATATTTCTCTCACCCAGCATGGGTATATGTAAAATGACACCCCAAAACACATTCCCCAACTTCTCCTGAGTACGGCGATACCAGATGTGTCACACTTTTTTGATGCCAAGGTGGGCAAAGGGGCGCATATTCCAAAGTGCACCTTTCGTATTTCACCGGTCATTTTTTACAGATTTTGATTGCAAAGTACTTCTCACACATATGGGCCCCTAAATTGCCAGGGCAGTATAACTACGCCACAAGTGACCCCATTTTGGAAAGAAGACACCCCAAGGTATTCCGTGAGGGGCATGGCGAGTTCCTAGAATTTTTTATTTTTTGTCGCAAGTTAGTGGAATATGAGACTTTGTAAGGAAAAAAGAAAAAAAAATAAATCATCATTTTCCGCTAACTTGTGACAAAAAATAAAAAATTCTAGGAACTCGCCGTGCCCTTCACGGAATACCTTGGGGTGTCTTCTTTCCAAAATGGGGTCACTTGTGGCGTAGTTATACTGCCCTGGCAATTTAGGGGCCCAAATGTGTGAGACGTACCTTGCAATCAAAATGTGTAAAAAATGCCCTGCAAAATCCGAAAGGTGCACTTTGGAATATGTGCCCCTTTGCCCACCTTGGCAGCAAAAAAGTGGGACACATCTGGTATCGCCGTACTCAGGAGAAGTTGGGGAATGTGTTTTGGGGTGTCATTTTACATATACCCATGCTGGGTGAGAAAAATATCTTGGTCAAATGCCAACTTTGTATAAAAAAATGGGAAAAGTTGTCGTTTGCCAAGATATTTCTCTCACCCAGCATGGGTATATGTAAAATGACACCCCAAAACACATTCCCCAACTTCTCCTGAGTACGGCGATACCAGATGTGTCACACTTTTTTGATGCCAAGGTGGGCAAAGGGGCGCATATTCCAAAGTGCACCTTTCGTATTTCACCGGTCATTTTTTACAGATTTTGATTGCAAAGTACTTCTCACACATATGGGCCCCTAAATTGCCAGGGCAGTATAACTACGCCACAAGTGACCCCATTTTGGAAAGAAGACACCCCAAGGTATTCCGTGAGGGGCATGGCGAGTTCCTAGAATTTTTTATTTTTTGTCGCAAGTTAGTGGAATATGAGACTTTGTAAGGAAAAAAGAGAAAAAAAAAAAAATCATCATTTTCCGCTAACTTGTGACAAAAAATAAAAAATTCTAGGAACTCGCCGTGCCCTTCACGGAATACCTTGGGGTGTCTTCTTTCCAAAATGGGGTCACTTGTGGCGTAGTTATACTGCCCTGGCAATTTAGGGGCCCAAATGTGTGAGAAGTACCTTGCAATCAAAATGTGTAAAAAATGCCCTGCAAAATCCGAAAGGTGCACTTTGGAATATGTGCCCCTTTGCCCACCTTGGCAGCAAAAAAGTGTGACACATCTGGTATCGCCGTACTCAGGAGAAGTTGGGGAATGTGTTTTGGGGTGTCATTTTACATATACCCATGCTGGGTGAGAAAAATATCTTGGTCAAATGCCAACTTTGTATAAAAAAATGGGAAAAGTTGTCTTTTGCCAAGATATTTCTCTCACCCAGCATGGGTATATGTAAAATGACACCCCAAAACACATTCCCCAACTTCTCCTGAGTACGGCGATACCACATGTGTGACACTTTTTTGCTGCCAAGGTGGGCAAAGGGGCGCATATTCCAAAGTGCACCTTTCGGATTTCACCGGTCATTTCTTACACATTTTGATTGCAAAGTTCTTCTCACACATTTGGGCCCCTAAATTGCCAGGGCAGTATAACTACGCCACAAGTGACCCCATTTTGGAAAGAAGACACCCCAAGGTATTCTGTGAGGGGCATGGCGAGTTCCTAGAATTTTTAATTTTTTGTCGCAAGTTAGTGGAATATGAGACTTTGTAAGAAAAAAAAAAAATAAAAAATCATCATCATTTTCCGCTAACTTGTGACAAAAAATAAAAAGTTCTATGAACTCACTATGCCCATCAGCGAATACCTTAGGGTGTCTACTTTCCGAAATGGGGTCATTTGTGGGGTAGTTATACTGTTTGGGCATTGTAGAACCTCAGGAAACATGACAGGTGCTCAGAAAATCAGAGCCGTTTCAAAAAGCGGAAATTCACATTTTTGTACCATAGTTTGTAAATGCTATAACTTTTACCCAAACCATTTTTTTTTTGCCCAAACATTTTTTTTTTATCAAAGACATGTAGAACTATAAATTTAGCGAAAAATTTATATATGGATGTATTTTTTTTTGCAAAATTTCACAGCTGAAAGTGAAAAATGTCATTTTTTTGCAAAAAAATCGTTATATTTTGATTAATAACAAAAAAAGTAAAAATGTCAGCAGCAATAAAATACCACCAAATGAAAGCTCCATTAGTGAGAAGAAAAGGAGGTAAAATTCATTTGGGTGGTAAGTTGCATGACCGAGCGATAAACGGTGAAAGGAGTGTAGTGCCGAAGTGTAAAAAGTGGCCTGGTCATGAAGGGGGTTTCACCTAGCGGGGCTGAAGTGGTTAATTTATACACTGAGCAGATGGCAGATCTCCCTTTCCCAGTCTGCGCTGCTTCAACCCTGCATTCTCCAGTTCTGCTGAGTGAGGGAGCGTCTGCCAAGCGCAGGGACAGGGAGAAGTGCACACAGCCCAGGCACTGTTATCAGCTGCTGGGGAGGACCTGGCTTAAATCATTTACTTACAGTCCCTGGCTGTCAGTAATGTGACCTTGCACGCTGTGTGCTTCTGCGTCCTCCGTCCTTGAACACATAGACGGACCATGCCTAGCAACCTTATTTTAAGCACAGGTAAAAATAGGCAGTACAGGGAACAAAACTGTGGAATTAAGGGGTAATTGAATACACAGTGAAAAGTTGAAATAGGGCCTCCAATGAGATATATTAATCACCACAATCCAATACTCAATATATATGACAGTTATACTTTAAGCATTGAATGAAAGGATGTGGCGCGCATTAATTAATGAAGAATTTGAATTGAATTTGAAAAATGTCACCTGACAATGTAATTGACGATTTTTTAAAATTTATGTTCCTATCACCTATGTAGAGGTGCCCCAGTGACATCCACCATCCATTTGGATCTTCTTTATCAACTTTCGATGTTCTTTTCTGAGCCTACCATGTTGATCACGGTTATCCGCAAATCAGGTTTCCACGCCGGAGAGGGAGCATGAGAAAGAGAGACCACATTTAAGGGAGATAAATAAAATTTTAAAAAATTGGGATCGAGTGGAAATATGGGAAAAGTTATTGAGGCGCAAATGTGGGAAAAGTTATTAAAGCGCAAATGTTGTACAAATTAGTAAAGCGCAAATGTGGGACAAATTAGTAAAGCGCAAATGTGGGACAAATTATTGAAGCGCAAATGTGGTACAACTTGTTAAAGTTTAAGCATTGAATGAAAGGAGGTGCCGCTCATCAATTAAAGAAGAATTTCAGAAAAAATGCAGAGCAGGGGTTTATTCAAGTCTAAAATTTTAAAATGTCAACCCAAGAATGTAACAGAAAAATTACAGAAATGTATTAACCTGTCTACATGGTAGAGCAGGGGTCTATGACAGAAAAAAAATTTTTATTGTCACCCGAAAAATGTAAAAGAAAAATTATTGAAATTTATTAAGCTGTCAACTAGGTAGAGGAGGGGAATATATCATCCAAAAATTTGTGAATTTCACCCGAAAATGTAACTGACAAAGTAGTAAAATGACCTAAAATAAAATACGTACAAATAATAATAAAAAAAATTAGATTTATGAGGTGGAGTTCCATATGTAGTAGGAGTTTGAGGAGGTGGATGTAGCGGTGTAGGTGGAAGCGGCGGTGGTAGCCAACACTGGTTTTTGGTTTAAATTTTTTATTTTTTTATTGGGGGTACATTCCAAAAGAGTATGAAATATCCAAAATACAAGAATGAGCAATTGCGCTGCAGTATAACAATGGCTGGTTAAGGCAAGTATACATGTCTATTCTGCACAAGGTACGGACAAGTCCTGTGGGATCCATGCCTGGTTCATTTTAATGAACGTGAGCTTGTCTACATTGACTGTGGACAGTTGGCTGCGCTTGTCTGTGATGACGCCCCTTGCCGTGCTTAACAAACGTTCAGATAATACACTGGCTGCAGGGCAGGCCAGCACCTCCAAGGCGTAATGGGCAAGCTCAGGCCATGTGCCCAATTTGGAGAATTAGAAGTTGAAGGGGGCAGACCCGTCATTCAGTACGTGTAGGCCTGTGCACATATACTGCTCCACCATGTTGGTAAAATGCTGCTTCCTGCTAAGATGTTCCATATCAGCTGGTGGTGCTGGTTGTTATGGCATGCTGACAAAGCTTTCCCACATTTCAGCCATGCTAACCCTGCATTTTGAGGTGCTGGCGGTGTCCCAGCTGCGTTGGTGACCTCTGCCTTCGCCTTGTGCTTCCACTGTGCCCCCGCTGTCAGGTGGGAATACCACCAGCAGCGCGTCTACCAGCGTGCGCTTGTACTCGCGCATCTTACGATCATGCTCCAGTGAGGGAATTAAGGATAGTACATTGTCCTTGTAACAGGGATCCAGCAGCGTGGCCACCCAGAAATCAGCACAAGTTAGAATGTGGGCAACTCGGCGGTCGTTGCAGAGAAACTGCAGCATGTAATCACTCATGTGTGCCGGCTGCACAGAGGCAACAAAAAGCTGTCCTCTGTGGGAGGTGTATCGTCTGTGTCCTCTGTATCCCCCCAGCCACGCACCAGTGATGGCCATGAGCTGGTCTGGGTGCCACCCTGCTGTGAACATGGTTCCTCCTCATCCTCCACCTCGTCACCCTCCAGAACTGTGCCCTAGCTGGACAATTGTGTACCTGGCGTTTGTGTGTGCAGAAACCCACCCTTGGAGCCACTTGTGAATGACTGGCCGCAAACCCTACGAAATGATCCCTCTTCCTCCTCCTCCTGTGCCACATCCTCTTCATCGCCAGCAGCATTTTTTCAAGGAGGCATAGAAGTGGGATAGTTACGCTGAGAACGTGCTGAATTTGGTGGTGCAGAGATTCCTTAAAAATTACCCCGATATGTCAGAGCTGCTGCATAAAGTGCGGTCTGTCTGTGCGTGCATTCAGCGTTCTCACCCTGCTGCTGCTCGCCTGTCATCGCTGCAGCGTAACTTCGACCTTCCCGCTCACCGCCTCCTATGCGATGTGCCCACAAGGTGGAACTCCACCTTGCACATGCTGGCCAGACTGTGCAAGCAGCAGCAGGCGATAGTGGAGTTTCAGCTGCAGCACGCACGGGTGAGTCGCTCTGCGGAACTGCACCACTTCACCACCAATGACTGGGCCTCCATGCGAGACCTGTGTTCCTTGTTGCGCTGTTTCGAGTACTCCACCAACATGGACAGTCCCTCACGCTATTCCCTCCGGTATCTCCGGCCACTAAGTTATAGTAGGCGGAGATTTCAGTCACTAAGTTATGGTAGGCGGAGTCTGCCCTTGTTCTGCTCTAGCGCTGGTCAATCGCAGCGCAGAGCTCACAGCCTGGGAGATTATTTTCTCCCAGGCTGTGAGCTCTACAATGCGATTGGCCAGCGCTACAGAAGAACAAGGGCAGACTCCGCCTACCACAACTTTGTGACCGGAGATATCGGAGGGCATAGCAGAAGAACGGAGCGGCGCCCAGGAATAATAGTAAGTGCAGTGAGATCCCCGGGCGCCGCTCTCCATGTCTGTATTCTTAGTTCACAGTGTCAGAATCGGTGAAAGGTCCTCTTTAAATGCCTGGTCATGCAGGTTGTGCTCAGGTTGAGAACGTTTATGCCTCACTTCAGGCTCTGATTGCACAGCGTGCAAACCACTCGTGTCTTGTCATCAGCACATTGTCTGAAGAACTGCCACGCCAGGGAACTCTTTGGAGCTGGCTTTGGTGTGCTCGGTCCCTTGCTGCGGTGGGCAGTAGCAGGCGTACTGTCTAGAGAACGGCCGCTCCGCTTTTGCACCCTGCTCCCTCTTCTGCTGTGCTGGTGGCTCTGTGCGACCACCGCCTTATCCTCCGAACTGCATAGGTCACTCGCATGACCTTGATTCCATGTGGGGTCGAGGACCTCATCATCCTCCACATCATCTTCCACCCAGTCTTTACCCCTGCCCTCCTTGTCGGTCTGCACACTTTTGAAAGCCCCAGCAGTTGGCACCTGTGTTTCGTCATCATCCCAGATGTGCTGCAATGGTCCTCCCATGTACTCATCTTGAAAGATAAGTGATTGGGCATCGGTGCACTCAATCTCTTCCACTTCTGGGTCAGGGCTAGGTGGATAGCCTTTGGAAACCCTGCTAACAGAGTCATCAAAAAGCAGAAGAGACTGCTGTATGACTTGGGGCTCAGACTGCTTGGCTGATTTGCAAGGGGGTGAGGTGAAAGACTGATGGACATCGGCTGCAGGTGCCAACTCTGATCTTTCAGCAGGAGACTGGGTAGGAGACAATGTGAAGGAACTGGAGGCACTGTCAGCAACCCAATCAACTATCGCCTGTACTTGTTCAGGCCTCACCATTCGTAGAGCCGCATTAGGCTAGACCAAATACCGCTCCAGGTTCTGTCGCCTACTTGCACTTGAGGAAGGGGTTTCACTTGTGTGTGTAGCTGGCACAGCTGACACAAAAAAAAAATGTGTGTCTTTAAAACCCAGAAAATTATGGCTGTATTTCTAGCTTAAATTGCACACTGACTAATCCAGATGTATATTGCCAAGAAAGTGTGTTTTTTTACTAACAGAATATGAAAGCTGTATATAATGTTTGAATTTCACACGTCCAGATGCAGCTAGGGTTGTAAAGTAGTGTATTTTGCGCAAAAAGGGTGTTTTAAAAAACCCAGAAAACTATGGCTGTATTTCTAGCTTAAATTGCACACTGACTAATCCAGATGTTGTATATTGCCAAAAGAGTGTTTTTTTGAACTAACAGAATATGAAAGCTGTATATAATGAACTTGAATTTCATTCTTGCAGATCTGTAAAATAGTGGATTTTGGCCCAAAAATTTGTGTTTTTAAAAACCCAGAAAATTATGGCTGTATTTCTAGCTTAAATTGCACACTGACTAATCCTGCAAATGCACCAGATGTTGTATATTGCCAAAAAAGGGTGATTTTTTGGCAACTAGATTATTAGTGCAGTTTTCCAAGATTGGATTTCAATGTCACAAAAGCTCAGATGCAGTGCTGGTGCACTGAGCTTGCATAAAATGGCCGCCGCCGCCCACCTAACTAACAGACGGATAATATTTTTTTTTTTTTCGGTCTCTGGGCTCAGGGCAGGGTAAAAAGATTGTGCCCTGTACCCGCACAACTAAATGTATGTCGATCGCTAAGTTAGATTCACGTTCTGAACCAAAGATTCTCTCCTATTCTCTTATATAGAGGCAGGGTCACATGCTGCACTGGCCAATCTCATCATGCCATTAGTAGGCATGGCTGTGATGGCTTCTAAGGTTACACAGTTAAACGCTTGTTGATTGGCTGCTCTGCAGCCTTTCAGAAAGCGCCGAACCCAAACTTTTACTAAAATGTTCGGGTTCCGGGGTCTAAAAATCCTAAAGTTCGATACGAACCCGACTTTTATAGTTTGGGTTTGCTCAACCCTACTGGAAAGAATATACAATGCATTAGGAAAGCCTTGAGACTCGCTTGTTTCACATTTTGTTATGTTGTTGCCTTGTGCTTAACCATCAATCTGCACTTAGTACCCCATGATGAGGAAGAGACCCTTTGCTGTGACATTTGAAATGTAGCTCTGGGGGCCTTCCATATCTCTTGATCATCTTTGAGATGTTACTACACCTTGATTGGAGTCGACGTGTGGTAAATTCACTTGATTGGACATCATTTGGAAAGACACACCGTTGATATGAGGCCTCCCAGCTGACAATGCATATCAAAGCAAAAACCAATCCTTACGGAGGAAAAAACTGCCTGTAGAGCTCAAAGACAGAATTGTATGGATGCACAGATGTGGAGAAGGATAGAAAAAAAAAAAGTTCTCAAAAGCACTGTTGCCTCAGAGATTCTTAAATGGAAGAAGTTTGAAACAGCCAGGACTTTTTCTAGAGCTGGTTTCCCCTCCAAACTAATTAATCAGGGGAGAAGGGCCTTGGTAAGAGAGGTGGCCAAGAACCCAATGGTCACTTTGGCTGAGCTCGAGACATAAGATAAACGGTCAGGAGTTCAACCATCACTGCAGCCCTCCACCATTCTGGGTTTTATGGCAGAGTGGCTATAAAGAAGCCTCTCCTTAGTAGAGGACACCTGGAGTTTGCAAAAAAAAAGCACCTAAAGGACTCTCATATTGCGAGAAACCAGATTCTCTGGTCTAATAAGATCAAGAATGAAGCTTTTGGACCTCAATTCTAAATGTCATGTGTGGAGGAAATCAGGCCTGCTTATCACCTGCCCAATACCATCCCTACAGTGAAGCATGGTGGTGGCAGCATTATGCTGTGGGAGTAGTTTTCAGCAGCTGGGACAGGGAGACAGGTCAGGGTTGAGGGTAAACTGAATTGAGCAACATACAGAGATATTCTTAATGAAAACCTGCTCCAAAGTGCTCTTGACCTTATACTGGGCCAAAGGTTCACCTTCCAACAATACAATGGCCCCAAGCACACAGCCAAGATAACACAAGAGTGACTTAAAGAGGACCTTTCACCACTCCTGAGATTTCTTTTTTAATAGCTTCATGTATTCCCCATGTAATAACAAGTCTGGAGCATCTATTCTTATGACTATGTTGTGCCATTCCTTTATTATTTCTACTAGAAGTTATGAATGAGCTAGGGGGGGGTGTACCTGCACAGACTGACTCTCCAGCAATGCTGCCATTTTCAGACTGTGCAGGTACACCCCCCCCCCCCTTCCTTCCCAACTGGTTACCTCCACTCTGTACCCTTACTGAAGGCTAATAGCAATTCATTCATAACTTCTAGTGCAAATAATAAAGGAATGGTACAACATAGAGCCATAAGAATAGATGCTACAGAATTGTTAGTACATGGGGAATGCATTTAGCTATTAAAATAGGCAGGTAAGAAGTGGTGAAAGGTCCTCTTTAAGCTTATATTAGCAGGGCAGATAATTGTGCAGACCATTGCTAAAAAGCATTCGTATGAATGCTATTTAGCTATGATCTGGTGGTGTGATACATCCACCAATTACCCGATGAACAAGCAAACGCGTATTTATCGTTTAATTGGAATCTTTCAATAGTTTTAAGAATGTTCGTTTGCCAGTGGCGGATCGTGCTGTCTAATTACGATCTGATGCCGGAAAACAGTGATTCAGTATGGGGACAAGCGATGGCATGATAGAATGCTCCCCTCAATACAGCATGTAATAGCAGCAGTCTCCTCCACTGATGATCAGGCGATTGCCAGGAAGGAACGCTCCTTTCCCAACAGTCGCCTAGATGATCTTCAGATCTAATATAAGCTTTAGGGACAACTCTGTGAATGTCCTTGAGTTTCCTAGCCAGAGCTCTGACTTGAACACAATCGAACATCTCTGGAGAGACCTGAAAATTGCTGTCCGTTAACTCTCCCATCCGACCTGGCAGAGCTCAAGAGGATCTGTATAGAAGAATGGCAGAAAATCCCCAAAACCAAAGCTTGTGTCATCATACCCAAGAAAACTAGAGGCTGTAATCGCTGCCAAAGGTGTTTCAACTAAGTACTGAGTAAAGGGTCTGAATACTTGTGTTAATGCAAGATTTCAGTTTTTCCCTTTTCAATAAATTAGCAATGGCCAATAAGAAAATGGGTTGCATCAAAAGGGGCATAGATTCCTGTGATGAGAACATAGTCACTTTACAAATCACTAGTCAGACCACACATGAAGTACTGTGTACAGTTCTGGGCTCCAGTGAACAAGACAGACATAGCAGAGCTGGAGAGGGTTCAGAAGAGGACAACTAAAGTAATAACTGGAATGGGTGGAATACAGTACCCTAAAAAATTATCAAAATTAGGGTTATTCACTTTAGAAAAAAGACGACTTGGGGAGATCTAATAACTACAGTCAGGGCCATAAATATTGGGACGTCAACACAATTCTAACATTTTTGGCTCTATACACCACCACAATGGATTTGAAATGAAATGAACAATATGTGCTTTAACTGCTGACTGTGAGATTTAATTTGAGGGTATTTACATCCAAATCAGGTGAACGGTGTAGGAATTACAACAGTTTGCATATGTGCCTCCCACTTGTTAAGGAAGCAAAAGTAATGGGGCAATTGACTTCTCAGCTGTTCCATGGCCAGGTGTGTGTCATTCCCTCATTATCCCAATTACAATAAGCAGATAAAAGGTCCAGAGTTAATTTCAAGTGTGCTATTTACATTTGGAGTCTGTTGCTGTCAACTCTCAAGATGAGATCCAAAGAGCTGTCACTATCAGTGAAGCAAGCCATCATTAGGCTGAAAAAACATAACAAACCCATCAGAGAGATAGCAAAAATATTAGGCGTGGCCAAAACAACTGTTTGGAACATTCTTAAAAAGAAGGAACGCACCGGTGAGCTCAGCAACACCAAAAGACCCGGAAGACCACGGAAAACAACTGTGGTGGATGACCGAATAATTATTTCCCTGGTGAAGAAAACACCCTTCACAACAGTTGGCCAGATCAAGAACACTCTGCATGAGGTAGGTGTATGTGTGTCAAAGTCAACAATCAAGAGAAGACTTCACCAGAGTTAATACAGAGGGTTCACCACAAGATGTAAACCATTGGTGAGCCTCAAAAACAGGAAGAGTTTGCCAAACGACATGTAAAAAATCCTTCACAGTTCTGGAACAACATCCTATGGACAGATGAGACCAAGATCAACTTGTACCAGGGTGATAGGGAGAGAAGAGTATGGAGAAGGAAAGGAATAACTGCTCATGATCCTAAGCATACCACCTCATCAGTGAAGCATGGTGGTGGTAGTGTCATGGCGTGGGCATGTATGGCTGCCAATGGAACTGGTTCTCTTGTATTTATTGATGATGTGACTGCTGACAAAAGCACCTGGATGAATTCTGAAGTGTTTCGGGCAATATTATCTGCTCGTATTCAGCCAAATGCTTCAGAACTCATTGGACTGCCCTTCACGGTGCAAATAGACAATGACCCAAAGCATACTGCAAAATCAACCAAAGTGGAATGTTATGCAATGGCCAAGTCAATCAGCTGACCTGAATCCGATTGAGCATGCATTTCACTTGCTGAAGACAAAACTGAAGAGAAAATGATGCCCTAAGAACAAGCAGGAACTGAAAACAGTTGCAGTAGAGGCCTGGCAGAGCACCACCAGGGACCACCATACTTTGCAACCAAGTATTAAAAAGTGAAAGTTTGATTTATGATTATTATTCTGTCCCATTACTTTTGTCCCTTAACAAGTGGGAGGCACATATGCAAACTGTTGTAATTCCTACACCGTTCACCTGATTTGTTTGTAAATACCCTCAAATTAAAGCTGACAGTCTGCAGTTAAAGCAGATATTTGTTTGTTTCATTTAAAATCCATTGTGGTGGTGTATAGAGCCCAAAATGTTAGAATTGGGTCCATGTCCCAATATTTATGGACCTGACTGTATATTTAAATATATCAGGGGTCAGTACAGAGATCTCTCCCATCATCTATTTATCCCCGTGACTGTGACGAGGGGACATCCCCTGCATCTGGAGGAAAGACGGTTTGTACACAAACATAGAAGAGGATTCTTTACGGTAAGAGCAGTGAGACTATGGAACTCTCTGCCGGAGGAGGTGGTGATGGTGAGTTCACTAAAAGAGTTCAAGAGGGGCTTGGATGTATTTCTGGAGCGTAATAATATTACAAGCTATAGTTACTAGAGATGGGTTGTAGATCCAGGGAGTTATTCTGATTGGAGTTGGGAAGGAATTTTTTCCCCTAAAGTGGGGAAAATTGCCTTCTGTCTCACAGGTTTTTTGTTTTTTTTTGCCTTCCTCTGGATCAACTTGTGGGATAACAGGCTGAACTGGATGGACAGATGTCTTTTTCAGCCTTATAAACTATGTTACTATGTATTTCTAACATTCTATTTTCACTTTGACATTATGGGGTATTGAGTGCAGAATGATGGGGAAAAACTTGTTTTAGTTTCTTTTTTTATTTTAGCACAAGACTACAACATAAAATGTGAAGAAAACGAAAGAGTCTGAAGCCTTTTTGAATGCACTGTAACTACCTGTTGTCATCTCTAGTAGACTACATGCCTCCATTGGTTGCACTTAATGTCCTATAATATGCCTGTATTCTGCTGGGAACTCTAGAGTGATAGAGTAGCGTCCTTCATTCAGGACCTCCCCTGATTTACTAAGTGACTTTGAAAAAAATCTGTCTCTTGGTTGGACCCATCACATGTGTGCATGAAATTGGTATGCCTTTGATTTTAATGGGCACCATGTAATGCTTTATTTCCCTTGTTGTGGAGCTGCTAAGGAATTGAATAAAATTTGCTATTATAATTATTTTTTATCAGAAGAAACTCATAACTTCTCTAGAGAAGCTGTATATTGCTCATCTTTTATTACTTCTGAACATCGAGAAATCTGTGTCAGACTCTCATATAATCTTCACCCAATTTTATCAGTTTGAAACACAATGCTTTACTATTTATCATATTATTTGTTATGCTCTGAACCATGAAGCACAACAATAATGTGGGAGGAACAATGCTGGAAAACAAACCAGTTTTTGTGAGTAATTATAAAAGTAAGAATAACTTTGGTGTGGTTCATAAGTAGGCAGTAAAAAGACAAGAAGGCTTCTTCATAAATAGAATGCAATGGTAAAACAAATTGAGTTCATGTTGTAGTAGAGATAGAGTCACTAATATTGTTGCCTGGCAGCACTAGGGTCCTGGGTTTGAATCGAACCAAGGGCAGCAACTGCATGGGGTTTGTTCTAAACTTGTTTTTCCAAGAGTTTTGTTTTTCTCCAACACTCCAAAAGTATACTGTTAGGTTTATTAATATACCTAGTGCGTGTCTGGGATAGGGAGATTCAATTGTGATCCTCATTGGAGGCAGTTTCTAAAGTGCATGGTGACAATCTCTGTACAGTGCTCTGGAATATATTGGAGTTGGAATGGGAATGCAATGGGAAATAATTAATATAAATACCTGTATCTGTTTTGTGTTAGAGTATATTGTCATGGGCTTACTAGATAAGTTGTGGACCCTCTGGATTACCATGGATTTGGCTTAAGCCTGGGAGCAGAGTGTAAGGGATTCCTCGGTCCCCAGGTCAAAGTAGTCATTTGACCTTAACACTAAGAAGATGATGCCAGGATGTGGCACCAAGGCGGCTGTCAAAAGTTGTAGTCTGAAGAATGGGAAGAGTTTTTTTACTCAGTAGACATGTAGGGGTTAGGGCAGGTAAAGTTTGGACACTAGAGTCAAAGCCAATGACTCTGAAACAAATCAAACCATAGCAGAGTACGGGACTAAATAAACCTGTTTTTCAGGCAGTGGAAATTTGAAGGAAGGGTTTCACAAAGGACAAGTGTTTTGGCATATGCTGGCCCTTTAAGAAGCCAAGTGTGTTCACATAAGAGGGGCCATCAGCATAATGTCAAACACAGAAGATCCGAGCAGGAAAGCTGCAAGACAGAGAGATAACTGGACAACTGGCACTGAGGGCAATAGACAGAGGATGGCAGTAGAGAGTATGACGCTAGCCACACACAGGCCCAGAGTTAGGAGTGTGACATATATTGCCTTTGCCATGCTGACCTTTACCTTTTTTTCTAGCTAATCAAACCATTTATTTACAAGTAGCCCTCATAAACATAGGAACTGCTATGGGTGCTGAAGGGTAACAGCAAATCATGCATCTGTTTCATCCATGTGTAACCAAACACCGCTTGAAAATAAGAAGCCTATTCTAATGCGATTATCTGTCACAAGGCTTCTTCCTCATTCTCTCATACTTATTTTTGAAGTTATCTGACAGACGCTCTTCCCATCCCTGAAGGTTTGGTACATTTTTACGCTATGAGATTTTGTTATTTCATGTCTAAGCTTTTGTAAGTGCTACATAAATATAGACAGGGCCATGTCCTAAAGTTAAACCTACAGTCATATTCATTTTATTTCTAATTCACGCTTTGTTGTTTGGCTGCAAACAACAGGCTAACAGCTTCAGTTTGTCTATTCATTTGTTCCATCGTGAAGCTACAAGATCTGGTGAAGGAGTTTCAGGATCAGAAAAAGAATGACTGCCTCACCCCCAAAAACAGGGCCACACCTGTCCACAGGTTTCGTGCAGCGCCAGACTGGCCCACTAGAGTACCAGAGGATCCTACATTGTGCCCAGGCCCTGATACCATAATGGCCCCCAAAGGTCCAGGAGAAAAAAAACAACATTTGGTGCTCCCTTTGGAGCTAATAATTTGCCACTAGGGTATATTTCTTTGAATCAAAATATTTAATAATAATATGAGGTTTGGGCCCCAATGGTGAAGAAGCCTTGACTTCAATTTCGTCATAAGAAGTGTTGGCTCCAGTTTGCAGAAAAGTACAAACAGTGGACAGTAGAAGATGTGGGTATTGCAGCTCAGCTCTGTTAAAGGGGTTGTCCCATGAAAAATATTATACAGTTTTCAAACCAGCACCTGGATTCTTTTGTAATTGCATGTAATTAAAAATTTAGCATACCCACTGAGGTATTCAATATAATGTATCTGTATACCGCCATCTGCTGTTTGTTTTTTCTTTTTCTTTTTTTTGTCCTGCTTACTGAGATGGTCGCTCATGCTTAGTTGTATCATTCAAATGCCTCCTGAGCTGTGATAGGCAAAGCATGGACACACCCTCTTGGCTGCAGCAGAATAGACACTTCCCCTAAGCTGTCAGCTTGATATAAATCTAGCAGAAAAATGAATGTGGAGATCTCTGGATCCATATGAGGTACAAGGCTGGTTCTAGCTTTGTTAGAAAGAGGTTGTCATGTACTATATGAGCTCTCATTTTCATTTTTTACATTAGTTATGGGATAACCTCTTTAAGTTAAATAGGGCTGAGCTGCAATACCACATACTCATACATGAACGTACTAACAGCCAGTGGGCAGGGGTGGTGCTGTTTTTGAAAGTAAGCAGCAGTTCTGTTTTACTTCTGGACAACCCCTTTAACTGCACACAGCATTTCTTTTCAACATACTGTACTCGGGTTTGGAGAGCATACATCAAAGTATACAGTATGTTCCACTTCTATTGATTTACCTCCTGTCTATATTCTGTCAAATGACAAGGAAAGGTGGAAAAGAACATTTTAATTGATATTTATTTTAGGATGTCATCATTGTCATTTATGTCCTTCATCTGTCTTCAAGCCTAAGGTATACGTATAAGGTAAAATCTAACATTACTGTTTATACTGTGTCCAGAGAAGTATTTAATTCCTCCTGTTCATATCTCACTAACCATTGAGCCCAGAAGTGGAAGCCACCAGATCTCACAGATACACTGATGAGCAAAAAGGTAACAATGTTTTGAACTTTTGACTTTCAGGATCGATATCTCACCATTCAACCATGAGACTACCATAATTTTATAGACAAACATCTTGGCTATCTCATACTGTACATAAATTGGACTTGCAACAATTTAGCATATAATTAGTTATGCTAATTATTGTCATGTAACTGCGTTGTTACTCTTTTGCTTCTGGTGGTGGGACAATCTTTTTCTTCTTGTATACTACAAATTACAACCTGTACTCACATTTCCTAATAGCTTAGTGTGTTAATAGGTTGATTCCCAAGTGAAAGGTTACTGGTTCGAATCCAGGAGCAGCCATTAAGATTTCCCAAGAAAAGAGAAACCGCATCATCCAGCTCATCCATCGATAACTGTATTTCGTGCAAGAAAATTGCCAAACTGCATTATGTGAGAGTCATGACAGTTAGAAGAATAAGAATAAGAATTGAAGTGCGACCATCCATTCCAAAGCCAAGAGGTGGGCATCCAGGCAAAATATCAGAGTCATAAAGTTGACTCATCACAAGGTCTATCAGTTCTGGCGCAGTGGAGGTGGCTTGTATGTTTCGTAATAGTGAGATCACAGACGTCCATGCAAGCACCTTGCGATGCACATTACACAAGTCTGGAATGGTGGCCCAAAAAAAGGTGAAGAAGCCTTGACTTCAATTTCGTCATATGAAGTGTTGGCTCCAGTTTGCAGAAAAGTACAAACAGTGGACAGTAGAAGATTTGAAATGGGTGATTTGGGGCAATGAGATAAAAGTCTATAGACTGGGCTCTAGCTGCAAATGGGTCTCGAAGAAAGAAGGGAAAATGTGGCTAATGGATCGAGAAATTGAAGGAACTGTCAAGTTCGTGGAGGAAGCCTGATGATATGGGGTTGTTTCACAGCCAAAGGCGTTGGACCAGGATCAATGGTGGTCTCAACTTCGCACAGCTATTGAAGAGGAGTGGACCAACATTCCACAGGCCACAATCAACAACCTGATCAACTCTATGCGACGGAGATGTGTTGCACTGCGTGAGGCAAATGGTGGCCACAGATACTGAGTGGTTTTCTGACCCCCTCTTCCCCCCCAGTAAGGCAAAACTGTGCACATTTCAGAGTGCCCTTTTATCTAAGGCACACCTGTGCAATATTCATGCTGTCTAATCAGCACCTTGATATGCTACACCTGTGAGGTGGGATGGATTATCTCAGCAAAGGAGAAGTGCTCACTAACACAGATTTGTGAACAATATTTGAGAGTAATGGGTCTATTGTGTATGTAGAAAATGTTTCAGATCTTTGAGTTCAGCTCATGCAAAATGGGAGCAAAACCGAAAGCGTTGTGTTCGTATTTTTATTCAGTGTAAAACAGATAACATAACAAAAACTATATTAGAGGGTCAGTTATAACAAATACACTGACTGCAAAAGGATAACAGCACTTTGAACTTTTGGCTTTCAGGTGATTTAAGCCCTTCCAACTTTTAACTGACTATATATAGATGACTGTTCAACTGTTCAGGACTTATGTATTTTTTTTAACCTTATTAACTATGTAACTCCAAAGTGGCCACACATATTTGATGAACATTGGCCAGTCGGAGAAAGCAGCATTGGGCATTTTGGATTTCAATGTGCCTGATACTTATTCCCTTCTCCCTATTAAGAACACATTCACAATCACCTAGGCCAAGTATCTGTGTGTACAGAGGTTTCCAGATGGTCGGAAGATCTGTGCTCACCTTCTTCTCATTATGCCCAACTAATGACCAAAATAGCAGTCAAACTTGCACACATATTACATATTTCCATCTTTATTTTGGTGTTGTCCACACCAATCTCTTTAATAGAGGGAAATGTGTCACCAACAAGTTTATCTGCCAGCTAAAACCAGATAGGAAAGCATAAAAAATGTTCCTAATCTTTTTATTATGTGTTTTTAATTTTCTGATTTAAAGATTTTTATTCTATTTCCTGAACATGATTATGGGGGCGGCCATCTTGCCTGAGTTATTCTTAACAGCATTTATAAAGCATTAAAAAAAATATTGCTTTACGGCAGCCCCATGGGCCCTAGAAACAATGGTCTGAAAGGGGACCTTACTGACTTCTATGGGAGAGTTTTCTAGACATGCTCTGTGTCCTATGCAGAGGTCATTATGCAACGAACGGACACCCTAGGGGAGATGTGTGTGAGCGTACTAGTGATAAGGTGCCGAGGATAGTTGTATTCACGGTTAAGTTGTCCCTTGGGGCCAGTGTGCAGTGGATGGGAAGACAAAACAAAATCCTCTGGGGCACTCTCTGTTGCAAGGAACACCAGACAGATGTTGGTTGAGGTGCCCTTGATGGTAATTGGTGTTTAAGGTGCTTTGGTGGCTTGGCCCCTGTTTCGTGATGCCAGCACCACTAAGTGCAAATGTTGAGAGTAATAGTAATGACGATATAGAATAAGGAGACTAGAGCTTTTAACAAACTCCCAGTACTTTACTGAAGCAGATCCACAGATCATCAATGTATGCAAAAGTCATTTACATCAAGGCAGCTTTTACAAGGATTCACATTATATCCTAGAAGTTGCATAAGGCATAGTCCTCTATGACAATCGGTCATTCTCTCTCTTATTTCTCCAGGTTGGAGGGATGGACTATCTCTGCTGTACTGTATAATCCTATACTTCTGTATCCTCTTCTAGGAATGCTATATTCTGACAAATGGCCTTTTTGTCTTTAATTATAGTGGGTAGCTTGTAGCTTAGAATCTTTCCACCTGATGCAAAGGAGGCTGGAGGCTGATAAACGACAGCTACCTTCCTTTGTCAATATTCTCATTCCCTCTCAGAGTTGCCTGGTTCTTCTATAATCTTTTCCCTTCTTTGGGCTGGTACATGGAACTAAGTAAGGTCCCGGTACACTTGGCCCCTACCTGCAGAGAACCAGGCTGGTGAAACCACTAGCGGAAAGACAATACAACTGGAACCCAAGCAAACACAGGACATGGAACAGACAACAAGACGAACAGGAACCAGCACAGAAGCAGATGCCTGGACCCCAAGTGGAATGGAAACATGGCGGTCTCAGGCAGAGCTGCACACAGACTAGAGATCCTCCCTCCGGAGAACCCAGGAACCCTCTCACGAAGGCAGGACAAACATGGCATGGGAACAGAAGCAGAAAGGAACTACAGGCCAAAAAGAACATAGTAACATAGTTTATAAGGCCGAAAAAAGACTTCTAGCCATCCAGTTCGGCCTGTTATCCTGCAAGTTCCAGAGGAAGGCAAAAAAAAACTGAGGCAGAAGCCAATTTTCCCCACTTATGGGGAAAAGGACAAGTATCAGAAGCAGTAGGCACTGCCAGGCAGGACATAGGACAGGACACAATCAGAAGCAGTTTAGCACTGCCAGGCTATCAGATGCAGTATAGCACTGCTAGGCTAACAAGGAACAGACAAGGATAACAAACATCATACAGGACAGGTACAGAAAAACAGACAAGGCAATGACAACATCATAGAACAGATAACAACAACATCAGACAAAGCAGCAGCAATGCATTGCCAGATGACACCACAAACCAGGGCAAATAGGAAAAAAAAACTGGATCAGCAGCAAGAGGCTACACCCAGTAAGGCACAGGACAGAAGATAGACTGAACCCCAAGCCCCACAGCTCATAGGTAGATATAGCTGCATAATGAGGGCACCTGATAAGCCACACCCAAGAACGGACCAGGGGAAGTTAACCCCATCAGAACCAAACAGGGAGGGGAGCCTGCATGAACAGGGAAGTGAACTCGTAGGCTACAGTACTGGACGTTGCCCCTGGCAACCAGCATACAAAAAGTCCACCACAGCCAGTACGCCAGAGCACAAACAACCTGTAACACAACAGAAATGCATCCATACTAGGCCATGTTCACACACAAGGCCACAGCCAGCACGCATAGCAGAACCAGCATGCATGGAGATGAGCTACAGAAATGCAGACAAGGGAATCCACAAACATAGGCCACAGTTCACACACTACACCGCAGCCAGCATGCAGTCCCAAGCAACCAGCATACACAGGTGTCATCCTGCAGCCAGTACGTGAGGGAGCCTGCAGACCACCTGCACAGCAACAGTAATAGTAACTGCACAGAGAATCAGACACAGGGAGAGCAAACATTTATAAGCAGCAGTTCCACAAAACACTGCAGCCAGCACGCAGCCCCAAGCAACCAGCATACACCGGAGACAGGCTGCAGCCAGTACGCGAGAGGGCATGCAGCCAGCCTACATGGCAAAAACTGTAATAGTGAACCGCACCGTGACATCCATATCATTACAGGCAGGTTTAAAATAGTATATAAGTGCAGTAAAGTAATCTGTACAGACCAACAAGTGGCGCATATTATTAGGTTTAGTGGCCAGTGCAAAAACTTCAGGAATTTATGTTTTTTTTTTTAAATATAGATATTGACATGGAAAATTAAAAATAACATAATCAAAAATTCTTTAAAAATATTTTAAACATAAAAATAGGATTTAAAGGGAACCCGTCACCCTGAAAATATAATGTAAGCTACAAGCAACATGTTATAGAGCAGTAGGAGCTGAGCAGATTGATATATAGTTTTGTGGGAAAATAGTCAGTAAAACTTGCATTTTATTTATTTAAATTCCTGCTCATTCTGGGCTTTGAAGTCAAGGAGGCGGTCCTATCAGTGATTGACAGCTATCTGTGTATTCACAGTCATAGGGGATAGGCTGTCAATCACTGATAGGACCATCTCCTTGACTTCAAAGCCCAGAATGAGCAAAAAGTACAAGATTCTTTTCCCACAAAACTAGACATACATTTGCTCAGCTCCTCCTGCTCTATAATATGCTGCCTGCAGCTCAAACACCATGTTCAACATGACAGGTTCCCTTTAAACAATAGGCCATTTTCTAATGACACATTCCCTTTAACTGCAGTGAATAATGTCTAGACAAAATTCATACTAGTCATTACAGTCGAGGATTGATACACATTCAGTAGCTGCTCCCTTTTAGCAGAAGACTTCCAGGCAAGTTTTCTGCATGGTTTTAGTGTGTTGTATGAGTCTTTGCATATATATTTTTCTAAACTATTCTGCAGCTCTGTACAGAAGTGGCTATCATTCATTGTCCCCAGTTGGGGTCACAGCCTAATTTCCCTATCATAGACACACAGATAAGGTACAATTTCATAAGTGGTCAGTTAAGCTCTTCCTAACGCAGCCATTTTTTATTTTAGTTTTACTCCCTCCCTTCCAGGAGCCATAACGTTTGTTCTTCACATTGCCATATCTGAGCTTGCATTTTATAAGACAAGTTCTTTCTTTTTTTTTTTTTTTCAGTTTATCTATTCTTTTATTTCAATTATATAAGAAACGTATACAAAATCAGAAAATTTCAAAAAGCCTATTACATAAATCAGTAATATAATAACATTTTACCCCAAATACCCACCCCCCACCCGAGAGAGAGAGAGAAAAAACAATAAACAAAAACACACACACACATCCAGCCCTAGTTCAACCATTTTTCCCCCCATATTTTATCATTTTTTTCTGCACTCACACCCGTTCCAATTTAATCAAATTAGCAACTGATTCTTGCCACTGTCCCACTGTAGGGGGATCTCGATTTACCCATTTCAGAAGTATGAGAAGTTTGGCTTAAAATAATACTTTACCTAAAACCAATCATATCTCTTTATTTATTTTAAGATGTTTTATAGCCCCTAATATGCAAACTACTGGGTCTTCAAAAACTTGAACACCCAGAAATACTAATACAATCTCTGCAATTTCTTTCCAATACCTAAAAAGTTTACGGCATCTCCAAAAACAATGTATGAGATCCGCCTTCTCTCCCCCTACATTTTGGGTACTTATCAGAAGTTCTCACACCCATTCTCTTTAAAGCCCAAGGAGATCGGTGTAGCCTATGAACAATAAAAAACAAAGATCTTATGTGAGCCCCTTTCCGACACCGTAGTATAACTTCTAAGAGCATCATTCAATTTTTCTTCCGTAAAAGACGGAAGTTCTTTTTCCGATTTTCCTCTGGCAAGTATTGTAATCGTTTTTTTTCCCCTTCCATCAAAATCCCATATCTTTTTGCTGTTGTTCCTCTTTTTTCTCCTCCGTTAGTAAATTTATATATTCTATCTGATTGTTCCCTTCTATATTTATCTAAGTTCACCAATGTCCTCATATATATTCAATTGAATTCAATATACAATTTTCTGTGGTATTTTTCCCCAGTGTTCCTGACTCCAAAACCTCTAAGTGATTCGTTTTCCCCTCTCCAGCCCATTTTCAAAAAATTCTTCCCTACCCACTAAACCATTTAAACTTCCCTTTATCTGACTATATTGTGTTATTAAATAATTAAAAAAACAATTAGGGACTGCTAATCTGCCCTTTCTTACTGGGAGCTGAAGTACTTCTCTCTTTAACCTAGGGAGGGCACCTTTCCAAATAAAATCCCCCATTAAACTGTCTAATAACCTAAAAATGTTCTTCGGCAAACTCATTGGGGCATTCTGTAAAACATACAGTATTTTTGGGAGAAAATAATTTTTATTAAATTCACCCGACCCTGAATTGACAACGGTAATCTTTTCCAAATATGTGTTTTAGTTCTTTTATTAAGGGGAGTACATTTAACTTTTCGTATTCTTCTATGCATCTAGAAATTTGTATACCTAAATATTTAAAACTCTTGTGTTTCTCAAGCACATGCACTCTTGAGCCATTCTGTGATTGCCCGTTCCCTAATAACATCATATGGGATTTCCCCCAATTAATTTTTAAACCACCCAGATTTTTTTTATCTATTATATCTTTTACCCTATTGAACTCATCACCAGTGTTGTGCATAAATAATAAAATATCATCGGCATACATAGATAATTTTTCTTTTCCTTCCCCATATTGAAAACCTTTAAACTCCCTATAATTTCTTATTTTACATGCCAAAGGTTCTATTGCAATAGCAAATAGTAATGGGGAGAGAGGGCATCCCTGCCTGGTGCCCCTGTAAAGGGCAAAAGGCAGGGACAAGCTCCCATCCACCATCACCCTAGACCTCTGATTGGAATATATAAGTTGAATCCATCTTATAAATCCCTCCCCTATATTAACCCTTTTCAACACTGCCAATAAGTACTCCCACTTGATACAATCAAATGCCTTTTAGGCCTCCAATGAGAGTATAGCTTTCTCACTAATTTCTGTTTTATTAGCTTCAATATTGAGGTACAGCCTTCTTATATTTGAATATATAATTCTTCCGGGTATAAAACCTGTCTGATCTTCATGAATTATACCTTTAATCATCTTAGAAAGCCTACCTGCCAAGACCTTTGCCAGAATTTTAACGTCCGTATTTAACAGGGATATTGGTCTATATGAACCAGGGTCTAATTGTTCTTTACCCTGTTTTGGAATCAATGTAATAATTGCTTCTTTCATTGAGTCTGGTAAATCACCTATTTTTTGGGCCTCACACAGTGTCGCTCTTAATTCTGGTATTAACCCCTGCGCAAAGGTCTTATATATTTCAAAAGGGAGTCCCTCACACCCTGATATTTTTACAGGTTTCACCGTCCCCAAAACCTCTTCTATTTCTAATTGCACCTTTTAATATTGCATGCCATGTAGTAGTAAGTTGGAAAGAAGTTGGAAAACTCTAAATGTAGTGGAATTGAAGAAAAATAATTCCACTATTTTTTATGTCTTTCCTTTTTACTGTGTTCCCTATGTGGTAAAAATGATATATTAACTTCATTCTGCAGGTAAGTACAATTACAGCGATACTAAATGTTTAGTTTTTTTAAATCTTTTAGTACTGTCACCAACTTATCTGTCTGAGCTCCAGTTCCACGGTCTAAGGCAGGCATGCTCAACCTGTGGCCCTACAACTCCCATCATTCCCTGACAGCCTACAGCTATCATCCTACAGAAGGGCATTGTGGGAGTTGTAGTTTTATAACAGCTGGAGGGCCGCAGGTTGAGCATGCGTGGTCTAAGGCTTGGGCATGGCAACGCTGTGTCAGACACATTTCTGGGCCATGCCCCCGTGATGTGCCTATCAGGTTCTGATCCAGGGAACTCTATTTAAACCACCTGCTGGCAATACACCCTTGCCAGTTATAGGTTTTTCCCTTGCTGTGCTCCGGTTAATATTGTTTTACTGAGGGTGCTTGGTTTGGTTCCGTGCAGTTATCAGTATAGGGACGGTCGACTAGTTGGGGACTAGCCGTTTAGGGCTTGCTCTGCAAGTAGGCAGGGACTGTTGGTTGGGTACAAATTAGGGCTCACTGTGTGAGTTTGTTTCCCTGCCTACGGTCATGACAGGTACTTTTTGCCATATTTTGACACCCATATTTTTATATTTTCATCTGTGGATCTCTGTAAGGCCTGTTTTTGGCAGGGTGAGCTAAAGTTTTTGATTGATACCATTTTATCAAATGTATAAATATTTGATCAGTAAGAAAAATAATATGAGGATTCTGCCATTTTGACCTTTCTTTTGTCCCATACAGAATAAATGTTTTTATATTTTAATAGTTTGGGCATTTTTAGATGTGTCAATGCCAATTATGCTTATTTTGTATTGCTTATTTTTATTTGTAAAATGGGGAAAGGGGGTGATTTTTTTTTTTATTCTTTTTTCTTTTTATATTCTTTTATTCCTAAAATATTTGTTTTACTTTATTTTTAGTCCCCCTAGAAGACTTCAACATTAAGTAGTTAAATCCCCGATACCACTTCCTAAAATCACTGTATTCCTATTAAGCTCTGCTACAGCTCTGCTTACCATGTCAGGCCTGGGAGCCTTCAAAAGGACTAATGCTGCTATAACAATTGAACGTTTCTGTGACTACATCCCTGGTAAATGATAGTTCAAATGCTTTGGTCTTAATTGCATGTTAAGTAGGGTGCTGCTGCATATAGTGTTTGTTTGTTCTTGCATGTCAGCCATGGTATCGTGCACCTGTATATTATTTCATATTGCTGGTGCTGGTCTAACTTTGTTTTCTGCATTGTACATTTGAGAGAATGGCTGCCTCAATTTGGACCTTGCACTCCTGCCCATCTGTCCAATGCTTTACCCTAAATTTTGCAGGCCTAGAAATTTCTCATGATTGGAGTCTATCCAAGAGGCAATTTCTTTCAACTTATGTAGTTGGTCAATTCAATCTAGCTAGCCTTGGTGCGTGGGTAGATTTGGATTCAACCAATTCAGGGGATCAACATTATGGCTGCAAGTATGAGATATTTAGCCAGCATCCTCTTTTGTGGACATAAAGATGGGCTATCTAGTCAAGAGGACTAGGGAAGGAGACAGAGAAAGTGCTGTTAGTAGCTTCAGCATTGTGCCCGAAAGGGGCGTATTTTGACACAATGTCACTATATGTGGGATATAGGGCCAGGAGCACTATTGTATCATTAAGAGGGGGATATCTGTTCTGTGACTGGGAGCACTCTACCCCGAGCAGTGGTCGTAGTTGACTACGGTCTCTGAGGGGTTGAAAGAGTTTTCTCTGATCACTGACTTAGCCACTGATTGTCTGCTGTGTAAAACAGCACGCACCCACCGGCCATGACAGGTGCCATCTTTAAAGACCCGACATTCGCTGTTAGCGTTGAGTGAAACGAAGTATCAGAAGTGGATTTTAATATGAATTTCAGGAAAAATTTGAGTCAACCTTATCCATTTGATCACCGCAGCCATCCTAATTGACGACAGCATGCAAAATCTCGCATGTGGTGACATAGGACGTCACCACGCCAGCCGGCATGATGACATCACATCACTGCATGAGATGTTGCATACTGTGTCCAATCAAGATGGCTGCTGCGGCCTCTATGGGATCAGATAGATAAGGTGAGTATTTTTTGTTTATTTTTTATCGGATTAACCCCTGAAAGCCCTCAATGTTACTCTCAGATGATGTGATCAGCGATGAACAGGGCATCTGAGGGTTTCAATGACGCGGCATGGCGCCATTGCTGTTCTCAGTCAATGCACCCGACATACAAAGAAATGCACTTCAAGTAATTCATCACAAAGCGAATTTCTTTGTGAAATTCAGCAAAGCAGCCGAATCGATTTTTCTGTAACTTCGCGCCTCTCTATTCGCTTTACATATTGGGAACTAATTGATCATTAATTTTTTTGAGTGTGGGAGAAAATTGAAGGAAACTCATACAGATAGGGAAAGAACATATCATCTTCATGTAGATGTTGGAATTCTGTGCTGCAAGGCAAGAACCTTAACTACTGACCCACCATGCTGCCTCCCATATAGTCTATTTAGTCTGCACCGGAGTTTGTATGGGATAAATGTGGATACCATGTTCTAAACACATCCATGTTCTCCTGTGTACCTATGCGCATCTTGTGACTGGTTAAATGTGTCAAAGAGAATTCATTGGAGAGTATACATGGGGAAGGTAGGGTTTCCTGTAGAGTCACACGTATTGCATTTTAATTCTCTATTACAAGAGATTCTTCATAATGGAGAATATGTCCAAGCAGCAATCAGGTTAGCTGATATGGCCATGCAACTGGTGAATCAGATAGACACTATGGTTAGAAATACAACTGGACCTTCAGCAGCAACCATACTAACCTTTATCTCTTCACTTGGTATGTACAATATGTATGGTAAATTTTTATATGTAATGAGATACACAGTATGTATCACAATCACAACATATCAAGCAGAAGAACAATGCAGTCATTTTAAGGTTATGGCTAACAGGCATGGTTCTCAGAAGATAATGTTATAGCATACATGAGGACAAGGCACTGTTTGTACTGTAGCATGTTTTTTTTGTAGAATGGCTGGAATTGTATATATTATACCTATACAGCAGCAAATTGTTAACATACTTTGTCACTCTGATATATGACTAAAACTTTAGATTCAGCATTAAGGTTACTAGATGTCACAGATTATTCATACTGCAAAAACGAATGCAAAAACTGCTTCTAATTACATATTTAAAATCCTTTATTACACTGCTTTTTTGTAAATTCAAGGATTGGGGCACTCTCAAGAATGGGGTTCAAGCTCCAAATCCTCACCAAGTTCACAGAATTAGGTACTCCCGATTCATTGCTGCCACAATTTTGAGATTAACTCTGGTGGTGCTACATTTTTCTGGTTCAAGATACCAAACCTCCTCCTTCCTTCTCACACTCTTTGGGGAAGATTTGTTATGAGAGAAATATGTAAATTCAGTTTTGCATATGTCTGCATTGCTATAATGTGTGCCCAATGTATGAAACATCTAACGTTGTTGAACATGGCACATCTTTAAAATTACTACTGGAGTGTGATTGTGACTTTTTTGTGTTACTTTTTGAAAGTCTCATTTGATAAACCTGTAGAGGCAAATAACACAAACTGCATAAATCCGACCTTTATATGCCTGCCCTTCCTCTACTACTATTATTGACTATGAGGAAGAGAAAGGGTGAGTCTATAAAGACCGAATTTATGCAGTTTTCCCCGATTAATCTGGAGTGAAACACAAGTTGGTGATTGCAATGAATCTTGTGTGTTGAAACTGCTAACAGGCAATATTTCACTATCTAGAGTCTTAGAGTTTTAGGAGAAGACTAGTTAATGGTGGAGTTGTCCTTGGTAAAGGTAAGGGTTGATTGATGACATTGAGTCCTGATGATTTTACCATAAGTTTACCATCATATTCGGTGCTTCATTTTGAAATCTGGGCCAAAAGCAATGAAAATCCATGTATGTGTTTTTGTTTGACTATGAAGAGTACCTACGTCATGAGGATTTTTAAGAGACTGAATTGAGGGACATGTATTTTTATATATTTTATCTTACTCATTAATTTTCTGTAGGCAGTATAAAATCGTCAGTTTGAGTCTGTTTGTATCTGTTCTGTCAGGATTCATCCTACAACAAAACCGGATTCCTGACAGAAGTCAGCTGTCCATTTTCTTTTTAGCATTAACATCACAGTACGTCCAGTTGCCTTGATTTATTCTTTACAGATATATACCATGACCTGGATAAATGAGAACCTTCACAAACACTTTTTAGCATTAAGTTAAAAGGTGATGTATAAAACATTCTAAGGATAGGATTCAATTGATCTGTTTTTGCAGGTTGTTTACTGGGTCCATTTTTTTTCACTGAGCATGCCCCAAACAGTTGAGCATGCCCAGTAATGAAACAGAAAGGTGACAAACTGCACTATGATTGGCTGAAGCGGAAACATACAGCTCAATCACTCTTCTCTCATCACAGAAAACAAGAGGACTAGACAGGAACACACAGAGGTCCCACATTGGCCTTTTCAGCTGATGTACCCCTGAACACCATAAAGTCAAAAGACATTTTAAGATCTATACAGTGGGGCAAAAAAGTATTTAGTCAGCCACCAATTGTGCAAGTTCTCCCACTTAAAAAGATGAGAGAGGCCTATAATTTTTATCATAGGTACACTTCAACTATGAGAGACAGAATGGGGGAAAAGAATACAAGAAATCACATTGTAGGATTTCTAACGAATTAATTGGTAAACTTCTTGGTAAAATAAGTATTAGGTCACCTACAAACAGGCAAAATTTCTGGTCTCACAAATCTGTAACTTCTTCTTTAAGAGGCTCCTCTGTCCTCCACTCGTTACCTGTATTAACCCCTTAGGGACCGGGCTCATTTTCAACTTAAAGACCAGGCCATTTTTTGCAAATCTGACACTTTATGTGGTGATAACTTTAAAACGTTTTGACATATACAGGCCATTCTGTTAATGTTTTTTCGTGACATATTGTACTTCATGACACTGGTAAAATGGAGTAAAAAAAAATTCATTTTTATTTATAAAAAAAATACTAAATTTTGAAAAATTTGCACATTTTTAAGTTTCAATTTCTCTACTTCTATAAATCATAGTAATACCTACAAAAACAGTTATTTTACATTCCCCATATGTCTACTTCATGTTTGGATCATTTTGGGAATGACATTTTATTTTTTGGGGATGTTACAGGGCTTAGAAGTTTAGAAGCAAATCTTTTTCACTTTGTGAGACTTACATAAAAGAAACCACCCAAAAATGACCCCATTCTATAAACTACACCCCTCATGGTATTCAAAACTGATTTTTACTAACTTTGTTAACACTTTAGGTGTTCCACAAGAATTAATGGAATATAGCGATACAATTTCAAAATTTCACTTTTTTGGGCAGATTTTCAATTTTAATAATATTTTTCCAGTTACAAAGCAAGGGTTAATAGCCAAACAAAACTCAATATTTATGGCTCCGATTCTGTAGTTTACAGAAACACCTCATATGTGGTTGTAAACTGCTGTACGGGCACATGGCAGGGCACAGTAGGAAAGAAATGCCATACGGTTTTTGGAAGGCAGATTTTGCTGGACTGGTTTTTTGACACCATGTCCCATTTGAAGCCCCCCTGATGCACCCCTAGAGTAGAAACTCCCAAAAGGTGACCCCATTTTAGAAAATATACCCCTCAAGGTATTCAAAACTGATTTTACAAACGTTGTTAACCCTTTAGGTGTTCCACAAGAATTAATGGAAAATAGAGATACAATTTCAAAATTTCACTTTGTTTGCAGATTTTCCATTTTTATAATTTTTTTTCCAGTTACAAAACAAGGGTTAACAACCAAACAAAACTCTATATTTATGGCTCTGATTCTGTAGTTTACAGAAACACCCCATATGTGGTCGCAAACTGCTGTATGGGCACACGACAGGGCGCAGAAGGAAAGGAATGCCATACAGTTTTTGAAAGGCAGATTTTGCTGGACTGTTTTTTTGGCACCATGTCCCATTTGAAGCCCCTCTGATGCACCCCTAGAGTAGAAACTCCAAAAAAGTGACCCCATTTTGGAAACTACGTGATAGGGTGGCTGTTTTGTTGGTACTAGTTTAGGGTACATATGATTTTTGGTTGCTCTATGTTACACTTTTTGTGAGGCAAGGTAACAAGAAATAGCTGTTTTGGCATCGTTTTTATTTTTTGTTATTTACGACATTCATCTGACAGGTTAGATCATGTGGTATTTTTATAGAGCAAGTTGTCACGGACGCGCCGATACCTAATAATATGTATACTATTTTTTCATTTATGTAAGTTTTACACAATGATTTCATTTAAAAAAAAAATAAAAAATCATGTTTTAGTGTTTCCATAGTCTGAGAGCTATAGTTTTTTCAGTTTTTGGGCGATTATATTGGTTAGGGTATGATTTTTGCGGGATGAGATGACGGTTTGATTGGCACTATTTTGGGGTGCATATGACTTTTGTTGTGATCGCTTGCTATTACACTTTTTGTGATGTAAGGTGACAAAAAATTGCTTTTTTTACACTTTTTTTTTTTTTTACAGTGTTCACCTGAGGGGTTAGGTCATGTGATATTTTTATAGAGCCGGTCGATACGGATGCGGCAATACCTAATATGTCTACTTTTCCCCCCCCCCCATTTTTTACCAATTTTCTTTAAAAAAAAATTGGGAAAATGAAGTTTTTTGTTTTTTACTCAAAACTTTTAATTTCTTGGGGAAAACTTTATTTTTTAAACTTTTTTCACTTTATTTTTTTGTCCTACTTTGGGACTCCAACTTTTGGGGGTCTAATCCCCTTTACAATGCATTCCAATACTTCTGTATTGGAATGCATTGGCTGTATGAGTAATACAGTGTGTATTACTCATACAGCTTCCTGCCTGTGAGATCCAGGGGGCTGGATCTCACAGTCTCTACACCGGAAGGCAGCGCCGATGCCTAAGGAACTCCCGTGAACGCCGCAAACCGCAGGGCCCCCACGCGCATTGTCCCAGGGTGCCTGCTTAATGATTTGAGCAGGCACCCAGTTCCGATCACCCCCCGCTGGGCGGTGATGATCAGAACTACACATGACGTACCGGTACGTCATGTGTCCTTAAGTGCCAGGACATCATTACGTACCGGTACTTCATGTGTCCCCAACAGGTTAATGGCACTTGTTTGAACTTGTCATCAGTATAAAAGACACCTGTCCACAACCTCAAACAGTCACACTCCAAACTCCATTATGGCCAAGACTTAAGAGCTGTCGAAAGACACCAGAAACAAATTTGTAGACCTGCACCAGGCTGGGAAGACTGAATCTGCAATAGGCAAGCAGCTTGGTGTGAAGAAATCAACTGTGAGAGCAATTATTAGAAAATGGAAGACAAATGATCCAGAAGAGGATTGGGAGACTTTCATATGGTCAGATGAAACTAAAGTAGAAATGTTTGGTAAAAACTCAACTCGTTGTCTTTGGAGGAGAAAGAATGCTGAGTTGCATCCAAAGAACACCACACCTACTGTGAAGCATGGGGGTGGAAACATCATGCTTTGGGGCTGTTTTTCTGCAAAGGGACCAGGGCGACTGATCCGTGTAAAGGAAAGAATGAATGGGGCCATGTATCGTAAGATTTTGAGTGAAAACCTCCTTTTATTAGCAAGGGCATTGAAAATGAAACATGGCTGGGTCTTTCAGCATGACAATGATCCCAAACACACCACCCGGGCAACGAAGGAGTGGCTTCGTAAGAAGCATTTAAAGGTCCTGGAGTGGCCTAGCTAGTCTCCAGATCTCCATAGAAAACCTTTGGAGGGAGTCCGTGTTTTTCTGGATTTTTTTTTTTTATCATTATGTCTCTCATAGTTGAGGTATACATATGATGAAAATTACAGGCCTCTCTCATCTTTTTAAGTGGGAGAACTTGCACAATTGGTTGCTGACTAAATACTTTTTTGCCCCACTGTATAAAAGGAAGTTAAACGTTAATATTGCAACGTTTCAGTTATGGTTATCACAATAAACCCTCATATTGTTGAGTATTTGTGTAAGACGTATTTCAGGGACAGTTCACCATGCATTTAGCTAGCTAACAATCTTCTCTAAAAAGAGACATTAAAATCATCCCAAAGCTTTGCAGCCACGGTGGTGCACATGCCACACAACCGGCACAAAATACTATTTTTCTAACCACCTTCTGCACCTTGAGGAGATTTTAATCCTAGAATACCCAGCAACGCCACTGCTACATATGCAATTTTGACTTTTTAGATTCCTACATACTGAAGAACAAGACCACAGATCAGCTGGGAGGAAAATATTCTGCATTCCAGTTGGCATTTTGTATTTTCTTTAACAGCTCAGATGATAGATTTCCCTTGAAATTATTTTTATCTGCTTTTGTAATTTATAGTTGGCTTTGTAGCATAACATTAGCATGCTTTTTCTGAGACATGACTGCATGTCTACAACCTAGAACAAGCAATTCTTACATGGGTTTTGCACCTGTCAACTTGTAGCTGGCTGCATAATATCATAATATGGCTGCCTTGTAGTGTACAGATGAGAGGAACAACTCTTGGACCCTTACAGGTCTTCTAAACTAATCGTATATTGCCATAGAACCCTATGGTGATCTAGCTCAATTTTAGCAGAACTGTCAGTGTTGCTGCTGCAATATGAGGCTAAAATGCAGCTATACAATGACAATGTGAAACCAGCCTTAAATAAGCCTAAAGCCATTGTTTATTTTTATGATATTTGCACACAACTCTTCTGGGGGGTGTCTGTGACATAACATATGGACAATTCCTTTGATGTCTACTGTCAGTTAGCACTGTAGTCCCTTTATCCACCAGAACCTTTTTCCTGTATGTAAGACACATGCCTTAGCTACTGGCGTCTTCTTCAGATCTGTTACCGATAGGAATTATGGCTACTATAAACATAATCTGTGATTTTTAGAGTGAACCAAGAATATACAGGTGCTTCAGTAAATTATCAGGGTCATGCATTCAATCTTTGAAAATGAGTTACAATAAAACCACATTCCTGGCTCTAAAAGGAACAATAAATATGTCAAAAACTAGCAGAGGTGACTAATGTCAAACCACCCCCTTAGGGGACTTTGGAGGCAGACAGTCAACAAGAGATTTCCTGAAGGTAAAGTGAGGGACAAGAAGCCCTCCAGTGCTCTAGCTCCTTATGTGCTGATTGAATGGTGTAAAAGCTTTAGTCTTAATACTGGTTTTTCTAGTTCTTCTAGATCTTCATGTTTTTACAGGGTCTCTAGGCATTACTGTTGTATGTGTTAATAAATTGATTATTGAAAGATAACAGAAGGCAATATATAGAGATAAGTGAATTTTTTTTAAATTCGATTCGGCTGGTTCGACTAATTTTTCCCCAAAATTGGTTTGATCCGAATTTATTCGCAGCAAATCGCGTTAAAAGTTTATTTTTTATTTCATGGCTGCAGAGAGCCTTTATAGTGGTGTAGAACACCGTGCTTTGCAGTAACATGCATAGGGAGTCTGCTGTGGTAGTGAAATAATACTGTGAGTCAGTATGACATACAGATGACAGGCGTTGCTCTTAGAATCACTGCACACTTCACTTATTTGGGCAGACACAGGCCCAAAACTAACCAAATAACTGAAGTATAAACTCCTTTTACATCGTCATCTGCTGATTCCACATAGATGTCTACAGAACATGTTCTATTAAACGCTTATACAAGTAGAGCCGACAGAGTGGAGAGGGTTTCAGCAATAGGTTTGTGTGGACGTCACTGATTATTTTGCCCTTCCTCTGATCTGTCAGAACATTAACCCCCAAAAAACGGATCCTGTCTGTTGAGCATCCGCCTTCACTTGGTCAGCATTTGGTCAGTAATCCATCAGTATTGCTAATGCCCAAAAAAACTGGAGTGGATCCAAAACAGAGATGACACATGAATTGAATATTTGCATGTCATTTGTGTTTTGTACCCACTCCTGCTTTTGGCTACCAAATCACAAGCCAGTTCTGATGGGACCATACAGGCTTTACAGCTGCTACACAGACAGGATCCGTTGTGCGTCTCATTTTTCCTTCCTTCTGACAGATCAGAAGAAAGGTCAAATAAATGATGATGTCAGCCAGACCGAAAGGCAAAATAATGGCCCAGACATAAAGTGGGGAGGGTGGGAACAGCATGAGAAGTCCACAGAGTAGCCCTATGACATAGTGGTGAGTTGGAAGTAGCATGAGGAGACCACAGAGTGGTCCAATGACAGAGTCTGGAGGTAATGGCAGCATCAGGAGGCTACAGAGCGGCACAATAACAGAGTGTGGAGGTGGCGGCAGCAGCAGCATCAGAAGGAGACAACAGAATGGAACACTGACAGTGTGGAGGTGGCAGAAGCAGCATCAGAAAACCACAGAATGTCAAGGTGACATAGTGTGGAGGTGACAGCAGCATCAGGAGACCACAGAGTGGCAAGGTGACATAGTGCATAGTGTGGATGTGGCAGCATCAGGAGACCACAGAGTGGCAAGGTGACATAGTGTGGTAGTGGCAGCAGCATCAGGAGACCACATAGTGGCAAGATTATATAGTGTGGAGGTGGCAGCAGCAGTAGAGATGGCCTTGCAGTTTGCCCGGCAGTCGTTTCGCAGGAAACGTTGCTCATTCGCGATTCGTTGAACATGTGAACATATGGCGATGTCCGCCGGAGCCATTTTCTTTTGCATTGCGCCGAACTTTGACCCATGACACATCCATCAGGTGGGAAAGGAAAGCCAATTGAGACGTTTCAGCACATGGACACATCTCCACCCTATAACAGAACCCGATCTGGTAGCCATTTTATATTCTGTGTAGTGTAGGGAGAGGTTGCTTTGTAGAGCAGGGACAGACTGGTAGGGACACCAAGCGGTAGCTAATAGGGCCATAAACGTCGTTTTAAAGACTGATATAGGTGTGCTATTGATAGGTGTGATATACTTATAATATACTTTCTAACATAGAAAGTATATTATAGTGCATTTGTATTGTGCAGCAGTTGTGTGCGGTTCTGCTGCAATACCACAGCTATATAGAGGGAAAAATGCTATTGGAATAACTAATTGCAACTGGTGTGATATACCTGCTGAACCCAAAAAAACTGATTGAGGGATGTGATATACCTATAAAATACTTTCTAACATAAAGCGTAAATTATAGTGCATTTGTATTGTAAAGCAGTTGTGTGCGCTTCTGCTGCGATACCGCAGGGACAAGAGTTATTGGAACAACTTTTTGCAATGGGTGTGATATACCTGTTGCCAAAAAAAAAATATATATTTAGAGGTGCAATATACCTGCTGCCACAAAATACTGATTAAGGGGTTTAATATACCTGCTTCCACAAAATACTTGTGAAAGCAGGTATATTAAACCCCTTAATCAGTATTTTGTGGAAGCAGGTATATTGCACTTCTAAATCTTTTTTTTTTTTTTTTGGGCAACAGATTTATCACACACATTGCAAATAGTTGTTCCAATAATGCTTGTCCCTGCGGTATTGAGGGAAGCAGGTATATTAGATTGAGGGGTGCGATATACCTGCTTCCACCAAATATTGATTCAGGTGTTCTATATACCTGTTTCCAGAAAATACTGATTAAGAGGTGCGATATACCTGCTTCTACAAAATACTGATTAAAATGTTCTATATACCTGCTTCCACAAAATACTGACTGAGGGGTGTGATATGCCTGCTTCTTTTAAATATTTATTCAGGTGTTCTATATGCTTTTTTCCACAAAATACTGATTGAGGGGTGCGATATACCTGCTTCTACAAAATACTGATTATGGGGTTCTATATACCTGCTTCCACAAAATACTGATTAAGGGGTGGGATATACCTGCTTCCATCAAATATTGATTGAGGCCTTCGATACACCGATTTCCACAAAATAATGATTGAGGGGTGCGATATACCTGCTTCCACCAAATATTGATTAAGGCCTGCGATACATCGGCTTCCACAAAATACTGATTGAGGGGTGCGACATACCTGCTTCCAACAAATATTGATTGAGGCCTGCGATACACCGGCTTCCATAAAATACAAAATTGAGGGGTGCAATATACCTGCTTCCACCAAATATTGATTCAGAGGTTCTATAGACCTGTTTCCACAAAATACTGATTTAGGGTTGCGATATACCTGCTTCCACAAAATATTGATTGAGAGGTGTGATATACCTGCTCCTACAAAATACTGATTAAAGGGTTCTATATACCTGCTTCCACAAAATACTGATTGAAGGGTGTGATATACCTGCTTCCACAAAATGCAAATTGAGGGGTGTGATATACCTGCTTCCACAAATTACTGATTAAGGGGTTTGATATATTTGCTTCCACAAAATACAAATTAAGGGGTGCGATATACCGGCTTCCACCAAATATTGATTCAGCGGTTCTATATACCTGCTTCTGCAAAATACTGATTGAGGGGTGCCATATACCTGCTTCCAGTAAATATTGATTCAGGTGTTCTATATAACTGTTTTAACAAAATACTAAATGGGGGTGCGATATGCCTGCTTCTACAAAATACTGATTAAAGTGTTCTTTATACCTGCTTCCGCAAAATACTGACTCAGGGGTTTGATATAACTGCTTCCACAAAATACAGATAGAGGGGTGTGATATACCTGCTTCTACAAAATATTGATTAAGGGGTTCTATATACCTTTTTCCACAAAATACTGATTGAGGGATGCAACATACCTGCTTCCACTAAATATTGATTGAAGCCTGCGATACACCAGCTTCCATAAAATACAAAATTGAGGGGTGCGATATACCTGCTTCCACCAAAAATTGATTGAAGCCTGCGATACACCAGGTTCCACAGAATACTAATTGAGGGGTGCGATATATCTACTTCCACCAAATATTGATTCAGAGGTTCTATATACCTGTTTCCACAAAATTCTGAATAAGGGGTGCGATATACTTGCTTCTACAAAAAAATGATTAAGGGGTTCTATATATCTGTTTCGACAAAATGCTAATTAAGCGGTGCGATATACCTGCTTATACAAATTACTGATTAAAAAGGTTCTTTATACCTGCTTCCACAAAATACTGATTGAGGGGTGCGATATACCAGCGTCCACAAAATATTGATTGAGGCCTGCTATACACCGGCTTCAACAAAATACTGATTGAGAGGTGTGATATACCTGCTTCTACAAAATACTGACTGAGGGGTGCGATATACCTGCTTCCACCAAATACTGATTCAGTTATTCTATATACCTGTTTCTAGAAAATAATGATTAAAGGGTGTGATATACCTTCTTCTAGAAAACAATGATTAAGGGGTTCTATATACCTGCTTCCACAAAATACATATTGAGGGGTACGATATACCTGCTTCTACCAAATATTCATTGAGAACTGCGAAACACCGGCATCCACAAAATACTGATTTATGGGGTGCGATATACCTGCTTCCACAAAATAATAATTGAGGGGTGTGATATACAGTACAGACCAAAAGTTTGGACACACCTTCTCATTCAAAGAGTTTTCTTTATTTTCATGACTATGAAAATTGTAGATTCACACTGAAGGCATCAAAACTATGAATTAACACATGTGGAATTATACACATAACAAAAAAGTGTGAAACAACTGAAAATATGTCATATTCTAGGTTCTTCAAAGTAGCCACCTTTTGCTTTGATTACTGCTTTGCACACTCTTGGCATTCTCTTGTTGAGCTTCAAGAGGTAGTCACCTGAAATGTTTTCACTTCACAGGTGTGCCCTGTCAGGTTTAATAAGTGGGATTTCTTGCCTTATAAATGGGGTTGGGACCATCAGTTGCCTTGTGGATGGAGAAGACCGGTGGATACACGGCTGATAGTCCTACTGAATAGACTGTTAGAATTTGTATTATGGCAAGAAAAAAAAGCAGCTAAGTAAAGAAAAGCAAGTGGCCATCATTACTTGAAGGTCAGTCAGTCCGAAAAATTTGGGAAACGTTGAAAGTGTCCCCAAATGCAGTCACAAAAACCATCAAGTGCTACAAAGAAACTGGCTCACATGCGGACCGCCCCAGGAAAGGAAGACCAAGAGTCACCTCTGCTGCGGAGGATAAGTTCATCCGAGTCACCAGCCTCAGAAATCGCAGGTTAACAGCAGCTCAGATTAGAGACCAGGTCAATGCCACACAGAGGATACTGGGCACTCTCAGATATGCGACCAATATTGAATTTATTAATTAAAAATATGTGCTAGACAAATATCAGTGTGCATCAAAATACAAACAATTTTAAAATCCACTCACTTAACAGTCATAATACAATTCCTTAAAATATATATATATAAAAAATACTAAAACAATAAATATAGCTGGTTGGGTTATTCGCAATATTATTCCCAATCACTAGCAGCATTCAGTAGAAGAGACTTGTTTGGGCTAAAGAACACAAGGAATGGACATTAGACCAGTGGAAATCTGTGCTTTGGTCTGATGAGTCCAAATTTGAGATCTTTGGTTCCAACTACCGTGTCTTTGTGCGACGCAGAAAAGGTGAACGGATGGACTCTACATGCCTGGTTCCCACAGTGAAGCATGGAGGAGGAGGTGTGATGTTGTGGGGGTGCTTTGCTGGTGACACTGTTGGGGATTTATTCAAAATTGAAGGCATACTGAACCAGCATGGCTACCACAGCATCTTGCAGCGGCATGCTATTCCATCCGGTTTGCGTTTAGTTGGACCATCATTTATTTTTCAACAGGACAATGACCCCAAACACACCTCCAGGCTGTGTAAGGGCTATTTGACCATGAAGGAGAGTGATGGGGTGCTGCGCCAGATGACCTGGCCTCCACAGTCACCGGACCTGAACCCAATCAGGATGGTTTGGGGTGAGCTGGACCGACAAGGCAAAAGGGCCAACAAGTGCTAAGCATCTCTGGGAACTCCTTCAAGACTGTTGGAAGACCATTTCAGATGACTACCTCTTGAAGCTCATCAAGAGAATGCCAAGAGTGTGCAAAGCAGTAATCAAAGCAAAAGGTGGCTACTTTGAAGATCCTAGAATATGACATATTTTCAGTTGTTTCACACTTTTTTGTTATGTATATAATTCCACATGTGTTAATTCATAGTTTTGATGCCTTCAGTGTGAATCTACAATTTTCATAGTCATGAAAATAAAGAAAACTCTTTGAATGAGAAGGTGTGTCCAAACTTTTGGTCTGTACTGTACCTGCTTCCACAAAATACTGATTAAGGGGTTTGATATACCAGCTTCCACAAAATACAGATTAAGGGGTGCAATATATCGGCTTCCACCAAATATTGATTCAGGGCTTCTATATACCTGTTTCCACAAAATACTGATTGAGGGGTTGATATACCTGCTTCTACAAAAAAATTATTAAGGGTTTCTATATACCTGCTCCAACAAAACACTGATTGTGGGGTGCTATATACCTGCTTCTACAAAATACTGATTCAGGGGTTTGATATACTTGTTTCCACAAAATAATAATTGAGGGGTGCGATATACCTGTTTCCACAAAATACTCATTCAGGGGTGCGATATACCTGCTTCTGCAAAAAAATGATTAAGGGGTTCTATATACCTGCTTCCACAAAATACTGATTAAGGGGTGCGATATACCTTGTTCCACCAAATATTGATTCAGGTGTTCTATATATCTGTTTCGACAAAATACTGATTGAGCAGTGGAATATACCTGCTTCTACAAAATACTGATTAAAGGGGTTCTTTATACCTGCTTCCACAAAATACTGTTTGAGGGGTGCGATATACCAGCTTCCACAAAATATTGATTGAGGCCTGCTATACACCGGCTTCAACAAAATACTGATTGAGAGGTGTGATATACCTGCTTCTACAAAATACTGATTAAGGGGTTCTATATAACTGCTTCCACAAAATACTGATTGAGGGGTGCGATATACCTGCTTTCACAAAATACTGATTAAGCGGTCTGAAAAACAAGCTTCCACAAAATACAGATTGAGGGGTGTGATATACCTGCTTCCACCAAATATTGATTCAGTTGTTCTATATACCTGTTTCTAGAAAATAATGATTGAGGGGCGCGATATATCTTCGTCTAGAAAGCACTGATTAAGGGGTTCTATATACCTGCTTCCACAAAATACAATTTAAGTGTTGCGATATACCTGCTTCCACAAAATACATATTGAAGGGTACGATATACCTGCTTCCACCAAATATTCATTGAGGACTGCGAAACACCGGCATCCACAAAATACTGATTATGGGGTGCTATATACCTGCTTCCACAAAATAATAATTGAGGGGTGTGATATACCTGCTTCCACAAAATACAGATTGAGAGGTGCGATATACCTGCTTCCACAAAATACAGATTAAGGGGTGCAATATATCGGCTTCCACCAAATATTGATTCAGGGGTTCTATATACCTGTTTCCACAAAATACTGATTGAGGGGTTGATATACCTGCTTCTACAAAAAAATTATTAAGGGTTCTATATACCTGTTCCAACAAAATACTGATTAAGGAGTGCTATATACCTGCTTCTACAAAATACTGATTCAGGGGTTTGATATACTTGTTTCCACAAAATAATAATTGAGGGGTGCGATATACCTGTTTCCACAAAATACTGATTTAGGGGTGCGATATACTTGCTTCATTTAAATATTGATTTATATGTTCTATATATCTGTTTCCACAAAATATTGATTGAGTGGTGTGATATACCTGCTTCTACAAAATACTGATTAAGGGGTTCTATATACCTGCTTCAACGAAGTACAAAATTAAGGGGTGCGATATGCCTATTTCCACCAAATATTGATTGAGGCCTGTGATGCATTGGCTTCCACCAAATATTGATTGAGGCCTGCGATACATCAGGTTCCATAAAATACTGATTGAGGGGTGTGATATACCTGCTTCCACCAAATATTGATTTAGTGGTTATTTATACCTGTTTCCAAAAAATACTGATTGAGGGATGTGATATACCTGCTTCCACCAAATATTGATTGAGGCCTGCGAAACACCGCCTTCCACAAAATACTGATTCAGGGGTTTGATATACCTGCTTCCACAAAATGCTGATTAAAGGGGTTTGAGATACCTTCTTCCGCAAAATACAGATTAAAGGGTGCGATATACCTGCTTCCATCAAATATCGATTCAGGGCTTCTATATACCTGTTTTCACAAAATACTGATTGAGGAGTGGTATATAACTGCTTCTACAAAAAAAAAGTTAAGGGGTTCTATATACCTGCTTGTACAAAATACAAATAGAGGGGTGCAATATACCTGCTTCCACCAAATATTAATTCAGGTGTTCTATATACCTTTTCCAACAAAATACAGATTGAAAGGCACAATATACCTGTTTCCACCAAATATTGATTCAGGTGTTCTATATACCTGTTTCCACAAAATACTGATTGAGGGGTGCGATATACTGCTTCTACAAAATAATGATTAAGGGGTTCTATAATCCTGCTTCCACAAAATACAGATTTAGGGGTGTGATATCCCTGCTTCCAGCAAATATTGATTTAGGTGTTCTATATACTTTTTCCAACAAAATACTGATTGAGGTGTGCTTTATACCTGCTTCCACCAACTGCTTCCACCAAATATTGATTAAGGGATTTGATATACCTGCTACCACAAAATACAGATTGAGGGGTGCGATATACCTGCTTTCACATAATACAGATTAAGGGGTGCGATATACCTGCTTTCACATAATACAGATTAAGGGGTGCGATATACCTGTTTCCACCAAATATTGATTCAGGTGTTCTATAATCCTGTTTCCACAAAATACTGATTGAGGGGTGCGATATACTGCTTCTACAAAATAATGATTAAGGGGTTCTATAATCCTGCTTCCACAAAATACTGATAGAGGAGTGCGATAAACGTGTTTCCACAAAATACTGATTGAGGGGTGTGATATACCTGCTTCCACCAATTATTGATTGAGGCCTGCGATACACCTGCTTCCACAGAATACAGATTTAGTGGTGCGATATACCTGCTTTCAACAAATATTTATTGAGGCCTGTGATACATCGGCTTCCACAAAATACTGATTGAGGGGTGCGATATAACTGCTTCTACAAAATACTGATTAAGGGGTTATATATACCTGCTTCCACAAAATACTGATTGAGGGGTGCGATATACCTGCTTCCACCAAATATTGATTTAGGTATTCTATATACCTGTTTCCACAAAATACTGATTAAGGGGTGCGATATACCTGCTTCTACAAAATATTGATTGAGGCCTGCTATACACCGGCTTCCACAAAATACTGATTGAGGGGTGTGATATACCTGCTTCTACAAAATACTGATTCAGATGTTCTATATACCTGTTTACGCAAAATACTGATTGAGGGGTGCGATATACCTGCTTTTACAAAATACTAATTAAGGGCTTCTATATACCTGCTTCCACAAAATACAGATTGAGCGGTGCGGTATACCTGCTTCCACCAAATATTGATTAAGGCCTGCGATACACTGGCTTCCATACAATATTGAGTCAGTGGTGCGATATATCTGCTTCCACAAAATACAGATTAAGGGGTGAGATATACCTGCTTCCACCAAATATTGATTCAGGTGTTATATATCCCTATTTCCACAAAATACTGATTGAGGGGTGCGATATACCTGCTTCTACAAAATACTGATTAAGGGGTTCTATATACCTGCTTGCCCAAAATACTAATTGAGGGGTGCGATATACCTCTTTCCACAAAATACTGATTGAGGGGTGCGATATATATCTGATTTCACAAAATATTTATTGAGGCCTGCGATACACCATCTTCCACAAAATACTGATTGAGGGGAGCCATATATCTGCTTCCACTAAATATTGATTAAGGTGTTCTACAGGGTGGGCCATTTATATGGATACACCTTAATAAAATGGGAATGGTTGGTGATATTAACTTCCTGTTTGTGGCACATTAGTATATGTGAGGGGGGAAACTTTTCAAGATGGGTGGTGACCATGGCGGCCATTTTGAAGTCGGACATTTTGAATCCAACTTTTGTTTTTCAATAGGAAGAGGGTCATGTGACAAATCAAAGTTTCTGACCACTTGTGTTGGATTGTCAATGCAACCCTCTTCTCCCACTCTTCACACACTGATAGCAACACCGCAGAAGAAATGCTAGCACAGGCTTCGTAGTTTCAGATGCTGCACATCTCGTATCTTCACAGCATATGCTTTGCACACTCTTGGCATTCTCTTGATGAGCTTTAAGAGGTAGTCACCTGAAATGGTCTTCCAACAGTCTTGAAGGAGTTCCCAGAGATGTTTAGCACTTGTTGGCCCTTTTGCCTTCACTCTGCGGTCCAGCTCACCCCAAACCATCTCGATTGGGTTCAGGTCCGGTGACTGTGGAGGTCAGGTCATCTGGCGCAGCACCTCATCACTCTCCTTCATGGTCAAATAGCCCTTACACAGCCTGGAGGTGTGTTTGGGGTCATTGTCCTGTTGAAAAATAAATGATGGTCCAACCAAACGCAAACCGGATGGAATAGCATGCCGCACCTGTAATTACGGATACTGGAAGCCTGTGCTAGCATTTCTCCTGCAGTGTTGCTATCAGTGTGTGAAGAGTGGGAGAAGAGGGTTGCATTGACAATCCAACACAATGGGCAGCACATTGAACACATTTTATAAGTGGTCAGAAACTTGTAAATAACTCATGAAAGAATAAAGTTACGTCAAAACCAAGCACATCAATGTTTTTCTTGTGAAATTCCCAATAAGTTTGATGTGTCACATGACCCTCTCCCTATTGAAAAAACAAAAGTTGGTGTGCCACAAACAGGAAGTTAATATCACCAACCATTCCCATTTTATTAAGGTGTATTCATATAAATGGCCCACCCTGTATATATCTTTTTCCACAAAATACTGATTGAGGTGTGCAATATACCTGCTTCCACAAAATACTGATTAAGGGTTTCTATATACCTGATTCCACAAAACACTGATTAAGGGTTTTGATATACTTGCTTCCACAAAATACAGATTGAGAAATGCAATATACCTGCTTCCACCTAATAATGATTCAGATGTTCTATATACCTGTTTCCACAAAATATTCATTGAGGGGTGCGATATACCTGCTTCTATAAAATAATGATTAAACCGTGGAATTTGGCAGCACTACTGCATACCAAATTATCGAAATTGCCAGTTATAGCAAAGAGGTCTCTCATCCTCAGGGACACAATTATCACGTGGAAGAATGTAAGGAAATTGTGGAATTTGCTGTATTTGTTTTCTAAACGTCTACCTTTACAGGGTAATCCCAATTTCCCTCCGGGTCACAGTAAGAAATCTTTTCAAGAATGGGCGCGTAAAGGAGTGACTAAGGCAGGAGATTTGTTCCATGAGAAGGAAATCAGATGGGCATCGCTGGGTGAGCTAACAGAGAGGTGGAATCTTCAGAAACCGGCGCAATATATTCAGGTTCTCAGCTATGTAAAGAGCGTTATCAGTGATTTAGCCAAGGAGGGGCAGAGAAACAAATTTGACTCCCTTTTAGGGAATAAGTGTAGAATGTCCATTTCAGAAATTTATATGATACTAAGGACAACCTGGGAAGATCAGTTAGCAGTCAATTTGTTCAAAAAATGGGAGAATCAGCTGGGGGTTGAGGAACTGGAATTGATTGCCCGAACAGGTATCCAGGCGCTCTATAAAGCAGTACCAAATGAACAGATGAGAGAAACACACTTCAAGATCTTGCATAGGGCTATTTATGGATTTAATTTACCGCACTCCCCGGCTAAACCTGATAGAATGACTGCATGCCCAAAGTGCAACACGCCAGGGACGGATTTGCTTCATGGGATTTGGTCTTGCCCTAGTCTGAAGAGCTTCTGGTCTCATGTGCTTACAACTATGAAAAAGCCAGGCAATAAACGCAGGGAATTATCGCCCCTTTTGGTTATATTACAGGCAGAGGGACAGCAACCTTCTGAAGTGGGAAGAGGCAGTGAGAGAAAGGGCCTGAATACTCTTGAACATAAGATGATGTTAGAGGCAAAGAGATGCATATTAACAAAGTGGCAGACGTCCCTAGTGTGGAAATGTGGTTGAGTAGAGTTAGACGCTTATTTCAGCTTGAATGGTGTGAGGCTGTGACCAAGAAAGAACTGCTGGGGAAGAAATTGTACAAGGTATGGAGGGGGTTCATGGTACGGTTCATTCCCAATTCAGAATATCCCTTATTGATGGGACCCTTCAAACTTACAGCGTGGTATCTACAGGAGGACCTGAAGGGCCAGTTGGGAGATCTGAAAGTGTGAAAAAATGAAATAAAAAGGTCTTAAGTAAAAATAGCGAGACGTTCTAGGTGACCGTGATGTTCAGATTAGACAAAAATAAATGGGGATTGGGAGGGGAAGGGGAAAGGAGATACAGGGGAGGGGGTGGGAACCGGGGGAAAGGAATATGACAGTATTAAAGCAAGTTCATGCGCTTTTGATTTGTTGAGACAAAGATTTATTTCCAGCCGGAATGGCTATTTATAGAATTAAAGTGCTAAGGGATGAATATTGGCTTTTATATATGTAAAATATATTGGCAACTATGGGAGGGGGAAGGAATTAAAGGGGAAAAATGGGAAGAAAGATGATACTGCTTGTTATTCATAGAATGCCAAATGTAATGTATGTGTGCATGTATCTACTTTTTTCCCGAAATAAAAGCTTATTTAAAAAAAAAAATAATGATTAAGGGGTTCTATATACATGCTTCCACCAAATATTGATTCAGGTGTTCTATATATCTATTTCCACAAAATACTGATTGACATGTGTGATATACCTGCTACTAAAAAATACTGATTAAGGGGTTCTATATACTTGCTTCCACAAAATACTGATTGAGTAGTGCGATATACCTGCTTCCACCAAATATTGATTCAGGTGTTATATATACCTGTTTCCACAAAATACTGATTGAGGGGTGTGATATACCTGCTTCTACAAAATACTGATTAAAGGATTCTATATACCTTCTTCTACAAAATACTGATTGAGGGGTGCGATATACCTGCTTCTACAAAATAGTTATTAAGGGGTTCTATATACCTGCTTTCACAAAATACTGATTGAGGGGTGCGATTTACCTGCTTCCACCAAATATTCATTGAGGCCTGCGATACACCGGCTTCCACAAAATACTGATTAAGGGGTGCGATATACCTGCTTCCACCAAATATTGATTCGGGTGTCCTATATACCTGTTTCCACAAAATACTGATTGAGTGGTGTGATATACTTGCTTCTACAATATACTGATTAAGTGGTTCTATATACCTTCTTCCACAAAATACTGATTGATGGGTGCGATATACCTGCTTCTACAAAATACTGATTAAGGTGTTCTATATACCTGCTTCCACAAAATACTGATTAAGGGATACTATATACTTGTTTCCACAAAATACTGATTGAGTGGTGCGATATACTTGCTTCTACAAAATACTAATTAAGGGGTTCTATATACCTGTTTCCACAAAATTCAGATTGAGGGGTGCACTATACCTGCTTCTACAAAATACTGATTAAGGCGTTTTATATACCTTCCTGCACAAAATACTAATTGAGCGGTGCGATATACCTGCTTCCACAAAATACTGATTAAGGGGTTTGATATACCTTCTTCCACAAAATATAGATGGAGGGGTGCGATATACCTGCTTCCGCCAAATATTGATTGAGGCATGCGATACACCGGCTTCCACAAAATACTGATTAAGGTTTTCTCTATACCTTCTTCTACAAAATACTGATTGAGCGGTGCGATATACTTGCTTCCACAAAATATTAATTGAGGCCTGCTATACACCAGCTTTTACTAAATACTAATTGAGGGGTGCAGTATTCATGAGTCCACAAAATGCTGATTAAGGGGTTCTATATACCTGTTTTCACAAAATTTATATTGGGGGGTGCGAAATACCTGCTTCCACTAAATACTGATTAATGTGTTTGATATAACTACTTCCATAAAATACTGATTGAGGGGTGCGATATTTCTGCTTCCACAAAATATTGATTGAGGCCTGCTATACACCAGCTTCTACAAAATACTGATTGAGTGGTGCGATATACCTTCTTCCACCAAATATTGATTCAGGGGTTCTATATACCTGTTTCCACAAAATACTGATTGAGGCGTGCGATATACCTGCTTCCACCATGAATATTGATTCAGGGGTTCTATATACCTGTTTCCACAAAATACTGATTGAGGGGTGCGATATACCAGCTTCCACTAAATACTGATTAAGGCCTGCGACATACCTGCTTCCACAAATACTGTTCTTCTCTAGGGACTTTGGCACAGGGTCATTTTGAAAATGACAAGCAGAGGAAGAGGCAGGCTGTTCCGCAGGGGTGGTAGGGGTCAGGTAGGTGCACCAGGCCGGAGCCTAAGTTGGAAGTTGGAGAAGGTGCGTGCGATTACGTCAAAGGACGCAACAGAGTTGGTTGAGTGGCTCACTCAGCCTTCTGCTTCTGCACCCTACTCATCCTCTGTATCTGCACCATCCTCACTCTCTGCTGTGTGTACCCCCAAAGACACCAAATCCTCTGTAGCCCCTCCACTCTAGTCAGAGGAATTATTTTTCCATACATTCCCAGACCTTGCAGATGCGCAGCCATTCTTGGCATCGGATAAGGAAGAGGAGATAGCAACGGCCACTGCCCAGCAGTCTGACAACAGTACCCAGATCAGCCCAAGGAGGGTGGTCCTTGCTGTTGCTGCCTACTCCGAGATCTTTAATGTCAGTGGTGGTGCAGGTGACGATAAAGACGTGTCAATGGACATCACGTGGGTGCCCACAAAAGAGGAAGAGGAGGGGAGTTCAGAGGGAGAGATGAAGCAGCAGATAGGGAGGAGAAGTAGGAGAAGCAGGCAGAACTCGCAGTGAACAGGAGGCAAAAAGCAGACTGCAAATTTATCTGTAGCGAGCCATCCACCATGCACGTTTACATCTTGCGCTTCCAGGACGCCGGCACATGGCTCTGCAGTGTGGGCTTTTTTTAACGTGTCCGCTGCTGACAATAGTGTTGCCATCTGCAGCCTGTGCTGTCAACGCATAAGTCGCGGTAAGCCCAACACTCACGTAGGGACGACCGCCTTAAGAAGGCACCTGGCCTCCCATCACCGAGCCAAGTGGGAACAACGCCGTCAGAACCCACAAAGTCACACTCCTGGGGCTCCACGCCCTGCCTCTTCTTCTTCTCCTCTCTCCTCCTATTTGTCCTCCACTCCACCTTCCACCGTGCCGTCGTCACGTTCATCTGGCAGAAGGCAGGTTTCCATGGCCCAAATGTTCAAGCGTAAAAAGTTGATGACGCCGGATAACCCTCTTGCCCAACGGCTGATCGCTGGCTTGTCGGAACTACTAGCCCGCCAACTACTGCCATATAAACTGGCGGACTCGGAGGCTTTTAGAAAATTTGTGGCCATTTGCACATCGCAATGGAAGGTCCCCGGAAGAAAATATTTCTCCCAGAAGGTTATCCCAGAGCTATATGGCCACGTTCAGCGGCAATTGAATATATCTCTGGCACACAGTGTCAGTGTCAAGATACATCTGACCACAGACACATGGTCTAGCAAACACAGGCAGGGAAGGTACATACCTTTTACTGCCCACTGGGTGAACCTTCTGACGGACGTCAAGCATGTAATGCCTGGCACCCAGGTGAAATTGGTGTTACCATCACAGATTGCATGCAGGCCTGACTCTTCTCCTCCTCCTATTCCATCCTCTGTCTCCTCCTCGGCTGACTCCTCATTTTCCACTGTTACCGCCTCTTCCGCTACCCCCAAGCTCCCCAGAACCTATTCGACGTGCCAGGTGAGACGTTGCCATGCTGTGCTGCTGCTGTTGTGCCTGTAAGCCAAGAGCCACACCGGTCCTGTGCTGCTTTCAGCTCTGTGGTCACAGGCTGATCAGGGGCTAACCCCGCTCAATTTGACAGTTGGTAGAGTGGTGTGCGACAATGGTGCCAATCTGATGAGCGAGCTGAAACAGGGCAAAATGACACACATGCTGTGCATGTCACACGTCCTGAACTTAGTAGTGCAGCGATTCGTTGCCAAATACCCCAGGGCTCTGGCCATTTTAAAAGATCTTACACGGCTATGGCTCGCCTTGCTGATATTTAGCGGTGATTCCACCTACCCATCAGACATTTGTTTTTGACAGCCCGACGCACTGGAACTCCACCTTGTATATGCTTGATAGACTGCTCCAGCAGAAACGTGCGGTTAACGACTACCTGTATGAACTCTGCAGCAGGACAGGTTCTGGGGAGCTTGGTTTCTTTTCACCGCACCAGTGGCTGCTCATGCATGATTCATGTAGACTTCTGCGGCCATTTGATGAGATCACCAAACTGATCAGGGCACCATCAGTGACATTGTACCTTACACCTTCTTTCTGGAGCATGCATTGCTTCGTGTTATTGATCAAGCCGTCGAGGAGCAGGAGCTGGAAGATGAGGAAGTCGCAATGCTGAATGAATTCCCAGAGAAGGGGGGGCTAATTTATCTGAGACAAGTCTCGGAGGAGGATAGTGGCTGGGAGGAGGAGGAGGAGTAGCAAGAAGAGCAGGCTCTGAGGGGGACTTTAAACTTTTCGGGGATCCCTGGTGTTGTCCATGGCTGGGGGGAGGAGACCGAGGACGACATTCTCCTGGGTGATGAGCAGGAGTCAGGGTGCTCCACCGCTTTCTAGTGCAAATTGGGGCCTTCATGCTTCAATGTTTGAAGAACGGACCCCCATATAAAAAGCATAAAGGGCAAGGACCAGTACTGGGTGGCAACATACCTAGACCCCAGGTGCAAACACAAAATGGCGAACATGTTACCAGCATCACAGAGGGCTGTCAGAATGCAGCATTTTGAGGCCTTGCTGCGAGATATGCTGCATTCTGCTGTTGCGGGCACTGGCAAAGAAATTTCCACCCACAGAGAAACTTGCGAGTACCAATTCTACCGCGCATGCAAGAAGAGGGTGGTTTGAAAATGTGTTAGTCACTTCGGATATGAGATCATTCTTGCAGCCATCGAGAGCCGCCCTCCGGATCCAGCCTCAGGGAACGCCTAGACCGACAGGTGTCCGACTACATCGGGTTAACGGCCGATGTGGACGCTCTGAGACAGTCTGGCCAGCATGTGCAAGGTGTATTCCACCTTGTGGGCACGTCGGATATGAGGCGGTGAGCGGGAAGGTGGAAGTTATGCTGCAGCGCTAACAGGCAAGCAGCAGGGTGAGAGTGTCAAAAGTGCACACAGACGGCCCGCACTTTATGCAGCAGCTCTGACATATCGGGGTAATTTTTCAGGATCCTCTGCACCACCAAATTCAGCACCAGTCAAGGGATGTGCGTCAAACCGGCTAGTCCCAGAGCTGCTATGAGATTTCGCCCATTATTGCACACCACCAGGCCGGGCTTGAGGCTCTCTGGCACCAACCACTCATCGGTCTGTTGTTCAAGGCCCGTCCACAGCTCCTGCGCGGTGTGGGGTTTGTTTTAAAACTGCCTGCTGTCGTTTACCCCTGGCTGTGTTGAAGTTGGTGGTGAAGGTGTTACTCTGACCGGATGAGGAGCCGGTAGAAGATGAGGAAGTGGAGTAGGAGGAGGAAGCAACAGGAGGCAAACTGAAGCACCCTGCAATCCTCAGTGGTGGAAGGACATGCGGAAAACTGCTATCCGCCTCAGGCCCAGCTGCTACTGCCTTTACCCAGTGTGCTGTTATCTAGATATAATGTCCCTGACCGTGCTTACTGGTCCACATATCCGTAGTGAGGTGCACCTTGGCACAGATGGCGTTGCGCAGTGCACACCTGATTTTGTCCCCCACTTGGTTGTGCAGGGAAGGGATGGCGCGGCTGGGCACGACGTACTGTGGGACAGCCACCGCCATAAGACTTTTAAAACTGTTCGTGTCCACCAGATTGAATAACAGACTTTCAAAAGCCAGTAATTTTCAAATGCTGGCATTCAGGGCCAGGGATCACGGGTGGGAAGGGGGGTACTTCCTCTTCCGCTCCAGTGTTTGGGAGATGGAGAGCTGAACGCTTCCGTGGGACATTGTGGAGATGCTTGGTGACCCAGATGGTGGTGTTGCTGGAAGATCCTCTGTTTGCATGGTGGCAGGTGGCACTGTCACTCCAGAGGTGAATGAAGAGGCCGAGACTGCAGCAGAAGAGGAAGCAGGAGGAGCCACAGACCTTTCTTCATTTTTGAGGTGTCTACTGCAGCTCGTGCTTTGCACTTAGATGCCTGGTCATGCAGGTTGTGCTCAGGTTGAGAACGTTTATGCATCGTTTCAGGCTCTGATTGCACAGCGTGCAAACCACTCGTGTCTTGTCGTCAGCACATTGTCTGAAGAACTGCCGCGCCAGGGAACTCCTTGGAGCTGGCTTTGTTGTGCTCGATCCCTTGCTGCGGTGGGCAGTAGCAGGTGCACTGTCTAGGGGACGGCCGCTCCGCTGTTGCACCCTGCTCCCTCTTCTGCTGTGCTGGTGGCTCTGTGCAACCACCGCCTCTTCCTCCAAACTACACAGGTCACTCACATGACCTTGATTCCATGTGGGGTTGAGGAACTCATGGTACTCCGCATCATCTTCACCCCCTGCATTCCTTGTCTGTCTGCACATTTTCGAAAGCCCAAGCAGTTGGCACCTGTGTTTCGTCATCATCCAAGACGTGCTGCGATGGTCCTCCCATGTACTCATCTTGAAACATAAGTGGTTGGGCATCTGTGCACTTCCACTTCTGGGGCAGGGCTAGGTGGATGGCCCTGGGAAACCCTGCTAACAGAGTTATCAAAAAGCAGAAGAGACTACTGCATGACTTGGGGCTCAGACTGCTTGGCTGATTTGCAAGGGGGTGAGGTGAAAGACTGATGGACATCGGCTGCAGATGCCAAATCTAATCTTTCAGCAGAAGACTGGGTGGGAGACAATGTGAAGGGACTGGAGGCACTGTTAGCAACTCAATCTACTAGCGCCTGTACTTGTTCTGGCCTCACCATTCGTAGAGCCGCATTAGGCCCGACCAAATACCGCTGCAGGTTCTGTCGCCTACTCACACCTGAGGAAGGTGTTTCACTTTTGCGTGTAGCTGGCACAAATCGACCACGTCCTCTCCCTGCAACAGGAGCTCCACCAGCAGCACCACGACCGCGGCCACGTCCCTTATTTGACCCTTTCCTCATATTTCTCAAATTTAGGATCTTGCCCTAAATGGGTGTTTTTTTAATAGCAGTATAGAAAGACAGTATCTAAAGGGTGTATCTCACACCTACAGATGCAGACTAGGCCGCAATTAAAGATTTTTGCCCAAAATGGGTGTTTTTCTAATAGCAGAATAGAACCACAGTATCTAAAGGGTGTATCTCACATGAACAGATGCAGACTAGGCCGCAATTAAAGGTTTTTGCCCAAAATGGGTGTTTTATTAATAGCAGAATAGAACCACAGTATCTAAAGGGTGTATCTCACAATGACATATGTAGCAAAGTCTGCAAAATTATTATTTTTTGCCCAAAATAGGTGTTTTTCTAATAGCAGAATAGAACCACAGTATCTGAAGGGTGTATCTCACACGTACAGATTGTCACAGATGATGTTGCAGATAGCTGGAAGTTATGAATAAACGTCCGACTGGCTTGATCCCTAACTAAGGAGCATATAGGTGACCCCTATAAAACTCTAAGAGCTCACCCTGACTGCAAAGCACATACAAGGGTCTCAAAGGTAGACTATTGTATGCCCACGTACCTAAGACTGTGTGAAAACCTGAAACCCTTTAATAGTGAAGGGACACGACCACCGGCTCCCTGCACTTCATACGGAGGGAGTCAGGGTCACCTAGAATCAAGCAAGCAAGGAAACACAATACATGAAAAGACTTTTCTGAACAAGCAGCAGCAGAAGCCTCCAGCAGTGAACACTACAATCCAGGAAGTAGCATAAACCGCAAAGTGAGGTAGTATGGGAGGGAATATAAATGAAAGAGGATTAGTCTAAATAGGTGACACCTGGGAGAAGGAAATGAGATGAGAAAGTGAAACCAAAACAAAGAACATCATGCAAGAGGTAGAGAAGGACGTCTTTCAGACCTTCTCACAGAACTGGCGGTGACACAGATGCAGACTAGGCCACAATTAGAGATTTTTGGCCATGGGTGTTTTATTAATAGCAGAATAGAACCACAGTATCTAAAGGGTGTATCTCACAATGACATGCAGCAAAGGCTGCAAAATTTAGTTTTTTTTTACCTAACTGGGTGTTTTTCTAATAGCAGAATAGGACAACAGTATGTAAAGGGTGTATCTCACAATGACAGATGCAGCAAAGGCTGCAATATTAAGTATTTTGCCCCAAAAGGGTGTTTTTTTACTAACAGAATATGACAGCAGTATATAACGCTTGAATTTCACACGTGTAGATGCAGCAAGGGCTGTAAAATGGTGTATTTTGCCCAAAAAGGGTGTTTATTAAAACCCAGAAAATTATTGCTGTATTTCTAGCTTAAATTGCACACTAACTAATGCTGTAAATGCACGAGATGTAGGATATTGCCAAAAAAGGGTGTTTAAAAAAAATATATATATTAATATTGCAGTATTTCAAGCTTGGATTTAAATGTCACAAAAGCACACATGCTGTGCTGGTCCACTAAGCTTGCATAAAATGGCCGCCGCCGCCCATCTAACTAACAGACAGATAAAAGTCATTTTTCTGTGTCACTGGGCTCAGGGCAGGGTAAAAAGTTTGCGCACTGCACCCACACAACTAAATGTATGTAGATCGCTGAGTTCAATTGGAGTTCTGATTAAAGATTCTGTCCTATTCTCTCCCTCACAGCAGCAGCATCCTCTCCCTACACTAATCAGAGCAGAGTGACCTGCAGTGCTACATGACTCCAGCTTATATTGAGGCTGAGTCACATGCTGCACTGGCCAATCACAGCCATGCCATTAGTAGGCATGGCTGTGATGGCTTCTAAGGGCACACAGTTAAACGCTTGTTGATTGGTTGCTCTGCAGCCTTTCAAAAAGCACTAAGACATCGCCAAACACCAAACCTGAACTTTTACAGAAATGTTCGGGTTCGGGACCAGGGCCCAAAAATTCTAAAGTTTGGTACAAACCTAAACTTTACAAGCACCTTTTTTCCCCACTAATACACGCCAAAAAGGTCTGTAATTTTATCACACAACGGCAAATACTTTTCTTTTGTGCCACTAATACACTCCACAAAAGTCTTTAGAACATATAACTGCATTGCTGAACGGCAAATATATTTTTCTTTTTTCCACTCATACACTCCACAAAAGGGCTTTAGAACATATAATTGCACCGCTGAATGGCAAATAGTCCCTTATTTTTTTCCACTTATACACAACACAAAAGGCTTTAGAACATATAACTGCACCGCTGAACGGCAAATATATTTTTCTTTTGCACTAATTCACGCCAAAAAGGGCTGTAATTTTAGCACTTCTCCACACAATGGCTAATAAGCCCTTTTTCCCACTAATACAAGCCAAAAATGCTTTAGAACATATAACTGCCCCGCACAAGCACAAAAAAGCTGCAGAAAAATGTCCTTGTAAGAAACCCTGTTAATGGCTGTATCAAACAGCACTTGCACTCCAATAACAAGAACTGTTTGCTGGAATTACAGAGCTGTATAATGGCAAATTGGATCCCCAGTCAAATGCAGCAAGGTTTAATAGGATTGTTTCTATTACCCAGGCTGTAACCTCCCCTACTAAACCCTGTTCTACATAAAGGGTGTGGAATCCTTTCCCTAAAACTTGAATAATCTTTCCCTGAACTTGTAAATCGTTTTTTTAGCACAATAAAGTCTTTCCTATCACTGTCCCTAGCGCCTGCTGACGTCTCTCCCTGCACTAAGCACATAGGTAAATGGCAGAATCTAAGATGGCTGATGCTACTTATAGGGCTGTGACTTCACAGGGCTGGCTGGCTGCTGATTGGTTGCCTGCATGGCATTATGGGTGAACCTGTGTTCCCAGAGTTCCTTGCTCCATGTCCTCACACGTGCAGCAGCCATTTTAGGAAGAAAATGCGATTTATTACCACGAAGCATGAGGAAATTCGGATTCGTCGCAAATCAAATTTCTCCTGAAATTCGGATCGAATTCCACGTCGTCAGCTTCGATTCGCTCATCTGATGGCATATAGATAGCCTATAGCAGCGGTCCCTAACCACCGGGCCGCAGCCCAGTATCGGGCCATGGGCCAGCTGGTACTGGTCCGCAGGGATCGTCGTTGTTAAGCAGCGGACATTGGTTTCTGTTCCCCACCTTTTAGCCTCATTGGTAACCTGTAAAATTGAACATGGTGTCTGAGCTAAATGCAGCATGTTATAGAGCAGGAGTAGCTGAGCAGATTGATGTGAATAGATTCAATATAAGTTGTAATTTATACATTTAAATTCCTGCTCATTCTGGGCTTTGAAGTCAAGGAGACGGTCCTATCAGTGATTGACAGCTATAAGCGATTGACAGTCATAGAGTGGAGGCTGTCAATCACTGATAGGACCATCTCCTTTACTTCAAAGCTCGGAATGAGCAAGAGTTTCAATGAATGAAATATTGTACTGAATTTTCCCATCAAACTTATGCATGAATCTGCTCAGCTCATCCTGCTCTATAAAATGCTGCCTGCAGATTTTTATTTTATTTTTTAGCATTTTCATGGTGACAGGTTCTCTTTAAGGGAAAATAAAATGTTATTTATGATTTACTACGACTTTCATTTTATAATTATGTTTATTTTCAGCTTTTTAATGAATTATTTTATTCAACTTCTTTTACATTTTTATTATAAACTTATGTATTCCAATACACAGCTTCCCCCCTGGGTGATCACATGGACAATGATAGGTGTTAATTACTAGCTTACAGTGCTGTACAAAAACTGGTTGTTAACACAGACATACCCTTTAAATTAACCCTATCTTTATACAACTGATTACTGTTAGGGCTCATGCACAGGAAGGTATTTTCTTTCCGTGTCCGTTCCGTTTTGTTTGCGGACCATATGCGGAGCCATTCATTTCAATCGGTCCGCCCAAAAAATGAAAGTAACTCTGTGTGCATTACGTTTCTATATCTCCCTTCTGTAAGAAAATAGAACATGTCCTTTTATTGTTCGCATTACAGACAAGGATAGGACTGTTCTATTAGGGGCCAGCGGTTCCGTTCCACAAAATACTGAATGCACACAGACATCATCCGTATTTCTTGCGGATCCGTTTTTTGTGGACCGCAAAATACATATGGTTGTGCGTATGAGCCCTTAAGTTCACCTTTCTTACAGCTTGTATTGAAAAGTACACCACTGGATACCACTTTTGAAAGAGAAACACCCTTTTCTGATCTAGACCACCAGGGATGCTCGCATTAACATTAACACCTTTTTTGCCTTAGGTCACCTGGGATGCAGGCATTAAAGGGTTTCTTCGATATTTATTAAAATTATTTGGGGGCATTGTCAACCAGAAACAAAGACCTTGCATACTCTGCTGCCACTTGAGTCATTGCAACCCTGGATCCCGCTGGGCCTGCCACAGTCACGTGTCATTCATAGTTCACATCACCTTGCAGCTAGTCCTTGGCCTCAATGTTGACATGCCATTAATACACACCTGACCACTTAGGGCGGTGAATTGCGGCAGTGAGCTATAAACGTGACATTACAGGTCCAGCAAGGATTGGAATGGTGAGGACTGAAGCAGTGACATGGGAGCAGTGAGATATTTTAATGTGGAATAATGTTTTTTAGTATTTTTTTTACAGTATTTTATAGTAATTCCATATTACACATCCCCTACTATCTGCTAAATGAAAATAAAATATTAAAGGACTGCTTTAACCCCTTTTCTGCCATAGACCCCAGGGATGCTACTAAAAATCCTAAGGTCCCCATTATGTTGGCATTCAACCTTAAAAAGGTACCTTCACTGGTCCTGACAATACAATATAAGTACCTGGCACTGTAGGGCATGTTTAGGAGATGTCCTTGTGCTTATTTTTTTTTCTGATGGGCTGCTTCATTCCCCCCATTCTGGTTTTCTGCCCTGTATTCTAATCCATACCATTGGTACAGGGTAGGAGGATACTGTAGCTATTCTCAGGGGGCGTCTTCTTTTCCCTGGCTGTGAGCTGACCCACAGCAGACCCCATCACAGCCAGGAAAAAGGTGAGATTTTTTTTCTCCTTGGCTGTAACGGTGATGGGAGTAGGAGACACCCCCTGAGAAACATGGCATAGAGAGCAGGAAATCAGAACAGGGGGTACAGTGCGGAACGGAGCAGCCCATTGGAAAAAAAATATGCTCCAGGACATATCCTCAACATGCCCTACACTACCAGGTACTTATATTGCAATTGCAGGACTGGTGAAAGATCCTCTTTAAGGGTGAAGTTATCCTGTGGATAGGAGATAACCATTAGATCAGTGATGAAGGAGTTTGAATTTATTTGAAAGCCTCAGTATATCTGTAAAGAAGTTGCCCTGCCATTTATATTGATGATCTATCATCATTATACTGCCCTTCCTCTTGGAGGTTTCGGCGGTGCAGTGCAATGACAAGTACTCGCTCTATTCACTTAAATGGACTGAGTACATGTAATTATACTATGCCACTGCTCCACAGGGAACAAGGTCTAGTGTATTGAACAGGAAGCAGTGATTGCATGGAGCGCCACCTCCTCTTCAAACAGCTGATTGGCCTGGGTGTCAGGTGTTGGAACCCCGTCGATCATATAGGTCAATATTAGTGTTGATCGAGCACCAAAGTGCTCGGGATACTCAGGTGCTCTACCAAGCACCTGAGCACAACGGAAGACAATGGGAGAACCCGAGCCCTAAACCAGGCACCCACTGCTCTGAAGAGGGGAGGGTGTCTGGTTCATAAGAAAAGGTCAGAAATTAATGGAAACACCACCAAAATGGTTCGGGAGTAGCATGGGGAGGATGCTTGGATGCATCTTGGAGTCCCAGGTTGCTGCTGGGAACGATGTTGTCCGAGTAGTATGCCACTTTTATAGACTGACAATAATATGCACATAACCCAAGATAAAAACGATTTTAGATGGAGGAAAAATTGTTATGAAACATTCTATACCTGTATATTTACTTGTATATAAAGTGCAAGTGCTGCCAAAAATTACAAGGAAGAGGCACTCTGATAGAACATGTATATCACATAATGGAGGGCCTCATTCACATTGTTGTACAATTGTTCAGGTAGTGGGACTCCTATGCCGAGGTGTTCGACCTTAGCACCAACCGGCAAGACTTTGCTGTTGTCACCAAGAGGATGACTCTCAATCTCCTCATCCTCTTCCTCCTCTTCTGCCCATGCAAGCTAAACAGATGAAATTAAACTTCCATGGGTACTACCCTCTGTAGCGGAGGCAACCGTCTCCTGCTCCTCCTCCTCATCATCCAATTTGCGCTGAGAAGACGAACTGAGGGTGGTCTGGCTATCACCCTGTGTAATGTCTTCCCCTATTTCCACCTCTTCTACATGCAAAGCGGCGGCCTTAATTGTGAGCAGCGAGCATTTGAGTAGACACAGAAGTAGGATGATGACGCTGATAATATCGTTATCGCTGCTCACCATCTGTGTTGATTCCTCAAAGTTTCTTAAAACCTCAGGAGGTCAGACATCCATGCCCACTCCTCGCTTGTGATGAGCGGAAGCTGACTTGAAAGGCGACGACCATGTTGCAACTGGTATTTCACCACTGCCCTCTGCTGCTCACACAGCCTGGCCAACATGTGGAACGCCGAGTTCCAGCGCGTGCTCACATAACACAACAGTCGGTGAGCTGGCAATTGTAAGCGCTGCTGCAGCGTTGACAGACCGGCGGAAGCTGTCGATGACTAGCAGAAATGGGCACACACGTGGTGTACCTTCACCAGTAGCTCAGGCAAATTGGGGAAGATTTTGAGAAACCGCTGAACCACTAAGTTTAAGACGTAGGCTAGGCATGGGATGTGTGTGAGCTTTCCAAGCTCCAAAGCTACCACCAAGTTACAGCCATTGTCAGACCTGGTTATAGGTTGAAAGGCGAGAGCCACAGCTCAGTCTGGTCTCTTATCCTCTGCCACAGCTCTGCGGCAGTGTGCTGTTTGTCACCTAAACAGATCAGCTTAAGTTGACGCTTCCGCACTGCGGTGCTACACTGCTTCCAGCTACCAACTGATGGCTGACTGGTGCTGCAAGAGGATAATTCTGAGGTGGAAGTGGAGGAGGAGAAGTGGTGGTTGGAGCCACTAACATAGGTGGTGGCGGAAACCCTGATGGAAGTAGGGCCCGCAATCCTTGGCGTGGATAGCACCTGTACCATCCCACGGTATGACTTGCTCCCGGCCTCCACAACGTTCATCCAGTGTGCCATCAGGGAAATGTTGCGTCCCTGGCCGAAAGCACTTGTCCATGTGTCAGTGGTTAAGTGGACCTTCCCAGTAACTGCATTGGTCAGGGCACGGGTGATGTTACAGGACACATGCTGGTGTAAATGGGGCATGGCACACTGTGAAAAATAGTGGCGGCTGGGGATTGTGTAACGAGGGACAACTGCCGTCATCAGGCTGCGGAAGGCCTCAGTGTCCACAAGCCTAAAATGCCTGGGGTAAGGACATTTGTACGCTGCGCTGGGACACGGAAGTGGATGTGGTCGCTGATGGTGCTTACGAAGGTCCAGGTGCAGGGCGGGAGTCATCTGGGCCTGTACCTTCAACAGGGAATAGGCCAGCACATAACACAGGGGAAGAGGAGGTAATGGTGTGACCCGCAGACACAGATTGTGGACCAGGCGTTTGGCCCACCTATTACAGGGCTTTGATGCCATGTGGCAGATCATGCTGGTGGTGGTGAGGTTGCTATTGTTCACGCCCCTGCTAATTTTTGTATGGCACAGGTTGCAAATTACAATTCTTTTGTCGTCTGCACTTTCCTCAAAAAAGCGCCAGACTGCAGAGCACCTACCCCTTTGCAAGGGAGATTTCTGCAAAGGTGTGCTACGGGGAACAGGCCACCCCACTGCCTCTTCCAGCTTGTTGCGGTGCTGTGAATCCCTCCCCCTCTGTACTGCTGTCCTCGCTCGGCTTGCTTGACCTAACAATAACCTCAGTTATTGACAACTGTGTCTCATCCTCATCATCAACCTCTTGAGACACTAATTGCCGTTGACTTATTGGCAACTGTGTCTCATCATCATCATCCACCTCATGAAACACTAATTGCCGTTCCCCACCGTCATCTTCTTGTGACTGTAGATGCTCAAGAGTTTGGGAATCAGGGCACAATATCTCATATTCCTCTTCAAGCGGGCTTGTCGAGAGGCCCAAATGAAGGAATGGCGCTGAAAATAGCTCCTCGGAATATCTGAGTGTGGGATCACTTATTTGGCAAGACTCTCCATGGTGGGAGGAAGGAGGATCAGGGTGAGGATTGTGTTGACCAGGCTCTTGGCTACTGAGACTGGACTTGGTGGAAGACAGGGTGGTGCTTAACTGACTGAAAGCATTATCTGCTGCAATCCAACTGACCACCTGGTCGCACAGGTCTGACTTTGAGAGCGTTGTCCTGCGCCGCCCTGCAAACTGGGACATGAAGCTAAGTATCGTGGATGATTGTTTTTCTTGTGCTCTGGCAGCAGGCACAGTTTCAACGCACCCAGGGCCACGGCCTCTGCGTGCACCATCAGCATCACGGCTACTTCCCTGTCCCTTACTGCTAACCTTCTGCATAGTAAATGGTATATATGCTTGAAAGTATGTCACACGTACAGTAGCGTAGGATTTGTAAATGTATGTGCAAAAAAATTAAACAAGGTATTTGGGATGTGGAAACCTCACACATGAGATATACCGTAGATAATGTTGCTAATGTCAGCAGCGGCTAATATAAAATTACAGGGAATGTCACAGGTATTTTGGATGTGGAAACGTTACACAGGAGATGTACCCCAGGTAATGTCACTGTCCGCAGCGGAGACCATCTATGGAAAAAGTACACTTGATGTCGCAGATATTTTTGGGATGAGCACACGACAATAGTCCTTAAAAGGAATTTTGGGTCTTTGACAAGTTTTTCTAATGAAAAAAAGAACATTTCAATCCCTACACTATCTTTCCCTTCTTCAGCACAGCTCTCCCTGACTAACAACTCATCCTGACTAAAATCATAGCACCTGATGACGCATTCCGGACAGCCAATCACTGTAATGCCAGTAACCAACATGGCTACGGCATTACAGTGAAGGCCAGTACTTACCTGCACGTTTATTGGCTGCGTAGCAGCCATCAAACGTGCAGGGAGGAGACTCGAGCACATGCGGTATTCGGGCAAATACCGCCATGTGCCGAGCATCGAAATGCTCGAGCCGAACGAGTGTTCGGCCGAGCATGCTCGATCAACACTAGTCAATATAAATGGCAGGACAACCTCTTTAATGAAACATGACATGTGAACACCATGTGCTTCAGACCATTTTTAGGCCTGTTTCACACTGCTGTTAGAGCATTCCGGCAGGTTCTTCTGGCACAGAATGCCGGGAATCGGTTGGACAAAAACCTCTGTGCACAGCGATATTTGTTAGGCTGATTCTCTGCATATTTGCGGCTGGATCTCTGCTGGACCTCATTATAGTTAATGGGGCTGGATGGCATTCCGGCAGTGACGTTAGTGTGAAATGAGCCTTACAAGTTACTATTGATATTTTGTTAATAATTTGCTGTTAGTTAAATATTTTTTAAAATTATTGAGCCCATCACACCAGCACAAGATTACATTAATTCTTATATAGGTGTTTATTTCTGTTCATTTTTCTAGAATAGTTCCATCTTTGCATTGTGGCATCACAGTTCTGGGAATTCCATTTTTTATCTTTACATTTATAGAAGCCCTAGTAATCCTCCTAGCGTCATCATGCTTGTTCCTACCTGGTAGATTAACAAGGATGAGGATTAAATTTGATGTTAATTTTATGCTTCTACTGCATAAATCACGCTTCAGCTAATAAGCCTGACAGTTTGTGAGATCATTAAGTTCTGTGTATTCAAACAATACAGCACAAGATAGGGCTAGCAACACAGAGCTGGCCTCTATTCACACCAATATCAGTCTAAGTAGACAATACAAATTGTTCCACCACAAAAAAATAAAACGTTGTTATTGGCACGACCGAGGATCAAATCTTTGTGTATAAAGCTGGTGATAATTGGTTCCAATGTATTTTGCTGCGTTAGTTGATGCTGTAATCAAACTGGTTAATGAATAATGATAAAATAAGTTTTGAACAGTTCTCATATCTAATTGGATTAAGAAAACACACTTTCGTTAACTTTTTTTCATTACTGATATAGCCAAAGAAATTCAGGAGCCATGTAGTCCATTTCAGTCCATCAACATGATTTTTTTAGTCATCAAAAATCAAAAGTATTATGTACATTAGCACAAAAATGAGTCATCTTGCCTACTTGGCTGATGGGAATTGTTCATCTCTCATATTACTGACATGTTTTCAAGAAAATGGGCTAAACAATTACAGTATATAAAATCATATACTCTACATATATCAGTTCTGCTCCTCAAAAACTGTTAGCATAAAAAAAATTGTATAGTATTTTCTTGTCAGACACAGGGGCAGTTAAAGCAGCTCTAACGAATAAGGACCTCACCAAACAACTGTCCATATCTCAACATTCTTGAATATGTGAATATGACAGATGGAAAGTGGCAGGATATTAGAGCCATCAAACCAATGGCATCATAAAATCCAGATGGGCCGACTCACAACATTGTTTTTAAAATATGGGTACGGAGAGAAGAGTCTGCTGGTTGGCTTTTCCCTTCTATTTTTGTCTTGATTGACAGGTTTCCCCTAATATCTATGCATACAAGGAGAGACTTAGTTGGGGCCACATAAATCTGATGGCAGGTTCCCTTTAAATTTTCAGGTTTGTAATGATGCTGGGTTTTATCATAAGATACCAAACAAAGGGGGGGGGGTCAGCACATCCCAATGCGCAGGTACACATTGCTATGGCTGAAAATACATAAACAACACAGTGCAACAGCACTCTACAAACCAAATAAAGTACAAAGGTATATTATATTGCTCATGCTATGCTAATAAATTAGAGATGCTTAGAAAATACATTTTGTACAAAATTATCACAATCTTTGTCACCTTACATCACAAAAAGTGCAGCAGCAAGCGATCAAAAAGGCTTATGACCCACAAAATAGTACCAATCAAACCGTCACCTCATCCCGCAAAAAACTATACCCTATTTAAGACAATCGCCCAAAAAATAAAAAAGCTATGGCTCTCAGACTATGGAGACACTAAAGCGTCATTTTTTTGGTTTCAGAAATGCTATTATTGTGTAAAACTTAAATAAATAAGAAAAAGTATACGTATTAGGTATTGCCACGTCCGTAATGATCTGCTCTATAAAACTGTCACATGACCTAACCCCTCAGATAAATGCTGTAAAAATAAATAAATAAAAACTGTTCCAAAACAGCCAATTTTTTGGTCCCCCTCCCCCATAAAGTGTAATAATAAATGATGAAAAAATCCTATGTACCCAAAAATGGTACCAATAAAAACCTCAACTCTTTTTGCAAAAAATATGATCAGCAGAAAAATAAAAAACATATGGCATTCAGAAAATGGACACACAAAACATAATTTATTTTTCAAAATTGCTTTAAAATTTAAAACTGAAACAAACAAACAAACAAAGTAGACATATTTGATATCATTGCGTCCGTAACAGCCTGCTCTATAAAAATAGCACATGATCTACCCTGTCAGATGAATCTTGAAAAAAAAATAAAAAATTGTGCCAAAACAGCCGTTTTTCAGTTACCTTGCCTCACAAAAAGCTTAATATAGAGCAATTAAAAATCATATGTACCCCAAAATAGTACCAATAAAACTGGCACCTTATCCCCTAGTTTCCAAAATAGGGTCACTTTTTGGGAGTTTCTACTGTATGGGGGGCTTTAAATGGGACATGGCATCTAAAACCAGTTTAGCAAAATCTTCCTTCAAAAAACCATACGGCGTTCCTTTCCTTCTGCACCCTGCCGTGCGCCCTTACATCAGTTTATAACCACATGTGGGGTACTACCCTGCAGAATCAGGGTAATAAATGTTGAGTTTTGTTTGGCTGTTAACCCTCAATGTGTTAAAGAAAAAAATTGTAATAAAATTGAAAGTGAAAAAAAAAGTGAAATTTAGAAATTTCATCTCCATTTTCCTTTAATTCTTGTGGAACACCTAAAGGGTTAACAAAGTTAGTAAAATCAGTTTTGAGTAACTTGAGGGGTGTAGTTTCTACAGTGGGGTCATTTATGGGGTATCCACTATGTTAGCCCCACAAAGTGACTTCAGACCTGAACTGGTCCTTAAAAAGTGGGTTTTGAAAATGTTCTTAAAAATTTTAAGAATTGCTTCTAAACTTCTAAGCCTTCTAACGTCCTAAAAAAATAAAATTACATTTCCAAAATGATGCCAACATAAAGTAGACATATGGGAAATGTTAAGTAATAAATATTTTATTAGGTATGACTTTGAAATTTTGAAAATTGTAAATTCTTTTAATTTTTTTATAAATTTGGGATTTTTTCATAAATAAAGGTGAAATATATTGACTCAAATTTATGACTATCATAAAGTACAATATGTCACGAGAAAACAATCTCAGAATGGCTTGGATAAATAAAAGTGTTCCAAAGCAATTACCACATAAATTGACGCATGTCAGATTTGTAAATTTTGACCTGGACACTGGGGCATCAATGACCCTTGGTCATGAAAGGGTTAAGGTTGTATTAGACACCCCAATCGGGCAAACAATAGAGGGAAGAGTTTCTTTCCAGCAATCACCTGCTCGCTAGTGGAGGAGACCGCCGCTACCACCAGGAGTGATCTACTCCTAGCTATCACAATGCCATTGCTCATCCCCATGCTGTACAGTGGTTTGCTGGCGGCAGATCGTAATTATCCAGCACAATCTGCCACTGGCAAATCCTGATCTTTCAGCATGTGGACAAGCGGTGGCAGTATTACACTGCAAGATGATCGCTAACAAGCGTTCATACGAATGCTTGTTAGCGATCATTGGGCAGGCAATCTGCCCATGTAATACACCCTTTATTGTCATCTCATTGTTGGACAGTTACTGGATAAGTTACAGATAACTGTCACACTAGTGTTTTTGCCTGATCTGGCAGGGTTCAGCAAAAACGCTTCTGTTACTGATAATACAACCATCTGCATCCGTTATGAACGGATCCAGTTCTATTATCTTTAACATTGCCAAGATGGATCCGTCATGAACTCCATTAAAAGTCAATGGAGGATGGATCCGTTTTCTATTGTGGCAGATTGTGGCAGAGAAAATGGATCCGTCCCCATTGACTTGCATTGGGGGTCATGTCGGATCTCTGCATCCCAGGATGGAGAGCAGACTACAACATGTTGCGGTTTGCTCTCCGGTATGGGAACACAACTAAACGGAACGGAATGCAATTTGGAGCATTCTGTGCTGTTCAGTTCAGTTTTGTCCCCATTGACAATGAATGGGGACAAAACTGAAGCGTTTTTTTTCCGGTATTGAGCCCCTATGATGGATCTCAATACCGTAAAACTAAAATGCTAGTGTGATAGTAGCCTAAATCACTTTGTATAAACATGGCCTCAAAGTGTATTGTACTTTTTGTGAAAACTAAGAGGATAGTAAAGGAGAAAACAAAGTAAACAACCTAGCTTACCTAACAATATATCTTATGTAAGGCACCACATATGTTAAATATAGGGGATAATAGGAAGACAATGTCTCAGCTTGTCTCCATTTTTAATGAGTGTATGATACAAGCATAGCTTGTATAATAGGTCCTTGGTAGGCAATCAGCAGAGCGGGATCTACAGGTAGATATCTGTCTGTCACAGTTGGTTGATGAACATTGGCTTTTTGGATGGCAAAAATGACAACAAACTGACGTCCTTGACTTCTGCTTTAATGTGTGCCTGAAATAGGGAAGATTAGATTGTAAGCCCCACTGTTCTGCCCAGCAGATTTGAATTTAATTCTATTTCACGTCAGCAAGGGTTTAATAGTTCTGTAATGATTAATGTGGTAATAGCACCATCTAGCGGTGTTATATTGTATTGCACCTTGTTTTTCTTGTTTCAAAGACTGCTGTATTGTGGGTGGTGCAAAGCATCCTGGGAAAGAGAAATCTCCAGGACACAGTACAGAGCTGTCCTCCTGCATATCTCCTTCTTAAACTCCTCCATCCTGTTAAAAGCATATCTGGTGAGAGATATATCTTTGTTTCAGGGATATTATGTTATGCAGAGCTGTTCAGCTAGTTTTCATTGTCACAGGGAGGTTGTTAATTCTGTTAGCTAGTGTTAAGGAAAACCCAGCTTTATTATAAAGAGATTTTATGTGTTTATAACTTAAAGGGAACCTGTCACCAGTTTTATGGTGTCCTAACTAACGGCAACATAAATAAGTGACTGATTAGCAAAATGCTTGGTCACTTTCTTTAATTGACCCAGTCAATCTGCCAACATCTTGTATTGAAAAGCTCTAGCTGATAATGATGAGTCCTGAATATTCATGAGCTCCTGAATCTCCCCGCCCACCTGCTGCTGAATGACAGTTTTTTCCATATGAATCAGCAGCAGGCGGGCAGGGGAATGGCTATAGCTCTGAATTAAATATACGCTGGACTCAAATCAGCTCATTAGCATGCGGCATCTTTGTGTGTATATTATGAGGTAACCATCTGTCACACCAGTAAGTGAATACATCTAAGGCACTTTTTAGTAGTTAATGATTGTATATAATTAGTTAGATTATAATCAAATATCCACATGACAGGTTCCCTTTAATTTGTGTGTGCACCATAAGAAGATGACAATGATATAAGCTAAACTATAGAAGTTAGAATATGTGTGTTGAGATAAGATAAGGTTTGTACGTGCTAAGTAGCCAATATGCATTTCTTGCTAAAGAAAAAAAATAGTCTTAGCTATTAACCCATTAGTAGTATATAGAATACTAACCAATCAATAGATGGATTCAGTTCTAACCAATTAGAATTATTATGTGTACCAATCAGAAGTTTTTGTCAGAATATTTGCAAACCAATCATGTCAATACTTTAAGGGGTTACACCCTTGGAATGGGGTATAAATAAAGGGCCCAAGACACTCCCTTTTGGGGATTCTGGCAGAGTTTTGAACTATTCGCTGACCTCTGTCTTTTTCCTCCATCAACGTAATTCACCTAAACACGTGGTATCGATCCTCACGTGACTGACCCTTGGTCTGCCACAACACTAGACATGTAATCTTTGTACAGGCAGCCATTTTACCATCAGTGCTTCAGTGTTATGCAAATGTTACAGTACATGCTATGCTTTATACTTATACATATTATTTGTACTCTTATAGTTTTACCAATCAATCGATTAATCAATCAAATACTCCTGTTTTGCCAATAAACAAGTTAGACTACAAAGAACAGTCCTCTTATTTGGAAGACAGGAATGGTTTATGCTAAATGTCAGAATGCACACTGTGTGAACTTGTAAGAAGACAGAACAGATGCTAGTCACCAGTGGTAGTGGATCTGACTATACGGAGCCGCGATCACACACACGGTCCTGCGTACAAGATTGCAGTGGTTGCCATACAGTCACAAGAAGTGAGAGTGCAGCCCCCAGCAAGTGCAGCGTGACCCAGACCACTCTGAAGTCTGTTCCTGCCTAGACTGAGTCTGCACAGAGACATTAAGCAGCCAGTAAAAGGCACACAATGTCCACCAGCCAGGCATCCTCTCACAGGACCAGGTCATGAGCAAGCTGCTCTAGCAAGTCCTCAATAAGAGAAAAGGCTGCTCTCCCTCGTGCAGAAGCCAAGGCTGCAAAAGTAAGGTCTTTCTTTGCTGCACAAGCGATGCAACTAAAGCTAAGGCAAGAAGATCAAAAAACAGAAAGAACATGCGTGCAAGCGTCAATGGAAAAAGAGAGAGCGTCACAGGAAGAAGAGAGAGTACGCCTGCAAGCATCAATAGAAAAAGAGAGTGCGTCATAGGAAGAAGAGAGAGTAGGCCGTCAAGCGTTAATAGAAAAAAAGAGAGTACTCCTGCAAGTGTCACTGAAGAAACTTGACACAGAGAAAGAAGCAGCAGCCGCAGTGGCCAAAGCAGAATTCCTAGAAGCCTGGGAGTTCCACGAATCCGAGAAACACAGTTAAGTATCTGGGCCAGACCTAGATGAACAAGGTCCAGCACAACGCATCTCAGAATATGTCCATCAGCATCCCAAGACAGATGACAACTGCGATCCAGTATATCAACCAGCTTATACAGATGCCAAATATCCTACTTTCAACCACAGTACGTCAAGCAGGACGGTATGAGGTGAAGCGATGCTGACCACCACTACCGCCCTACAGAACAAAAGCTACAACCTTTGCTTCAACTTAAAGGGGCAACCTTCACGTCAGAATGGTATTATACAGACTTCCCTAAGCCAGGAACCCTAAAAGGAATGGTGATGCACCACACACGCAGCGTAACAACAGCACACTGGGTAGTATTGGTGCTAACCAGGCTGCAATGGACTTCGCTAAGTTCTTTGCTAAATGAGAGCTGGTTACCAAATGACTTATAAAGTTCACCGATCTCCCCGAGAACTACAGGGCATGGCGAGCCTCCTTCCAGAACGCGTTAAGAGACTTAGATCTTTCCTATAGTGAGGAGTTAGATCTTTTGGTAAAGTGGCTTGGAAGCGAGTCTGCTGAACACTCCAAAAGAATCAGAGACATTACCATAAACTATCCGGACAAAAGGCCTAAAGATGGTGTGGGAAAGACTTGATCAGTGTTATGGGTAAATAGAAGCCATAGAAAATGCTTTATATAAGAGAATTGATAATTTTCTCAGGGAACTCAGTGACTTGTTGATAGAGGTACAGGTTGCTCAGGCAGAAGGAGATCTGTCGGGGCTAGCATTCCTGGACACCGCTAGAGTTGTCAATCCAATTGTCCAAAAACTCCCTTTTAATCTACAAGAGAAGTGGATCACGGATGGTTACTATTATAAACAGTTTCACAATGTACCATTCCCCCCCTTCGTGGTGTTTGTAGACTTTGTCGCTGAAAAGGTGAGGATTAGAAATTATCTCAGTTTTGACTTTACATTGTCATGTCCCACTCACCCTGGTGTCAAACCTCATAAAACACCAGTGGCAGTCCACAAAACTAACATTGCCTCCACAGGTTCTCCTTACAGGCCGTTTAAGTCTTTAGTCTTTAAGTCTTCTCAAGAAAGAGAACAAACTCAAAGATCTTACCAAAGAATGCCTCCTCCACAAGAAACCACTTTCTCTACTAAAATGCAGAGCCTTCAGGGAGAAGTCTTTAGAGGAGCGCAAAGAATTCCTCAAAGAAAACAACATCTGCTTCAGGTGCTACGCTACAACATCGCACTTCGCTAGGATCTGTAAGGTTAGTGTGAGATGCACAGAATGCGGTAGCACAGAACACAACACGGCTTTGCACCCCGGACCACCCTCTCAGGTATCATCTCAAGCAAGCAGAGGAGCATGACGGAAAGCAGATAGACACCGACATAGATACCCAAGTAGTCACTTCTCACTGTACTGAGATATGTAAAGGACTCACCGGAGGGAAGTCCTGCTAAAAAATCTGCCTTGTCAGAGTTTATCTGGGTGGTCACCGAGTTAAGGCGATCAAGGTATACGCAATCTTAAAAGATCAAAGCAACAGGTCTTTAGCTGCATCCACCTTCTACACCTTCAATATCGTAGGGCCCAGTTCTCCCTACTCCTTAAGGACATGTGCAGGTACCGTTGAGACGGCAGGGAGGAAAGAAAGTGGGTACAAGGTGGAGTCCATAGATGGTCAGACCTACTTGTCACTGCCAACCATACTGGAGTGCAATCACATACCTGACAATCAGTCTGAGATACCTACACCAGAGGTAGTGGCATACAACCCCCACCTGAGGCGTATAGCTCACCTAATACCAGAATTGAACCCAGAAGCCCCAAAAGTCTAACTCCTTGGAAGAGACATACTACGAGTTCACAAGGCTAGAGGACAGATTAACGGTCCCCAAAACGCTCCATACACCCAGAGACTTGACCTAGGATGGGTCATCATAGGAGATGTCTGTCTAGGAGGATCCCACAAGCTGAACTCAGTCAACAGTATGCTCAGCAACACACTTGAAAATGGACATCCTTCCCTATTCCAGCCATGTCACAGTAGTTTCCTGATAAAAGAACTGACACACAGTGCTCCAGTCCGCCTTGTCCTTTTGCAGATACTTAGGGAGTACAGTTTTCCACAGGACAAGAGAAGACATCAGTTGATTTATCTCCCTCAAACATAAACTTCAGAGGACACCAGAGACGAGAGAACATTTCTTTACCTTCATGGAAAGAATATTCCAGAACAACCATGCAGAAATGGAACCCACGCTCCAAGACTCCGAGGAGTGTTGGTACTTACCCATATTCGGCATGTATCATCCAAAAAAACAAGGGCAGATATGAGTAGTATTTGACTCGAGCGCCAGGTGCGAAGGCTTCTCACTAAATGATGTCCTACTGTCTGGTTCAGACCTCAGCAAGAGACTTCTAGAGGTACTTCAACACTTCCGCAGAGATTCCTTAGCATTTATGGCCGACATACAACAGATGTTCCACTGCTTCCTCGTCAAGGAAGAACACAGAAACTACTTGAGGTTCTTCTGGTACTGCAACAACAACCTCAATGAAGACATTGTAGAGTACCGAATGAGAGTGCACATCTTCGGAAACAGTCCTTCCCCTGTAGTCGCTATCTACGGTCTCAGGCATTCAGCCCGAGAGGGTAAAGCAAAGTATGGGTCAGATGTCAGATCCTTTGTGGAAAAAGATTTCTACGTGGACGACTGCTTGAAATCCACACCCATGAACGAGACCACAATCAGTCTCCAGAAAAGAGCTCAAGAGATGCTTGCTTTATCTAATTTGAGGTTACACAAAATCGCCTTCAACAGACGTGAGTTAATGGAGGCCTTTTCACCCCAAGACCATTCAAGTGATCTAAAGCACTTGGTTTTTAGCACTGACTCCCTTCCCATGCAGCGGAGCCTCGGTGTGCTCTGGGATTTAAAGGCAGACACATTCACCTCCCAAATCAGCAAGGAAGAAAATCCCTTCACACGTAGAGGAGTTCTGTCCACTATAAACAGCTTATATGATCCTCTGGGATTCATAGCGCCTGTTACCATCCAAGGTAAAATGATGCTAAGAGACTTCACCACAGAGACGTCTAATTGGAATGATCCGCTTCACATGGAGATAAAGGACCTGTGGACAGGTTGGAAGAAGTCTGTTAAAGCTTTGACCAGACTGCACACTGTGTGAACGTGTAAGAAGACAGAACAGCCACTAAGGATAAGGACTGATGGGGCTGATAATCTCTTTACCACACAGAGGGACATGTTAAGTCAAAATATTAGGATTTTTACACAGTAGAATCACATTATTTAACCACTTCCTAATTTTGACTTTAGCATTGCGTACAATAGCTCATGAAGAAAGTCACATGTCATAAGCTGGCTTGGTGGGTATATAAGGTGTGTGATGGGCTGTCTGCACACATATCCCTTGTTGTTGTCATGGGTAAAAGGGGCGATTTATCAGAGTTGCAAAAAGAGATGATTGGCTTTTGGGCCAAGGATGACAGTATTTCTGAAACTGCGCAGTTTGTGAACTGTTCATGTGATGCTGTGGTGAAAGTGTATCATGAGTGGACAAATGGCACCATTACAAATAAGTGATGTGGAAACTGCGGAGCACCATGTGCTATTGAGGTGGGGGTGAATGCCAACTACGAAGGTGAATGAGGTGGACTGACATGCTACAGTGGAGCAGATCACTGCCAAAATGAACCAGGGGGCTACTAGATGTGTGTCTAAATCAACAGTTCAGTGTACCCTACTGCATATGTGGCTCCGAAGCAGATGGATGGTCACTGCTAGAGATGAGCGGACACCTTGATGTTCGGGTTCGAAGGGTTTGGCCGAACTTCACAAAAAAGTTTGAGTTCGGGACCAAAACGTGACCTGAACTTGACCCCAAACCTGAACCCTATTGAAGTCAATGGGGACCCAAACTTTTGAGCACTAAAATGGCTCTAAAAAAGTCATGGAAAGGGCTAGAGGGCTGCAAATGGCAGCAAATGTGGTTAAGAGCATGGCAAGTGCTCTGAAAACAAATATGGATAGGGAAATTACTTAAAATAACATAAAATACGTAAAAATAATAATCTTGATCTAGGAGGACGAGGTCGATATGGAGTAGGAGGTTGAGGAGGCGGTGGGCAGATTAGATGGGCCAAATAAGTTCTTATCTGCCGACACATTCTATATTTCTATGTTTCTATGGATGTGGCGATGTAGGTGGAAGAGGTGGTGGAGGAGGAGGAGGTAGCCAACTGTCAGGAAGCAGGGGGTGTTACCCCTACTCGGGGACCACAGGCACGGCGCAGGGCACGGGTTCCCCTTCAGCTCGGTAGAACACCTGGTGCCCGAGGTGAGGGTGTGCTCGTGCACAGTACGCAGGCTGCGTGCGCATTCCCGGGTGCATAGCATTCCTGCATTAACTGGCTGTCAGGTGTGAGCCTTGCTGGGGGAGGTTCCCAGTACACACCTTCCACCTTTCTCGCCTGCCTAGGGAGGGTGGTTCCTACCTTCCCCGGCTATAAAGACCTGGCCTGAGCTCTGGCTCATTGCTGAGTTATTCCACCTTATGGTGAACACCTAGCCTCCCTGCAGATCCTCCTATTGCCTGTTTCTTTGTATCCTTCCCGGCTACTGACCCCTGTACTGTCTTCTGCCTTGAACCTTCGCTGCCTGCCTCGACCCGGATTGGACATTGACTACCCCTCTTGGATTATCCCTAAACTTGTACCGCGTTCTGGGCTGTCAGCTGCTTACTGCCAGTGGGTTCCCCATCCCACTACTGGCTCCCTAGGAGGTTTGACACCAACACTGGTTTTTGGTTTTGTTTTATATTTTATTTTATTATTTGTAGACCCCAAAACATTGGGAAATATAAAAAATAAAACAAAGAGAAATTGTGCTGGAGTACTCTGGGGGCAAAGACCCCTTACTTTAATTTATGTTGAGTTCCAAATCATCATTGCCCATGGATTTAGTAATGGGTACCCATCTGGAGCATTGATTGACCGACACTCAGTGATCAAACAAGTCTCTGTTTATTCAAAGCCACCCACACATATCTCATTAAGGTCATGACCATATTTGTACATATATGTGCTTATAGAAACAGAAAATGTAAATGTCAATTACCCGCAGATGCATACAAGTCAGAATACAGGAAATAACTGTTAGAGCTAGCAGTTTCCATCTATCGAAAATAGCAAAGGTGGAGGCTAAGTTAATTCCAGCAGAGACTTTTGCATGTCGAAGTTTCTAATCAATTAACTTCAAAGAGGTCATACAAATGGCTGCTGCAGACACCAAGATGGTGTCATTTGAAACAATTGTGAGCCTGTAAGATCTGGCCGAACGTACTCCAGATGTTTCACCTCATGGATGAAATGTACATCTGCCTTCAGCCGTGCAAAGTTTAGTTAAAACCAGGGTTCCAAGCTCATTCATTGTCTCACTACGGAATTGGTAAAAAGTTACTTCTGTCTACAAGCAGTCTTCTAATACATGGCAGAATACAATATACAACTATTACAAGCAAAATTATAACAACAAGCAGTGATACAAATATTCAAGATGGACCCTCCATCTTTGAGAAATCTGTGGACTGTCACCGCCCAGAAGTACTTTAGAACAAGCTAATCCCATTCTGTCCTTTGGGATCCCTTCCAGGGTTGTCTGAAAATCAGTCTGAGATACCTACACCAGAGGTAGTGGCATACCACCCCCACCTGAGGCGTATAGCTCACCTAATACCAGAATTGAACCCAGAAGCCCCAATAGTCTTACTCCTTGGAAGAGACATACTAGGAGTTCACAAGGCCAGAGGACAGATTAACGGACAGATTAACAGTCCCCAAAACGCTCCATACACCCAGAGACTTGACCTAGGATGGGTCATCATAGGAGATGTCTGTCTAAGAAGAGCACACAAGCTGAACTCAGTCAACAGTATGCTCAGCAACACACTTGAAAGGTCTGCTTCATAGCCTTCTGGATTTTTAATAGCGCCGTTCAGTCTTTCCACACGGCCGCTGGATAGGCAGCGTGAAAGGCCTGAGTGACCCCCAATGCTCCCATCACCTCCCTCATCACCTCCCCTGTGAAATGGCTTCCTCTGTCTGATTCTATCACTTCAGGGACCAGCTTCTTTGCAGTATTCTTGGCATTTGCAGTAGATACAGGGTAAGCCTCCGGCCATCCTGAAAAGAGATCAACGCACACAAGCACATATTCGTATGTTCCTACCTTCAGTAACTGTATATAGTCTATTTGCAGTCTCTGGAATGGGTAAAATGGCCTAGGTGTATGTTTCTTAGGTGTCTTAACTACCTGTCCGGGGTTGTTGATAGCACAGATCATACAGCCTTGTACAAATCTACTGGCAATAGTGGAGAAACCAGGTGCGACCCATTTCGGTAGTACCGTGCTCACCATAGGATCCTTTGCTTGGTGTGTGGGCCCGTGGGCCTCCTGTGTCATCATAGGATAGAGGGCTCTGGGTAGGCATATTTTTCCTGACACTTCCCATAGTCCCTGCCCATTCGGCACTGCTCCTCTCTGAGTTCAGGAAGTCTTTTCTCCTTCATCTGCCTGTGCAGACAGTTTAATAAACACATCTTCAGACATGTGGTGTGGCTCCAGGACGCCGACAGGGATTACCTCGGGTTTCCAAGGCTTCACTGCTGCCTCTTTTGCAGCCCCATCTGCCCTGTTGTTGCCCCTAGCCTCACGGGTCTACTGTCTGGTATGTGCCTTAACCTTGACAATAGCTACTTCCTCTGGAAGCAGTAGTGAGTTCATTAGTTCAAACACTGAGTCTTTGTTCTTTATAGGTTGACTTGCAGAGGTAAGGAAGTCCCTGGCTCTTCAAATAGGGCCATAGTCATGTGCAATACCAAACCCGTACCTGGAGTCTGTAAAAATATTTGCTCGTTTACCTTGTGCCATTTTACATGCTTCAGAGATTGCCTTCAACTCAGCCTCCTGTGCTGACATGTGAGGAGGGAGTGGTTCAGCCAGTACTACCTCATGTTGCGTGACCACTGCATATCCAGTATGAAATCGGCCATCCTCACCCATGTATCTGCTGCCATCTACAAAAAACTTTAAATCAGGATTAGGTATGGCTTGATCATGTACATATGAAAAGCAAAAAGTTTCTTGTCGCATTAATTGGACACAATAATGTTCATCAGTATCTTGTAATTTTTGTAAAAGAGGGCCTGTACGCCCTTTCCCTATTTCTGAATCCGAAATCGGTAGGAGAGTTGCAGGATTCAGAGTAGTACATCTCTTGAAAGTAATGGACTCAGGCATCAGTAAAGAACATTGCAACCGTAGTTGGCGTGCCATGGATATGTGCTTTGGTTGCACCTGACTTAGAATACCTTGGATGTCATGAGGGGTCTGTACCACCAGGGGATAGTCAAGTACAACTTCAGAAGCTTTTTCCACCATCAGCTACACTGTCGCGACCACCCTGACACAGGAGAGGGCACTGCGTGAGACTGGATCTAATCTGGCAGAGAAATAGGCAATTGGCCTTTGTCTGTTCCCATGTTTCTGGGTCAGGACTGAGCTACTATGGCCACTCATTTCTGAGCAGAACAGGTTAAAAGGCTGGTCATAGTCTGGTATGCCCAGTGCCGGTGCTGACAGGATTGCCAATTTAAGTGAGTAAAAAGAATCCTCTGCAGGGCCGCTGATTAAAAAAGAGGCCAAGCAGTCTTAAAGGGGTTGCATCAACAGCACACTTTCCTCAGTGAGGTGCCAGGCACCTTCTGACAAACAGTGACTGAGGAAAGTGATCAATCTGTTAGTTTCTGTGGGGGCAAATTATTATTATTTTTGCTAAAAAGTACATTTGCGCCCTGCACTGCATTTGTGATAGTGAAAGAAAATCAGTTAAATCCATCTGTTTAATTGTGGGTGAAAAAATCATAATTTTTTTTCCCCATAAAGTGCCTTTGTAGCCTGCACTGCAAATGTGATAGTGAAATAAAATCAGTAAATCCATCTGTTTAACTGTGGGTGAAAAAAATCATATATATTTTTCACATAGTACCTTTGCGGCTTTTGCTGCATTTGTGACAGTCCAATACAAGCGTTAAATACTGCTGTTATATTCTGGTTTTTTTAAAAACACCATTTTGTGCTAGATAATACAGAAGAAAAATTGAATATGTCACCCCCTGGGTCCCTGAACTCACAGATGGATTTCCTATATTATTTTCCATCCCCTGGCACATATGCAGTGCAGGTGCACTTAAAAAATGGGTATATGTTGCCCACTGAACTTAAATAACAGGATTAAATTATTGTCCCTGGCACATATGCTGTGCTGGTGCACTGAACTTGTACAAAATGGCCGCCGACGCCCACCTAACTAACAGACGGATAAAAAAAAATCTGTGTCACTGGGCTCAGGGCAGGGTACAAAAATGTTGCATTGCACCCACACAAAAAATCGCTGTAGATCGCAGAGTTAACAAAAAGTTCTGATAACAGATAGATTCTTTGCTATTCTCTCCCTCACAGCAGCAGCATCTATTCCTACACTAATCAGAGCAGAGTGACGTGCTGCTCTACGTGACTCCAGCTTATATAGAGGCTCGTCACATGATGCACTGGCCAATCACAGCCATGCCAATTGGAGGCATGACTTCTAAGGGCACACAAGTTAAACGCTTGTTGATTGCTTGCCCTGCAGCCTTTCAAAAAGCACCATTAAATCACCGAACACCAAACCTGAACCTGAACTTTTACTGAAATGCTTGGGTCCGGGGTACAAAAATCCTAAAGTTCGGTAGGAACCCGAACTTTACAGTTCGGGTTGTCTCAACCCTAGTCACTGCACATCTAGTAAGGAAGTTGCATCTGCATAAAAGTCTTCAATTTTCACGGCAGTATTGGAATTAGGCCTCTGCTGATTGGCAGAGGGTTGCCTTCTCCAATGAGTCACATTTTCTGCTTCATCAAACGGGCGGACAGGCGAGAACAACCCTTGATGGAAGAACACATGGTGGTGTGGGAATGTTTTTGTGGCACTCTCTCGGACCACTCATCCATGTGGAAGGTACTCTCAACCGATTTCTGTATAAATCCATCTTTGCAGATCATATACGCCCATACATGATGATTGTCTTCCCTGGGGCATATGGGATCTTCCAGCAAGATAATGCGACATGTCACACAGCTGGAAATGTCTGGCATTTTTTGGAAGAGCATGACTAAGACTTCCAAGTACTACCCTGGCCCCCTTATTCCCCAGACATTGGGCATTTAGAGGCAGTATTAGGCTGCCAGATGATTGCTAACGAGTGCTCGTAGGAATGCTTGTGAACGATTATTGGGTGGAAAATCTGGCAGGCTAATATACCCTTTAGCCTGATTCCTCTGGTACTCTGGGGAAGAATACCTCCATGCATAAAGAGTCTGATGGAGTGTCAAGGTTTTTATGTCACTTTCATTCGTATGCCTTTGTATGAAATCTGAGGCAGTCAAAGGCACAACCCCAATTCCAAAAAAAGTTAGGGCACTGTGTATATAATCTAATAAAAACAAAGCAATGATTTGCAAACCCCATAGCCATATTTTATTCACAATAGGCCATAGAAATCAGATTTTAAAAGTAAGACATTTTATGAAAAAAATTAACTCATTTAGATGGCAGCAACGCATCTCCAAAAAGTTGGCACAGGGGAAACAAAAGGCTGCAAAAATAAGTGATACTAATAAAAACAGCAAGAGGAGCAATTTTCTACTAAATTACATGACTGCGTAATAAAAGAGCATGCTAGAGATGTAGAGTCTCTCAGAAGCGAAGATGGTCAGAGATTCCTCAGTCTACGAAAAACTGTGTCTAAAAATTGTGGAACAATTTCAGAAAAATATTACGTAAACTTATGAAGACCTTCAATCCCACAATCAACAGTGCATAGTATAAAAAATTCTGAGAATCTGGAGAAATCCACATGCGCAAGGGACAAACCCGACAGTCAAAATTGGAAGCTCGTGTGGACCCTCAGACTTCACTACATTTAAAACAGGCATGATTCAGTACAACATGCCCCCCCCCCCCCCCAGGGCCAATCGTGTCCCAGGTCAATAGGAATGCCGAGTGGTGTGGCGCAGCTCTAACAGTCTCTGTGTGTGTCAAAATATTTTGGGCGCCCACTGTACAAATACATTCATATTTTACCTGCTCACACAGCTGCAAGATGCTACCAGATGATTGAATATGGGGGTCCCTGCAGAAACTTTGAGAAGGTAGGTCCTGGGGAGAAGAGGACTCTGGTAGCTTTCCTCTGTACTTAGAAGTCATCTCAGCTCTGATTGTGTCAATAATAAAAAACTGGGGAGTTTCTTTAATAATCTATCAAGTTTTTATATGAACATTGGCTGGTTGGGGTGCTGTACATTGATTATATGTATGTAGTGCAGTAAGTCTACTGTGTTATGTGCCACTTGTGCAGGGGGTGGGAGACTAGGGGCCCACCGGGGGATTCACCTGTACCCCTGTCGGCCAGTCCAAGCCTGCATGTAGGTTAAGGATAATCCTTCTCTACCTGTTTCGTTTTCATGGACTATTTCTGCCTACGAGGAGAGCACCCCGATAGAGCGACTGCACTTCTTGGTGGCTAAGCCCTGAAGATCCCTGCAATAGACACCAAGCTTTCTTATCAAAGGAAGAAGTGGGGTCACTCCTGTCGGGGGTGTGTTCTGCTTGTAGGCAGGGGGTAGTCCAGGAAAATGAAAGGGGCAGAGAAGGATTGTCTTGAACCTGGATGTATTTGATTGTTATGGTTCCACTTCTTACAGCCTAACCAAGGGGTGTCAATCTATCATGTTTACAGATGAACCATGAGTAATGATGGGATGTATGCTTTATAGGCATTCTAGTCCCATCATTAGAGTCCTGCCGCTATCTTGATCTAGATAGTGGTTATTAATTACAGTGGTTCCACTGCACTGACTCTATGGACTAGGTGCACTCTCCACTGCACACCCGCTGCCGATTTGGTATATACAATGTAAAATCAATAATTTGGAGGGCACTCAGTTATCTGGCGCTGCATGGGGACATCAATTACTTGATTAAATGGACATATATATTAATTATTTAGAAATATTTGTATATAAAAAATTTATTTTAAAGAATATAGGAATAACAGAATTAATAAAAAATAAAAAATATAAAGATAAAAATACAAATAAATAGAAAAATAAAATAGAAAAATAGCTCATTAAGTCAGTGACACTTGTAATTGTAATTGTAATTATTATATTTATTTAAGTGTCACTGACTTAATTAGTTATTTTTCTATTTTATTTTTCTATTTATTGTATTTTTATTTAATTTTTTTCATTAATTCTGCTATTTTTATATTCTTTAAAATACATGATTTATATACAAATATTTTTAAATAATTGATATATATTTCAATTTAATCAAGTAATTGATGTCCCCATGCAGGGCCAGATAACTGAGTGCCCTCCAAATTATAGATTTTACATCCTATCTTGATCTAATCTCTGCATCATTTATCTGATTTCTGGACCATTTTGCTTATTCAGCAGGTTTTTACTGAAATTTATACATTTACGGTATATTTGTGAGGGGAACACATATTTTTAGTGAACCAATTAAAGTTTACATTTAAATAGTTTTTTTGCTTTGCTTTCTGTAGTAGTTGTTGATCCAGACTGCAAAATGTAAAGATGCAATCTCTTGCTCACTTTATTATGCCTGTTGTGCAACTTTGGCTTGCATATGGTATTTTGACTAATGTTTCCAAAGTTATAATCATCATCATATAATTATTGGTCTCTGTTTTCTCTCTCTGCAATAAACTACACTGATTATAATTAGGGATGAGCGAACTTCATATTTTGAGGTTCGTGTTCGGGTTGGGGTATATGCTGAATTGTGTTATGAATTCTGTTACCATAGACCATAACGCAATTCCATGACGGAATGCATAACGCAATGCCTTTAGAGGCATTCTGCTATTCATTTCATGATAATAGAAGTCTATGGCCTGCATAACGGATCCGTCCCATTTCAGTTATGCAGAAGAGGGCTCCAGCATAACGAAAACCGGACGGATCCGTTATGCAGGCCATAGACCTCTACTATGACGAAATTAATAACCTCTAAAGGCATTCCGTTATGCATTCTGTTATGGAATTGCATTATGATCCGTGGTAACGGAATCCATAACGCATTTCAGCATATACCCCCACCCGAACACAAACTTCAAAATATGAAGTTCGCTTATCCCTAATTATAATAAAGAAAAATGTTCCAATAAATCATTTTAATTTTAGGAATATAGAGTTTAAAGGGGTTATCCGATAATACTGTGAAAAATGTAGCAAAATAATACCTCACTAACCTCCTGCCGCTCCCCTTCTGCCACTTCTTTTCCTCCTGTTGGTTACTATAGATGCCTTTCAACATGTAGGCAGATTGCTCAATAAATCAAGCCACCACCGTAGTAAATATAAATCGGCGGTTACAGGTCCTCTTTAAAAGCTATATACATCTTTGAGGGCAATTTTTTTTATTATTATTGCATTGTACTCATTTTGAGCTAAAAATCTTTTTTTCAGTTGGTCTTTATTAAAAATTCGAACCACTGTCTTTGTGCAGACTTGAGTTTCTCTAGTAGCAGGCTTTGAATTTTCACTCTGTTCCATCAGGCAGCTAAGCTGACGGGCTTTGATCTTGTAAACACTTATTATAGCTCAGTTCTTATCTTACTGATAGGAATATACAATAAGTGTTTATGACCTTTTAGTAATTTAGAGATATGGGTTATTAGATGACCGGCACCAAGTGAAAGTAGCATTCACACATCTAGACAGTTAACACTTTGTGATAGAACAGCTCAATATTGTTAATAAAGACCAAATGGAAAAATGATTTTTAGCCCAAAATTAGTACAATGCAATGATAAATAAATAAATGCCCCTGAAGGTGTACATAGCCTTTAAGTTAAATAATGAAAGTCAATAGCAGACATACAATATATGCAATGTTTGCATTTACTGAAGAAGCATTTACCATCTGTATGCAACTGTCAACCTTTTTTGACAGGATCCACAGCTACTCACCTCTATACACTGAATTGTAATTAATTAAATACAAGAGATATTCCCTATAAAGGGGTTGTCCGGGTTCAGCGCTGAACCTGGACATATCCCCATTTTCACCTAGTGAGCCCCTCTGATATGAGCTTCCGCTTAGCAGTTTTGTCTGTGATTTCACCGGCACTAATGGGCGGACTTTAGCGCTGCTCTGGCTGTTTTACAGGGTAGGGCACCGCTAAAGCCCGCCCATTAGTGCCAGTGATGACACTGGGCTCACTGCCAGACGGAAGCCTCTGTCTAGCTTTACCCCGGTTACGTCACCGGATCTCCAACAAAAGCCTTTGCCCTGCCCGATTCAGTGCAGGGCAAAGGAGAGCATGTCTGTGTGTAAATGGGGAAAAAAATCCTATCAGTGAAACATGGCAACATGCACTGCAGTTGATTTTAACATATATTAATAATATGCCTTCGTCATCTGGGGTATAACAGTCTATTGTTTGAGAGAGAAGTTACCATTGTCATTTTTGTCATCCAAGACCATTTTATCACATTATTTTTTTTGAGCCTGTCTGAATTTTCAGTTGACTCTCTATCCTATTGTGTCGTTTATCTCAAAAATAAACATGTGATTGCCTTTCCAAGAAGAATTATCTTAAGAATCTACTTCAAATGCATCCAAAGTCCAAGGAAAGGATTACTTCAGTCCCAAAATGCATCCAGTCTCTTCATCTTCAGCAGTCCATTTTCCGTTCCTTCCTGATAATTACCTGCAGGGGCGGATTGGCCAGAGGTCTTACAGAAAAGGTGGTCCGATGCCCAGGGGGCCGTCCAAGCCCTCCTCTCTGCCGCTGGTTCTCATGTACCCAGGTAGAACCCGCACATGCCCTCCTGAATTCAACTGCTGTGACTCGCATCTCACTTCCTATGCCCCCTGCTTCATATCTTAATCAGAGACAACTGGAGGAGGATGAGAAAGAAAATGACAGCTATTGATGGCCACCAGTGATGAGCGTCAGGGGCAATATTCAAATTTGTGATATTTCGCAAATATTTGGGCAAATATTCATCATATATTAGGGAATTCTAGAATTCGTGATCTCTAGTTATTATTTTCTTGATTGCAAAAATCGCTAATCGGAAAATTTGCGATAAAAATTCTCAATCCAAAAATTCGCGATCAACACTAATTCTAAAGTCAAAGATATTGTAGCCTTCTCATTGGCCCACAAGCATGAAGCAGGGAGGGATCATGGGTACTGATGAAAAAAATCGAGAATATTCGCGATTACGAAGATATAACACTCTATTCTAGATATTCGCGAATTCTTGAAGTGCCAATATTCGCTATAAAATTTGTGATTAGAATGTTTGTGATCAACTCTAATGGCCACCACAGATGGACAGCTTTTAAGGCAAGATATTATGCTGCACTGTGTTAGGATACTTTCACATTAAGCTACTTTCACATTAGCGTTTTCAATTCCGCTATTGAGATCCGTCATAGGATCTCAATAGCGAAAGAAAACCCTTCAATTTTGTCCCCATTTATTCATTTTGTCAATGCGGACAAAACTGAACTGAACGAAACGGAATGCACCAAAATGCATTCCGTTCCATTTGGTTGCGCTCCCATCGAATAAAGAATAACTCTGCAAGCAGAGTTTTTCTGTCCACGATGTGGTGCGGAGCAAGACGAATCCGTCCTGGCACACAATGTAAGTCAATAGGGATGGATCAGTTTTCTCTGACACAATAGAAAATGGATCCGTCATGAACACCATTGAAAGTCAATAGGGACGGATCCATTTTCTATTGTGTCAGAGAAAACTGATCCATCCCTATTGACTTACATTGTGTGCCAGGACGGATTCGTCTTGCTCCGCACCACATCGTGGACAGAAGACATAATACAACCGGATCCATTCATGAAGGATGCATGTGGTTGTATTATGGTAACGGAAGCTTTTTGCAGATCCATGACGGATTCGCAAAAAATGCTAATGTGAAAGTAGCCTTATGTGGTTGTGATGGGATGGTATTTTGCGCTATGGTATTGCTGAACCCTCCTACTTGTATTACCCACCTTCTGTCAATTTGGACCCAACTAGAACATGGGTCACTTTTTTTTCCAGGGTCACTTTAAGTTCCTAGACCAACCCTAATTTCCTGCTTGTCAGTGGAAGTAAAACACAGCGATCAACTCCACTCTCATCCTCTTACAGATTCATTGTTTCTGGGCAGCAGATCGCTGTTAACACAGCATGATCTGCTGTCCAGGGACAAAGGTTTAATGAGCTGCATGAAAGATCATTTTACCCTAAGAACGAAAGTTTTTCTTCTCCATTGAGTGATCGGCAGCACGTTACGACTTGCCTGTTATGGGGAATGATGGTTCATAGTAAAGTTCATTCCTGATAATTGGCCTGACAATTGGAACTTGTAAACCCACCTTGTAGGCTGTATTACACCTGCCGATTTTTCGCCTGATAATCGCTAATTGTCGCTGATTGCCCAATGACGAGCTCGTTCATCGGGCATTTCAGATTTTTATGCATGTATAAAAATTTACTTGCTGGTGGCAGATTGTGCTGTGCAATAGTAATTTTCTGCTGGCAAACCATTAGACAGTATGGGGACGAGCGATGGCATAGTGGTCGCTCCTCCCCATGGTGCGGAGGAGATAGCTGCATGTAATGGCAGCGGTCTTCTCCACTAGCTAGCAAGCGATTGCCAGGAAGGAACACTTCCCTCCTGACAATCATTTTCTGCTCTGCCTGTCTAATACATGCTTAAGTAAGCACTGAGAGTATGGGGGGAATGTGACACACTAACAACAGCAGACACAGTTCATGGGGGCAGGATGACGCTGCATAAAAAAACAGCAGCAGGCACAGTTCATGGGGGAGGAGCCAGGGGCAGGTGTGGAATGGACCAGGGACAGGTAGTGTTGACAGAGGCTAGGGATGGGACATGGTGGCCCAATTCAGATTTTTGCTGTAGGGCCCAATGATTTCTATTTACACCCTTGTACAAATCCAACATAATCTTCTTATTTGGCGTATTTCTATACAAACTAAACAGGTTTTACATATGTGTTGTCGAAATAATTATGGCAAACTCTGACAAACTGAATTTTAATGTATTTTTTTAAAATGTTATATGGACTATTTGTGACAGTCCACTTATGGAGGGAAGAGCTTGCAGAAATACAAATGAGATCAAAATGTAAAAAAATCTAAACCTGAATAATACAGTTAATATTCACAATAATATTTTTTAGGTAAATAGGATAAAATCACATTTAAAAAACACTGACTAATAAAACAAAATCCTGGCAGAATCTACTGAAAGGCGTTGTTCTATATAGGCTTTCATGGCCAAGATGGGAATAATCCACATTAAAGGGATACACCACCAATGTCAGATAGGCATACGTCCCACCTCTGGGACCTGCTGCTATCTCCAGAATGAGCTCCCCACGCATACCTGGCCACCACTCCTTTTACCACTATGGGACTGCCAGAAATAGCCGGGCTGGCGATCATCTATTTTCTGAACTCCCATACACTTTGGCGGCACAGGAAGATATGCTGTTTCTGTATCCCCTGAACTCCTTGCTGTCCTACATTGTTTGCACAGCTCCTATTCACTGTTATGAGAGTTATGGAAACAGCACAGGCCAGCTGCTTGGCTGTTTCCATGATGAACCGCGTAGGGCTGATGCTTACTATGGGCCATTCTAATTTCAGCCTTGAAAATCTGAGACTGGACAACTCCTTTAAGTGTAGGTGGATGGGGCATTTTATGAGCCATTTTCATGGTGTGAAAAAATATCCACACCTTGATTTTTTAATTATCTTCATATTCTAATGATGGATTTACTGCAAATCCAAATCACGTGAATATTCAGTAACCCCTCAAATAGAAGACTGGCAAATTCTATCTATTTCATTATATTGTAACTTCTTTATATTTTGGCATCTCAGTTGACCCCTAGGTAAGATATGTGAATTTATTTTTTTCTATTTTTTTGCTGGAAGGGAAATGCTATGAATTCCCCATGTCAGTGTTTTTTTTATTCTAGTTTGATCTGAAGAAAATATGCTTTGGAATACCAGACATTGTAAAAATATTTTAGCAACATAATGCCGGGGGAGGCGTGAGGGTGGAGAGGATAGGATTGGGGGCTGAGACAATGAGGGTGGTTGTAGTCCTCACAGTGTCTAATCATGACTCCAGTGCTCTCCCAGGCTGAGTAGTGTGTGCAGGCATTTTCAGATCTCTCCTGAGATGTTTGTGTTCAAGTCAGGGCTCTGGCTGGGCCACTTAGAGACATTCACAGAGTTGTCCCTTAGCCACTCTGGTGTTGTCTTGGCTGTGTGCTTAGGGTCATTGTCTTGCTGGAAGGTAAAACTTCGGCTCAGTCTGATGTCCAGAGCACCATGGATCAGGTTTTCATTAAGAATATTTCTATGCTTTGCTCCATTAATCTTTATTTATTTTTATATATTTTACTCAGTTATATAGCGCTGACATATTCGGCAGCACTTTACAGACATTATCTTCACTTGCTGTCAGCAATGGAGCTCAGTATGTTTTCGAGTTTGGAGTGGAGTGTGGAAGGAAACCAGAGTACCCAGAAAAAACTCAAGCAAACACGGGAATATCATACAAAGTCCATGCAGATTTTTAACCTAGGACTCCAGTGCTGCAAGGCACCAGTGCTAACCACTGAGCCAATGTGCTGCCCAGTAGTGATGAGCGGCATAGGCAATATTCGTTTTTTCAATATTTCGCCAATTTTTCACATAATATTCATTATAAATTTTTGAATTCTAGAATTTGTGATCTCCAATCATTATTTTTACGATTGCGCAAATTGGCACTAATGATGCGCATATTTTTTGTGCAATACATGCAACTTCACATTTTATCAGGTCTGAGTACATATTACTGATTGGTGCACTAAGTATTGTTGCGACATCACAGCACCATGTCTGTAGCATGTATGTATGGACAACAGAACCTATCACACTACCTAACACCCTGCACTGGAACCTATCAGCTACACTATATCGCTATCTAACCTACACTGACTATCTCCCACTAACTATCTGTATTATATATATGAGCTAACTAACTATCTAATGTAATTGGATAAGGAATAGGATCCAGATGAAAGCAGAGAGCACAGCAATGTCACTGCTCTCTCTCTCAGAACTGCAGAAAAACTGCAGAAAATGGCTGCTGGGGAGTTTCTTATATAGTAAATGGGTAGGCAAGTTTCCTATTGGTTGCTAGGGATGTTGCTAAGCTCTGACAAAGATATTGCAGCCTTCTCATTGGCCCACAAGCAAGAGGGAAGGTTACTGATGAAAAAGAAATCTAGAAGTTTCGCGATTACGAATATATAGCACTATATTCTACATCTTTGCAAATTCTCGAAGTGCCGATATTCTCAATAAAAAATTGCGATTAGAATATTCGCAATCAACACTACTGCCCAGCTTTCCATTAACTCTGACTAGTCCCCGGTCCTAGCTGCTGAAAAACATACTCACTGCATGATGCCACCACTATGCTTTACTGTAGGGATGGTAATGGGCAGTGTCTGGTTTCCTTCAAACATAATGCTTAAAATTGATTCCAAAAAGTTCAATCAGACCAGAGAATCTTGTTTCTCACAGTCTGAGAGTCCTTTAGGTGCTTTTTTGCAAACTTTAATGTGCCTTTTTCTGAGGAGAAGCTTTCTTGTGGCCACTCTATTGTAAAGCCTAGATTGGTGGGATTCAGCAGTCATGGTTGACCTTGTGTATGTTTCTTCCATCTGCACACAGGATCTTTGGAGCTCAGCCATTGGGGACTTGGTCACCTCCCTTACAAGGCCCTTTTATCCCATAACTCAGTTTTGTGGGATGGGCAGCTCTTGGATGGGTCCTGGTTGTTCCAAATGTCTTCCATTGAAAAATAATGGAGGCTATTGTGGTCTTAAGAACTTTCAGTGCAGCAGAATTTTTTTGTACCCTTCTCTAGATCTGTGCCTCCACACAACACAGTCTCTGAGCTCTACAGGCAGTTATTTCCTCCTAATGGCTAGGTTTTTGCTCTTATATGAATTGTCAGCTGTGAGACCCTATATAGACAGGAGTGTATCTTTCCACATCATGTCCAATCAACTGAATTTACCACAGGTGCCCTCCAGTTAAGGTGTAGAAACCTCTCAAAGATGATTAAGGGAAATGGGATTCCCTCAGAGCTATATTTCAAGTATTATAGCAAACGATGTGAATACTTACTGTATGTCCATGCAAAATTTTAGTTTTTCCTTTTTTAATATATTTGCAAACCTTTTTTTGTCTGTTTTCAGTTTTGTCGTTAAGGGGAGTGCAGATTAGTGCAGATTGCAGCTTAACAATATGTTAAAAAAGTGTAGGGGTCTGAAGACTTTCCAAATGCACTATGCATGCAACGATCACCTCCACAGTATAAGGATGAGGGATTGCTACTGGTATTGCTCATCTACATACAGATGTATTGTTTCTGGCCAGCACAATCTGTCCCAAAACAATGATTTAATGCGTTGCACCAAAGATCATTTTACCCAATGAACAATCATTTTGCTAGTTCATTAGGTGATCGGAAGCACATTTACATGGGCCAATTATTGGGAACGAGTGTTTGTGGTAATGTTAGTTCTTGATAATCAGACTGAATTGGGCCGTGTAAATCCAGCATTTATGATATGGGATCAAACAGCACTAGGTCCTTTTCTCTCCAAATGTTCATAAAACTAGTCATTTCCACTAACACATGGGCTCAGATTTACTAATGTTTCTGAACCTAAATCTGTCTATAAATGGTGCAAATTGGCATAATTTTGGTGAAAGTTGCCACAACTAGGGTTACCATACTTTTTATGGGAATGATGGTGGGCTCTGTGGGAAAGGGGTGGACCTAAGATGGTCAATTTTCCACCTAAAGTAAGCTAGTTAAAGAAAAGTGTCTATACCTGTACCAGATTTATAATCCAGCCTGAGCTACTGTGAAAATTATGGTGCAGGTTAGGCTACTTTCACACTTGCGTTCGGGGTTCCGCTTGTGAGTTCCGTTTGAAGGCTCTCACGAGCGGCCCCGAACTGATCCGTACGGCCCCAATGCATTCTGAGTGGATGCGGATCCGCTCAGAATGCATCAGTCTGGCACCGTTTGACCTCCGTTCTGCTCAGCAGGCGGACACCCGAACGCAGCTTGCAGCATTCGGGTGTCCGCCTGGCCGTGCGGAGCCAAACGGATCCGTCCAGACTTACAATGTAAGTCAATGGGGACGGATCTGTTTGAAGTTGACACAATATGGTGCAATTTCAAACTGATCCGTCCCCCATTGACTTTCAATGTAAAGTATGGACGGATCCGTCTGACTAACTTTCAGACTTAGAATTTCTCTGAAAGATAATGCAGACGGATCCGTTCTGAACGGATCCCATCGTTTGCATTATAGGAGCGGATCCGTCTGTGCAGACACCAGACAGATCCGCTCCGAACGCAAGTGTGAAAGTAGCCTAAGTCAGCCTAAAATTTCACCACTTATAGGCTTTGTAAATCATGGTGTACAAATAAGAGATAGGCTAGACTTATCATACAGGCTTCCTCCACAGTTACATCAGACTATGTTTTGCATTTGCATGTGGTTCATAGACATACATCGTAAATGACACTTTTATACTTTCAAGGCATATTTATTTGCCCTTTTAACTAAATCTAAGTTATAAAATAACTATGAACAAAATATACAAAGACAAAGAAATGTGATAAGACGTTGTTGAAATGGCAAAAATGCATTTCTGCACATTAAAATACAAATAACATAAAACAGCAAATATATACATATATATTCTTGTAAAAACCATATAAACCAGAAATGTATAACACAGTATTTCCCTTTTTCATTTTTTTTTTTTTAACAGAAGGACATTCAAGGCAAAACTGGCAGCTGTTTAGCATATAAAAGTGTTAAAATGTAATAATATTACTATCAGCAGCAAGGCAATATGTATACTAATGTAATATACTGTGACGAGCTTCCAGACTTGTCTATTGATATACAATAAGCAGCAGTGTTTGTGTGGTACATTATATTAGTATGTGACCCCCTCCCCACCCCACAGGATATCTGCTGATTGAACAGTATTGAATATGCACAGATATTGGAGTATTGCTGGTAAACCCTCTTATTTGAATTGCTAGCTCTGATGAGAGTAACACATAGATGCAAATGACATTGGAATCATTGATACCTAAAGCAGGAAAATGCTTTAGGGAGAGTAACAACCACACCACAGTCGTATAGTAGATTACTTAAACTCTCTTTTCTTGGTGCATCAACTAAATGTTAATATGCATCCATCTTTGAGGTTAAGGTGGATGTACGTGCAGCTAATATCCATTCCATTGTCTTCTCAAGCCTTGAATCCTCCTGTGTTATGGATACCATAAAATAATCATTCCATATTTTACAAACTGTGTTTCATACGACAGTCTTTTGTGACACAGAAGTCCCATGTCAGTTTTCCCAAGAAGCAATGGCTTCACAATACTAGGTGGCATGATGCTCTGCTCACTTGGGTCAAGTGCAAGCATTGAGCAATGTTTTGAGGTCGGTTTTGCTGGGGTCTCATCCCTTGGCTCATGAGTCTTTTAGGCGTGTCCAAAAGGAATGTTATAATTCTTTAAGTGTAACTTGAATCTTTCCATCTACATCCGTCAAGTCAAAAAGGAAAGCCATATGGTTGCTGTAATGCTGGATGATGTTATTGTCCATGTTCACCAGGATCCTGAAGGAAAACATGCAATTAATTATATAAAAGGTCCACTAGTACTAACCATGGTCATAGTAATGTAAAGGCTAATATATCAAAAGAAAATGAAGTCACAGAAAGCATGATGGACATTTTTTACCTAAACAGAGTCATTGACCTTGAAGAGGTTTTATGTTTAAACCAGTAGGAGGCCTTTCATATTCAAGTTACAACTAATACTGCCTTTTAGAATTTCATGTCTTCATGATGCATTTAGGATGCGTGACTTTTCTTGTGAGCTGATTGTGTAACCTAAGGAGCTAACTACTTATTTCATTCTTTAGTTGCATACTATTGGGAGGTGGACCTTTGGCTGCTGGCCAGTAACAACATTGCCTTAGCTGTTCTAACAAAGTCATTTCAGCTTGCAACCTGATTGTATCTTTCTATCATAAAGAAATGTTCATATTTTTCAGAATTCTCTACTTCCTTGAGTTGCAGTTTTTGGTAGTTTACTGGATATTTGTATTTGTCTACATCAGTCTATGTGACATAAGAAGCTCTACTTGGGTCCAAGCATGTTAAGACATCATACAAGCATATAATATTTTTATTTGTATACCATATCTATAATAACCATACAGAAATAAATGTATCTGTGCCCTGTTAGTGCACATTTACAAGAAGCCACTAAGTTAATATATTGCAGAAGGACTGACGTTCCCAGAGACAGTACTATACTTGCCACCACGATATGTTTTTTTTATGGGTTAAACATTCTTAAACCTCCACCTGATTCAAACATAACCTTTGATTTTCAAACACACACATCTCATCTGCCAAAAACACTGGCAACACAGTATTTCAGTTTATATAAAGTCGTCTTATTAAAGTTGGCTTGTTTCTACCTGCCCTTATCTGTTGGGAAGGTATAGGCTGATAATGACAGAGTAGTTACAATGGGAAAAAGTCAAGCTTTCTAGGGGGAAGTCAATATGTCTGTACAAGTTCCAAATAAGAGAAATGTGATGAAAGAAAAAGGTCTTACCCTCTTTTACATTTCTTGTAGACTCTGCAGATCCTTTCTTCTGGGACACCATACTTTTCTGAGATCTAAAAACAAACAAACAGTATTTTAGTTTACAGCTAACAAAGCTTTCTGGAACATTGCAATGATCTGTTGGTGAGGGACAGTGTTTAAAGTATTAATAGAGTGATAGGAAGAGAGATTTTGACCTTCAAGAAGGAATTTGGGCTACTAAAGTAGTCATGAAGATCTCTGTTTAACGTAAGTAAACAATGACACCTACTGCTTTCCGTAAACCCAGGAGGTCTGGTGTTTTCAACATAAGGGCATCAAAAACTTCTTCTGTTTCCCTTCGTACATATAATAGCACTGTGTAAAAAAAAAACATAAAAGATATCACAATAAAAAAACAATCAATGCTTTTTCTGGCCATTAAATTATTTTATCACATTTATGAATAATGTAAAATGTGGTTCTAGTCAATATATATTCCAGACAAAAAATATATGGGTAAAACAAGATATTTAAAGAGTTTTATGGGAGTATATAGTGATGGCTTATCAATGTACTAATAGTGAGGGTCAAACTACCGGGACACCTTCAAACAGCAGATTGAAAGGGCTGAGCTGCAAAACCATGCACAGACTGGATAAAGATTAAAAGGTTGTGGTGCCCCCTTCATTCTGCCGATTGGTGAGGACTCAAATGTTGGAACTCAACCGATTTCACAATCATGGACTACCCTAAGGATATCTGATTCTTTGACATTATTATATGAGTCCAGAAAAGTGTATACCTCTTTGAGAGTCTTCTGTTGCCTGTTGCTTGGAAGGTGGTACATCAAAGGCATCTGTAAATGACGGACAGCTTCTCTTTAGTGCTAACCTGTAAAGGGCAAACCATTGCAAATTATAATTATTATCCATGAATGTAAATTAATAAACTGTAGACTTTATACAGAGTCTTAGAAGTATTATAAATTTAGGAGAAAGGTAAAGAATTTCTTACCTGTCATTATTATCTGTAACAGCAGGAAGTACCTGCAATCAATAATAAAGGAAAAAGTGTCAAGTCACAGTCATGGAAATACTGAAATAATTTGAGATTTATAACACATTCTCTAGTGCTTCCATACTGTCTGTGTTTAAAAGGGCAACCATTGTATTTTGTCCATAAGTCTCCCAGCTAAATCCTACACTGAAAGATGTGTTTGTCTTGTTGAATTCCTGTGGCTGCTATTGACTCAGATGATGGTTTAACACAAGTGGTCAACATGTTAAGAACAACATAGAAGGACTGACAATGACACAATTAACAAAGGCTCCTGTTCTGGCTACATATGTGACACTGGTAACATTTACACAGATATTGCAGATTATATTACTGTTATAATAACAACTTGTATATTATCCTTATCAGAGGTGTCACTTGAAGTTCTTGGGCTCCTATACTAAAATCTACAACAAGGTTCCTCACCTACCATGTGCCATTTTTTACACAGTTTTTTTTTTTTTTTTTATGTGGCAGAGTAGCCCTTGAGACCCTTCAAGCACAATAGACTGCTACTTCTGCACCCCCTATAGCTATACTCCTAAAAGATAATAAAATATATTTTCATGGGAAAAAAAATACTTACAATGCCACATCTTTGAAGATTGGAATAATGAACATTTGGGATGAATAAGACTGGTTGGCTTTCCATATCCGTCACTGGTCTGAAGTATGTGATATCTGTTCCTCTGTATCCTGGGAGCACATTTGTCTTTATATCTGTAAAATAAAGGCAGTGATCAGTATGGTTGCAACTGTATGGCTCAACATATGATATTAAACATGTCTTGAAATTAGGTTTATAGTTTATTTATGTACGAGATGTGAGAAACATGTGGATAGTCAGTCTCAATGTCAGTGTCATCATTGAGAGTCATGGTATCATATTTTAATATATTACAGAGAAGCACTGTGTATATACTATGTCCATGTAAAATTTATGACTCAATAAATCGGTTCTAACAGACAAACTATAGTCTTTTTCATAATAGAAATTAAGACATTACAATCTTTTAAAACGTTTTACTTGTACATTTATTTTTGGTGAAGTTAGATACCTTTGCTTGCATCTGCACCCTTTCCTTTCCTTCTAAACTGCTTCCGTTCCTCATCCCGCATCTTACGTTCCGCACCCTGAAAAATAATGAGGTAGGAGTTACCTTTTGCACAAACATTCATCATTCCAAATTAAATTGCTAGCTCTGGTAGACAGATCATTATGCTAGTCAGGCTATTTGCATACCATCTTCCTGAGCAAAACCACTATGACACGCTTTATTTGCGGCTAGTCATACCTTATCACAGAATATTTTGATCTGGCAGACGGCCCGGTGAATGAGTCTCTTCACTCCAGTGTCGTAGTCATAAGTGTCAATCTGGAGGTTTAAAGGCACACCCTTGACTCCCTTCTGAGATGAGAAATCTGTACTCAGACAATTGATGCCAACAAATATCTGTAAGCAAGCAAGAACAGACATGTTAATTCGGTATACTAAAGATATATTAATATCATCATTTATTCTTAATTTTCCAGATATTTGGTAGCCATTTGTTCATTGCTATACCCAGCTCAGTAGCCTAGGCATTGCTTCTGACCTGTTGCTAGGTAAAGCTAAACCTTGAACACAGTCAATTCACCTGTTCTTATGCCAATGTTTCCAACTGTTTGCTCCCTTAGAGATAATCCTTTCAAATCCTAACAATTCACTTTGCCTGAGGCACCAAACCCACCCAGAGTGAACCTCTTCTCACCGTGGGAACAAAGATTGCATCAAAAACGGTTTTCACTGATTTTTTTTTCAGTTGCCAAGTAACTGTCTCTTTGCCTCATCTGAGATACAATAACCACATCTATCTTAAAAATATTTTTTATTTTTAAGGTAAAAAAACCTGTGACATACAATTACTGGAATTATCTAGTTGAGTTCACAAAGATGTGTATAGCAGGAACTTCAATTCTGTTATACCTATGACTTTTAAAGGGGGGGTCTAATTAATGTCAGTGACGGCATACAACTTCTTTGCAGATTTCATGGTAGGCCCATTTACGGTCAATCTCTAAACACCACTGATCAGATATTGATGGCATTTCCTAGTGATATAATACCCAAATTTTTGTGAGAATACCCCTTGGAAGAAATGTTTTACAATACTTAGTACCATCAACATATTATTTTCCTATTTTATATAATTTACTAATGTAATAATACCTAGATCTTGGTAAATCTGCCTCAATGCGTTTCATGAGATTACGGTAAGTATGGATGATACTTGTACGGTAGGTATGTTACTCTACAGTAAGTATGGATACTTGTAGTCAGAAAAACATTTGTAGTTTTTTAAAGACTCCTCTAGATACATTCAGAAAAGTGTCAACTTGACTTACCTTAGCTTCTTCATTGATGTTCCACATAAAGGACAAAGCATTGTATGCTACTTCTTCAATGCTCTCTACTGTGTTGCAGTTGTCTTTGTAGTCAGCTAAAAGGAATGCAATAAAAATATACCTTAATACAATACATTCAAACATGGTGTCATTATGATCTGAAAAGAAATATGATATTACAGAAAGATAGATCAACTTACCAACATCGATGACCCTCTGCTTAGCTGTTGGCTGCCTGGAATGCCAATGCTTCCAACGTTTTAGCTGTTCTTCTGGGTTCTTCTCATTGTCAAAGACTACCATTACAACACTCTAATAAAGAAGAGATATGTTGATAGATGAAGAACCATGTGATCTAAATAAATCATGTTATTTACCTAACTAATAAGCCCCATTGACCGGTGGAGGGATATATATGACTAATTTACCGAGCACCTGTGGATTTAATTGGTGTATTATATGTGTTTCATGCTGTGTTTATTCTATGTTTGTAAAGTACATGAAAGCTGAGTAATACACTTGTCAGCTTTCCAAATTCCCAAGTGTTCAAGAAGTCTCCTTCAATCTCCTTTCTGGGTTCCATGAGTATGTCGGTGCAAAAAAGACACTATATGGAGGATTAGGTTTATCATGAGTTAAGATTTCAAATGCATAGCCATATCCCACTAAGGCAATATGCACAGTTTGCTTAGTACACATGAGCAACGATTGATATTCATTAGTCTTTCTTTATAGATGGTTTTAACATCTAAAAGGGGGGTTTACAAAGGCTGAAAAGCAGGTAGTTTGTCAGGGGAGACACATCTCTGTATGTAAACGCCACTTGTAGACTCATTCTGTTTGCCTTGGAAAATGAAGCTTGTATTCTCAATGACTCATGTCATTTTACTAGACTCAGAAATAGATGCATTTGTTCAATTCCATAATGTCTTTTTGTCCCTGAGTTTGTTTATTGTGTGGTCCTATTTATCAATGTCCGCTATGTTTCTACCCAATTATTATACCTTCAGTGCAGTTTAATGTGTTTGTTTTTTAACTGTTTAGAAGCATAGTCTACTGTCTACAATGACACCAGGTTCACAAATGTTAGTATATGCAACCTGTAGCTTCTATGATTGTGTGATTTATTAAATATGGATTCAATAATCGCTAATGGGTTTATGTTTTATCTAAAAAAAAACTGATATCTTGAGACATACCTTGACTTTATTAGAAGACAACTGCATACATTTTCTGGTGTTTGTCATCCTCAGGTTGACAGGGTAAAATTGTCCTTTGTTGAGATATGCCATTGGAGAATCTCCAGACTTTACATGAATAGCTTTGGGGGATTCCAGTGTGTACTCAAAGTCACTGCAGAAATAACACAAACATTCGTACCTTCAGTCACAATGTCCATTTCTTAAGCATTATGAAGAAATTAAGTGTAGACAGAAAGTCCATTTTAAAAATGTTAGCAAAGTATACTTTTTATTGACACAGATGGGTGGAGGTCATTTGCCAAGTGAACTTAGGAAATTGCTTGGAACATAATGTGGCTCATAAGTTTTTTTCCTTACCTTTCCTCTTGGCTCAAGATATCCCAAGATGAGTGGTATGACCAGTTTTAAAGAAAATAAACCAAAACCTTTGCATTATTTTTTATTCCAAATCTGTTCATCTCACACCACTCATCTCAGGTTATCTTAAGCCAAGAAGAAAGGTAAGGAAGGACACATCTGTACTGTATGTCTGCATCAAAATCCTTATGGAGTCAGCAAAATAGTTGTCTCCATGAAATATAGATCTAGCGTGAAAGTATCTTTAATAAACCTTGAAAGACACTTACTGATTTGTTTCTCCAGATAGGTAGTCTTCAGAACAAGTGGACTCTGCTTGAGTCCTAAGTATGTCACTGAATATCAGAGGCTACAAAAGAAAAAAAAAAGGCTTGAATATACAGAAGATAAAGATCGGTGGATGTGGTATATAGAGACTGCTAATTAGCTTATTATACGTACCTCTGGTGAGTCTTCTTTGAAGGTGCTGTCCGGCTGCCATCTCTGTTGTGGTTGTGGTACATGTAGCGGTTCGAAGAGAGTGTTGAGTGGATTCTTTTCATACACATCGCATGATCTAGTCATGAAGTCGTCATGTGTGTCATTGGTTAGCTTGCTGCTATTTGCTGGTAAAGTCAGTTTTGAAGGATTAATGAGGCAGTCCAATGTTAGATAGTTGTTTTTTTTGTGTGTTTCTGTATATTCTTGAGCAGAGGATGAACTATCAGTAACAAATTTCAGAAGCTGGGTAGGATTTTCAAAGGATGAAATGTCTGAATCATATTCAATGCAGCTCCTATTGAGAGTAAAATAAACCCCATAAAGATTAAGATGATTAATGTGTTGAAATATACTATTATACTAAATATACTATTACTATGAAATGATTATTATTATTATTAATAATAATAATAATAATTTAGTTACTCTCCAGCTGACTGTTAATCCTCACCTTTTTACTTGTTCGCAGCGTTCTGTTGAACTGGGTGAAATTAATCTTTTTTCTCTTGGTACCTAATTAATAGAATAATAATTAGAATATAATAATTAATATTAATAATTGCCTTAAAGGAAATGTGTCAAAAAAACACAAAAATATCGTGGCAAATATGGAGGAACTGCTGAAACCCCGAACACTGTAGCGTGTTTTACATTGGGGGAGCAGTCCCGCCGCATGTGGACCGCAGCAGACGACTATCCCAGCAAAAAATGCATACAATGGAGGATGTCGGCGCGGTCCACATGCACCACTAAGGCATCCCATACACAACAAGGCATTGTGCGGATGAAAATACAATCATATATCACAAAAACATTGCACCAAACGGATATAGCACTGACTATACTGGCTAGTCATACAAGTAGATATTAAAAGCTGAGACTCTTGCCAATAAAGGAAATGTGTCATAAGAAAATGACCTATTGTTTAAATCACATTTCTATGCTGAACAGCTTTTTTTTTTTGTGAGCTTTTTTTTTTTTTTTTTTTTTCTTGTCACTATCTATATTAAAAAAAATATTGTATATAATCTTACTATTCACACTGGCCACAAGACCTAAAGTATGTTAAAAGGGTAGTCTCACCTCAGACATTGGTGGCATATCGCTGGGATATGCGTGCGAGGCCACCCTTCATTCATGTCTATGGGAGTTCTGAAAATAGCCAAGCAGCTATTTTCAGAGCTCCAATAGAAATTAATGGAGAGAACGCTGCGCATGCATGTGAGCTCTCCTGCACTTTCGGGGGCCTGTTCTTGAGATAGGTGCATGTCCCACCTAACAATATGCCACCAATGTCTGAGATAATAAAAACCCTTCAAGACTTCCTGTATTTTGAGAGCATCCACACCATGTAGAGGAACTGACTCTATTGACTTCTATGGGAGAGTTTTCTAGGCATGCTCTGTGACCGGTGCAGAGGTCAGGAGGGAGCTGATAAGCTGTGACTACACCTATTGTGAATAGTGGATTCTGTGTTAGCCATATAGAGGTGTAACTGAAAACAGAACAGGAAATCATGACCTATAATGAGGCCTAATGGCCAGTGTGGACATTGCAGGATTATATACATATTTTTTAAATATAGACAGGGACATGGAAAATTTTAAAAAACCTCGCCAACAATTCTAATAAAATATATTTAACATAAAAATGTGATTTAAACAATATGTCATTTTCTGATGACACATTCCCTTTAAGGTAACACATATTCTATACCCTTGATATAAAATGTTACCACCCATGAATATTGACTATTATATCACTCTCATGTACTCAACATTTGGATATTTAAGTGTTAGACTGAAAAACAACTAAACGCATCAGTTGCGCTACCAGACAAGAGATGGATTAGATATGTCTGAGACTTGTAAATGTGACCTCAATCATGGGTGTCCTTTCAGTCTAGCCAAGGGATAACAGGTATTGTGAATTTAGAAAATAAATGAACAATGAAACTAATTACCCTGTAGTAATCATAGAGGAGACTCAGTGCAGCAACTCCGTCATCATCCCCATTTGCTCTCATCATTGCTTTGGTTGCTGCTGTCATAGGATTGTCCAAATACTTAGACCAAGCTTCATCTTCACTGGAGTAGGGATACTTCTGAAGGTTTATGCTGTCATTCTGTAGAAGCATGACTGGCCGGTAGCTGAGGACAACAGAAAAATTATATTGTTAATGCTTTTTATTTATTTTTATAGTTAATATATATATATATTTTATTGTACGCTATTAATTTGCTTCTATCTATTGCAGTGGATGTCTGGTTTTCGTGTCCTCCATGTCTCTTCTAAACATGATCCCTAGGCAGGGAGTGTGGTTACCACAAGCTTTCCAGTCAGACTCTTGCTGATTAGGGTGACAGGCTTGCATTGTTACCCATTCTCTTCCTATGAGACCACAAGCTGAACCTTTATGGTAAAGCAAACATAGGTTGCTCAGGGCTGCCAGCTCTGCTTAGGGAGGTTACAGGTTCAGTCAAGTGGAAAGGCACCTGCCTGTGTTATTTTAATGCCTATCTATCTTCAATCATTCTTCTTTTCATATGTACTCTATAGATTGTTCTCGCCTGTCACTTCTGTACTTTTTGCCGCTCCTAACTTGCTCCCTTTGTTATCCAGGAAAACACTATTTTCAGTCCCTCCAGCATAATGCAATGAATTAATATGTACTCTGTACACATGCCTATAGTTAAACCAAATCATGAATAGTTTTATACAGTATACATAGCCTTCCAGGCAGAGCATTGCTAACTGGATTTTCTTAAAATTAAAAAGTAATATAATACCCAAGCAGTGCTAATAATCCAATCATTTGCACGTGGATTACCACTATGACTGCTCAACAGTACTTTGTCTTGTCCTTAGAGTTCAACACATAAAATATTTTTTACATGTATGGCGTCAAACCCAAGAAAAATATACTATAATACTATTGCTGATGAAATGGACATTACTGTGACTGTTAAGGTCATTATATGGTTCCAATATCACATGCAGCTAGAAAGCATTAACAATCACACTTGTGTCTTGTATCAACAAAGGTAGACATGAAGTCATTAAGTGTTTGAAGGACTAACTGAAGGTGTGGGCTGAGAGTTGAGGGTGTGTGCTACCTCAAGAACATTGTGTAGGTGGGCTAAGCTACTGAAATGTTCATTTTATGAACTGTTGGGTGTATCTACCCTTTTCTTACTTGCTGAAGAGGCAAACTATTCTTGGCTTATAGTGCTTAGTGTCAATCTTCAGCTTATTTCTAATGAACATCTGGACATTTTAAAAGAATTATCAGGTTCTAAACATCTTGTATTCCAGAAAGCCCTTCAGGTAACCACCACTATTTTACTGAACCTCACCAGTCTATTTGATTCCTATGTTAACTCCTATGTTATGCAGATAGTCACACTACTTAGTCCTTCCATCTCATATCTTATGCTGAGTCATGCATAAATATTCATAACATACAGCCCAATGAGTATATTAGGAAAGTGGTGACACGTGATAATAGGATCAAGCGAAAACTTTAGAGTCAATAATTTTTTTTGCACATTTGAGCTTAGTTATCTGTTACTAGAGAACAACTCATGTCCATTTACTTGTTGCCTCTGCTGACAAGTGTTATCTCTTATGTACTGATCAAACATTAGTATTAGGATTGTGGTGACAGCTAGGAAGACTAAAAACTCATTTACATGAGCTGACTGAGCAGGCAGTAATTGGGAACAAACCATTGGTCCATTGGTTCCAGATAATTGTCTACTTGTCAAAGGAGGTGAGAACTGCATTTACATGCAGCAATCATCTCCTTTGCGATTGCTATCCCAAGAGAGTATATTTGATTCTGGACAGCAGCACTTTTAGGCTGAGTTTACACTTCAGTTATTTCTATTAGTTATTTGCGCCAAAACCAGGTGCAGTTTAAAAACACAGAACAGCGCAGATCTTTCCCTTATACCTTATGTCTGTGGAGGCCTCACTACTGGTTTTGGCTCACAATCACAGATGGAAATAATTGGCCAAATAACTGAAGTGTGAATTTTAACACAGGCCGATTATCAGGACTAATTATGAGCAAAGTTATAAAAAATTCAAGTAGACTGCCTCGCCACCGTTTACAAAGAAAGTTGAATTATTACAAATTACTTTGTCAGGAATCGCATTCCATTATATCTAGCAAAGGCAATGATGGGGAACGTCAATCGCACGGCCCCTGTCATTGAACCCCTCAGATGCCATTCAACACTGATCACTATACCTGACAATCATATTAAAGCATTTCAGGGGTTAAAAACAAAAATACATACTCACCTCATCCATTTGCTGGTGGAGAGGCTGTTGCGGCCATCTTGATTGAAGAAAACGCGCCAATTCTCGCACACGCTGACGTGATGAATGTCACCAAATCATCACTGGTCACTGATGTCGTCGATGACGTGGTGATGTCACACGTCAGCACGCGCAAGATTTGCCACATTTTCTTCAACCAAGATGGCTGAGACAGCCTCTCCTCAAGCAAATGGATGGGGTATGTTTTTTTTTTTTTTTACCGCCATTTGAGGAAAAATGTATTCATAACCATGAAGCGCGAGGAAATTCAGCTTTGTGACAAATCTAATTTTGCCTGAAATTCTGATCTAACTACACTTCGCTAACTTCGGTTCGCTCAACACTAATCAGGAACTCAAGATGTGTGATAAACACAATGACTTGACAGGTATAATGCTTCACTGGGTCTCCATATGAACAACCCGCATGATTGTTCTCACGGAACGGCAAATTCAGTTACTGTATGTCTCCGTCTGCATACCTAAATGTTTTTTTTCTCTTATTTCCTACCCACACAAGTATAGACTAATGCAAACTAACCATACTGTACTGTCAAAGCTAAAGAAATCAGCACAAATGCATTAAAGGCATACTGTCTGAATAAGAAATATTTTAATGGCTTTAGTCCTTGTGTATTTGTAAAATATTGGTATACTAGCTCTTGTCTGATCTTACTGTGCATGATTATCCAGTACATACTTTTTATAACTTTTTGGATTACTCATTGTATCTTTAATGTCGTTTCCCTATATTGTATCAGTAGGAGGTGTATGTAGGTTATTGAGGAACTTCGTATATATGAATACATAAATATGAATATACATGTATGCACAACGGACATATAATCAGTGCAATACTATTCTCCACTAGCCCAGTTTCATATTGTTTAGCACAGACACGGTTTTTCCAGTATCAACATATTGATGACCTATTCAGGTGAATGGAAGCTTTGCTGCAGTTCTAGAGAATGGCCACTACACAGTGTATGGAGCTGTTGTGTTCTGGCTCCACACCGCCAGCAGCTGATCAACAATTGGTGACCTATACTATGGACAGGTCATCAATAAGTTAGCCTTGGAAAACTCTTTTGAATGGGAGTTGAGCCGCAATACCTGAGAATGGCCTCTATAGAGTGTAAGGCGCTACTTAAGGAATCGCTGCTGCCACTGTTGATCAGTGGGGTTGTTGGGTATTGGACATCAACCAATCTGAGATTGATCATCAATCTTATGAATAGTAAAAGCAAACACAATGCAACAGATAGGATAGGTCATCAATATGTTAATCCCATAAAACCCCTTTAAATTATAATTTAGATCAACCTTTCTCAACACTTGTCCTTTTACAAGTCAAGTTGTCAGGATTTTTTTGCATCAGGAATAGGTGATCTACCAACGGGATATCCTCAGCAGTGATGGTCAGTTTACAGTGTTCGCCAGCGAACACATGCGGGCTGCCATCTTGACTCACCCGTCCGGCGATCCACAGGTAAGCCCTTACCTGTGTCGGGAGCCAGTCTGAAATCAAATGCGGTCACCGGGAGCAGGCAGTTCCGAGAACAGCCGCCGAGGGCCTTCATCGGGCTGTTCTCGGAACTGCCTGCTCCCGATGACCGCATTTGATTTCAGACCGGCTCCCGGCACAGGTAAGGGCTTACCTGTGCATTGCCGGATGGGTGAGTCAAGATGGCAGCCCGCATGTGTTCGCTGGCGAACATTGCGAACTGACCATCACTGATCTTCAGATCATCTGATCGAGTGGAGAAACACTGATTTAATTAACCCACTAAATGCCAACTTATCCAAAGCATACTTAAATGTTTAGAACTAGAATTCTTATGGTTGGTAGCAAAAATAGATGACATAAAACAAGTCAAACAAGATATAATCATGCCAAAATAGGACACGTTGCTTTATTCTAAACTGCACCAGTAAGAAGCAGATTTAATAGGGGCTGTTTCTAGCTGTGAACAGTCTGCAGTGACTCAGTTACGGTCCTCCAATGTCCCAGTGATCTAACAGGGGGGGTTTGTGTCACATTACAATAAAACCAATTACAGTAACAACAGAATAATTACATGCATGGCACATTAAAGCCCCTTAAAGGAGGTACCAGACATGTAAAGCAGTTACATTTATTAGCATACCTCCACAAGACTACTTTGTCTTTACCCCAGTCTATGCTAATGACCACAACTTCTATGATAATGAATATAAAAGTAAAAGATTCTGTAAGATGTTTGGAGTGAAACTTCATACAGCAAGACTGAAACTTTAACAGTCCAGGCACCCAAACTTTTATATTCCTGGTGCCAGCTTGTCTCAAGCCTTCTAAACTCTTTTGTCTTAAGGATACACACACACTTGCTCACTAGAACTATTTTTTTGTCTGTTAAATTTCAGAAAACATTGGAAAAGCACAAGTTAATACCCCTCTAAAAGTGCCACGCCTAAGAGTTTAATTGTTGAATGCCTCTATTTAAGAGGCTCCAATTAGATGGATTATGCTCCCTTTATTTTATTAGGATTTGTTTTATTGCTGGAATTCAAATAAATTTCCAGTTGAGTACATGTAACTCCACATAAAAATTCTTTGAAACCCAGGTCATCCCTTGAGCAATCCATGCTATCAGCCATACATATCTCTTCTTGCTCTGAATAGCCATACTACCTGCACCTCCAGCCAACATTTCCCCTATACACTCATTCACCTGCACACGGATACATCCCACGTGAGACAGCAAAGCACTTCACTGTAAGCTATGGCTATACCGGCAGCAGTGGGGAGTTTGATGTTTCATTGAATATTACTGCCATATGTATTTCTTGATGAAGTAGGTTTACCTACTCTTCTTTGTAAAACCACAAATGGTATATCGGGATATCACAAGAGTTGTGCCAAATGACAAACTGAATTCTACACCTCAGCTCTACACCTATGTAATGTACGCTGCAATTGCATCCATGAACATGTTTGATAGCTCAAAACTCCCACGCAAAAATCAATCTTGAATATCTATCTATCTATCTATCTATCTATCTATCTATCTATCTATCTCTACCCGAATAAAAAAAAAAAAATAGAAATATAGATAGTTACTCAATCTTGAAGTATATTTCTATAGATAGATAGATACAGATAGGTATGAGATAGATAGATACAGATAGGTATGAGATAGATAGATAGATACAGATAGGTATGAGATAGATAGATAGATAGATAGTTTATAGATAGATATGAGTTAGATAGATAGATACTCCATTTTTAAATGTGTTTCTACAGATAGATAGACAATAGATAGATAGATGATAAATAGATAATAGATAGATATGAGATAGATATACAAACATTGAAATAGTTTCCAATAAATGAGTATATATTAATAATTAGGAATTCCAGTTGATAAGTTGATAATTATGCTACTATCTACTACAACTGTTAGGCAAACAACGCAATTTGTGAAACCAACTAAATAAAAATGCATTATTAGTGTAACCAGTACATGGAAATAATGTCATTGATATTTCCTAGTAAATAACAGACAACACTGCAATACTCTCTACTATTGTATAGCTGAAATACACACACAGACCAAATTACAGCAATAAAACAACGTAAAACATCACATAGTATAACAAATACCTATAACTAAACTGTCTAAAGAAATAGTCTGTAGATGATTGATAGATAGATAGATAGGTATGAGATAGATAGATAGATAGATAGATAGTAGATAAATAGATCTATCTATCGCTATGTTAGTAAGACAGGCAGTACTTACTCAAGTTCATTAGACATTGTCTTCCAAGGCTCAGCAGTAACTGTGATACAAGTTCTTGTGACTTCTTCTTTCTTGTCTAATTGTGGTTGAGCTGAGACATTCCCTGTAGAATGAAGTGTTGGATATGTGCTGGAGGATTTGTGTACAGGTATTTTCTCTGACAGGTGGGCTCTTGTACAGCGATGAGTCTGATTGGCTGATGAAACAGGTGCCTTAAGACAGGCACACCTCAGCAGGTGCAGTACTTAACTCTCCGTACGCCAGGATACACATATGAATGAACCATAGCTAAGCAAACACCTCCCCCAAGACAGGTAGAAAAAAAAAAAAGTCTTAAAGAAACTCAGACTTCAGGCGAAACTTAACCAAAACTATAGGCATGTCTTTGCTTGCTGTTGGCTTGTGGTTGAATAATAAAAAGATTTAGCAACAGCTTAATTCTTACACTCTGAATTGGAGATCTATGAGTGCTTAACAATAAATTGAGGGCATTGGATTCTTGCTGTATCAGTTTGGCTGTAAGTACTAGCCTGAAATGATTTTAGCAATATATACGCCGTTCATTTTATAGCAGAATCCAGTACAATAAAAGCAAAATAATAGTTAATATTGTTTACCATGATGACATTGTTAGGAATATACCTGCAAGTTATAATACACCCATTACATGGAGTAATAAACCCCATTCTTTAGTGATTTGATCTGATCCACCTCCATAGGTTTCTTAATGCTTTCAATAAACTTCCAGATTATTGATGATACATGAAAACAATAAAATAAAATTAATGGCAATGATTAAAAAACTGTAATGTAATTTCTTTAAAATGATAAAATGAAAATATCCATAATTGATGCAGATATAAAAAAAAGCACAAAAAATAAAGCAAAAAATACTTTTTACATTTTAACAAAAACTAAATGCTCCCAGTTTCGTGTGCTATAAACACATATTAACATGTCCTTTGCTTTCATTTGCATTGATTCATTTATATGTACCCGTAATTGGTTCATAAAAAGATGATGTAGATATATCATGGTGCTCCAAACTGTTCATCTATTAATTAGTTACCAGATTTAGTTGACATTCAGTTTATTTTGTTGTGCTTTTTTTTTGTTATGGTTTACTATAAATTTTATAAAAATAAATAAAATCATGGAGAAAGGCAGTGGCCAAATGCAAATACTCTTACTTGGTGGGTTGTTTAACTTTTTTATACTGCAGAACAGCCAGCAATACCATGCCTTAAATGAGCCTTATAAGTAGATTAGCTGTGTCATTCTTAAGATGACCTGGTTGCCCAGCATGAAGCGTACATTAACAAATTTAACCTTTACCAATTTGTTTCCTTTATCCATAAAATTGTCTTAGTCCATAAAATTAGAGCAAGCAGAAAATGGTGCTGAACTACACCCAGGCTGTCCATTAGCATCTTAATACCATGTAAAATGTAATGTCTGTGACTTAATTAGGGTCACCAAGTCTTTAAAGCTTTACAATTTCTACTCAAATTTAAACCGAATTGAAGTACCTCCGTTGCCCTGAAAAGTAGTTTATGACACTCCATGGTCTCCTAGAACTTTATCAGGGGTGTTGCGAAAGGCTCATGGGCCCTGGTACAAGAGTTCAGCTTGGGCCCCCCTTCCCTCAGTGCTTTGTGGCCAGGGGCAGGGAAGCACAAAAACTAAAACGGCACCCTCCCCATGCCAAATTCGTGACCAACCAGAGGTGTAACTTGACCAGCATGCACTTTCTATAATACCGGTGTCTCCTTATGCACCACAAGGGTCTTTGGGCCACCTCTGGCTCCTGGGCCCAAAAGCGACTGCTACCTCTACATCACCTGTAGCTACGCCCCTGAACTTTACCCAACCCACGTTCAAGCTCTTTAACTCCAAGGCAAATCAAATGTCTATGGTTAAACAGATGGTTGTTGGTGGTAACAAACAGCCTGTTTAAAAACACACTGTACCGTCAGATCTTTTTTGTAAAAAAAAGTCGAAAAATTTTCTTTTTTTAGTAGCAGATACCTTATTCTTTGTTTTCTGACTTGTAAAACGGTGGCTGCCATATTGAGCTATTCATCCAATACGGATTTGAAATCACTAGAATCAGAGTTTATTCTGGGAAATTTGTAACAAATAATATTTGTTTAGAATTGAATTACTCATCTTTAGCAATAACATTATATAAATTCCCCTAAAATAGTTTACTAAAATAGGTTCCCTCATGTCTTCAGTTTACTTAAATTACATGTAAAGTTGACTTTGTTTGGGGTTCGGACCAGAACAGCATGGAGGCAACTGTTGTTACTTTATTTTTACCTTTTATTTGTTTCTTTTTTATATGGTGTGTCCACATGAGATCACCAATAGCTGTAGCGGCTCCTATAGTAGAGAAACGCTTAAAGATAATGTGATATCCATCAAAAAGAGAGCAACTGCTCCTGTAGCCATCATTTCTACATGGTGATTACTGTGTTCAGTATTGAAAATGATATGATGTAAAGAATCTGTTCTGTCTTCTCTCTTTGGCCTTGTTGTACAAGTACAATTATGAGGTGTCGTGAAAAGGGATAAAGTTCTTTCAGATGGTCATAGATTTTGGTCTCTTGTTAGTAGAGACTGGCTAAACTCTTTTATATACTACCCTCCCAAAAAATTGTTGATCAAGCAAAGAAGGATTGTTTTGACTGGATTTTATCTTGTTGGACCATTTTATGTTTAATTATGCATGATGTTTGACTGATTTGAGGGTGCATGTTTATGGCATATCAATATCGTTTGCTATAAATATTGATCAGTCTCCAACCTCAGGGACACAACCAAACACAAGAATGAAGAGATCAGATCACTTTGGCTTATATCCTACACAGTGCTCCCAAACCATCCACTGCACAACAAACTGCAACACAGCTCCCCTGAAGTCAATAGGCCTAAGTTGTAGTTCCCTGCACATGGAATGGGTTGCTGTGCATGGAAATACTGTGAAGAAAAAGCAGCGCTAAACCTGAAACGTGGCACCTTAATTATGACAATTTATAGGGTTTGAGGCAGTTGGGCAACAACGATCAATAAGTGCTATCACCGCCACTTATGATCATGGAATACCCTCTTGTATGATCATGAATATAATTTTAATACCAGTATAAAAAATGCATAAAAATGACAATTAAGGGGTAAAATTGCAAAAACTACATTCAGTTTCCTATAAATCCTGAAACGTATGGTTTTCTAAATTTTTCTAATGAAACCATAAAATCTTAAGCATTTACTGTAGAATGTAAAGTTAATTTATTGTGCGCCTTGGCAGGCAAAGTAGTTGACAAACTATGAGTGTCTGCTCCTCACACCGAGCTTTTTGGAGGTAGTGATATGAGTAGTAGGGGTTTCCTTGTAGGAAAAGGCTAACTCGAGGTTAAAATATTTTGAATCACGGACATAGAAGGTAAGTTTCTTTTAAACAGTATTTTGCTGTGGTCACACACTTGTGTAGACTTCTCATGACCATAAGGTTAGTTGCAAACAGCATTTTTAGAGAAAAAAAATTGCTGCATTTTTTGTGCAGTATTTTGAGCTAAACTTGAGCTTTCCTCTTCAAAAGGAAGGGGAAATATATAGGACGGACTTATACTTCTACACTCTGCTGGATGCACTTCTGGCTTTGGCTTAAAAAACAACTTCTAAAACTGCCACAAAAAAAAGTTTTGTGTGATACCATCCTAAAAAAAAGCATTTTTAGGTAGATTCACATCTGCGTTTGGTAACTCCAGTAGTGTGTTCCGGCGTAGCTGGACACCACCAGGCACCACCAGATCTCTATTCACTACTATTACAGGAGATAATGGAATCCGGCGGGCATCCATCAGGTTTTTGACATAAATGCATGCTCCTCTTCCAGAACAGACTACCGGCGTTACCTAAGAGACATAAGAACGAAACATCATATAGAAGATTTTTGGCTGCTTGTTATAAGAGAATGGAGGGGGTAGGATCTTGTGTGAGATCCAAAGAGCTTCCTGATCCTGTCCTCGGCTTTAAATGGTCACCTCCTGTAAAGAGCCATATGCATGGCAATGTGCATGGGCCCAAAGGTTAGGTTCACACTCTGCATTTACATTATATCACACTGCTTTTGGATTTAATAGGGGATCCAATCTCAAATAAATAAAAATAAATAAATACTGTACTTGAAACTTGGATAATGGAGTAGTGGATGTATAGTGTGAAGCAAGCGAAGTGATAAAATGTAGCACCAGAACGTGTACTCTGTGAAGCAATAGAGAAGGGCAGAGTCTGTGAGTCAGCCAGCAGATGGGTTATCTTGGGCAGGATGAGTTTCTGTGGGACTCACAAGCACAGGCTTGCAGTCAGTTTATTGTCCTGACTGTTCATCCGACCGATTCTCTGACCTTTTTTCCTTGGATTGTATTATTTTGTTTTGCTCAGGAAGATTTGTATACACAATTGTCATCAAGCAATGTGATGTGTATATACACATGTTTACTGATACACACAGTGGGCTATTGTTATATCTAGATCATGTGACACTGACATATCTGCTCTTATAGCTACTGGTAGAACAGTATGCTAGGAAACCCCGCCACAGCTTCCTCGCTCCAGTCTCTGAGTGTCAACACCCTGTTTGACATAGGTCCCATGGCCACTGCAGCCAATGACTGGCCACAATGGTGACGGATCACCTGATACATGGGGGATGAGGCAGCCAGCAGCGGGGAGCAGAAAAGTATGCTTCTCTCCACATGTCTTACCGCAGACCATAACGCAATTCTATGACGGAATGCATAATGGAATGCCTAAAGAGGCATTCAGTTATTCATTCCGTCATAATAGAATTCTATGGGCTGCAAAACGGATACATCCCATTTCCGTTATGCAGGAGAAGACTCCCCTGCAAAACGGAAATGGGACGGATCCATTTTTCAGCCCATAGACTTCTATTATGACGGAATGAATAACGGATTCTGTTATGGATTCTGTTGCCGCGGACCATAACACAATTCTATGACGGAATGCATAACGGAATGCCTTTAAAGGCATTCCGTTATTCATTCCATCATAATAGAAGTCTATGCATTCCGTCATAGAATTGCGTTATGGTCCGTGGTAACGGAATCTATAACGCATTTCACCTTTTACCACCAAACAAAGTGTGAACAAATTTCTAAATATGAAATTCACTCATCTCTAATGTTGATGTAACCAAATAAATTGCGTAATCAAACAAGTAATTTAAAAATGATGATTTATCAACATAATAACTATTTTATTATATACTAGCAAAATAAAATGGCAAAAATAAAAAAATGCCATTAAATAAAACGTTTTGGGCTGCCTTAATGTGTCAAAATATAAAAAATTGTATTCATTAGTTTGTAGGAGATCTTGGTGATTATAGAGATAGTCCTTATTATAGCTCCCTTAACAGTTGTCATCCAGCTTTCTTAGATTCCTGAGGCTATTTTCACATGGGTAAAATCTGCCATGTTTTTCACATGTCATCCACTTTCAAAACACCCCATTGGCTTCAGTGGGAAAAAGTGTGTACAGGTGTACATGGTCTGGCTTTTTTGTGTAGCAGTTTTCACATACTCTGGAGAATTAGTATGCCTATTTTAACTGCGTTCCCCTTTGAAGTTAATAGGGAAGGGCTAAAATAATTAAAGGTGCCGTGATAGAGAACATGCTGTTGGTAGAGCTGGATCAGCCTACTGATATGCTACTGGTTTTTCTAACACAAATTTTATCTCTGTGAACATAGCCTCAGTCTCCTAACTATGCTGGCTTGACTATTTCCAGCAGTTCCATAGAAGTGCGCAGTGCATTCTACATTCATTTCTATGGGGCTTCTGAAAATAGCGATATGCCACCAATGTTCCAGGTGAGACAACCCTTTTAAGAAGTCTATTACACTGCCCAAAGTTTGGGCAATGCACTGCAGTTACTGTATTCCTCCCTCTTTTTGTTATATTGATTATCAGCAACACATCCCTGATTAAACTGGGATGTGTTCGTAAGAAAAATCGTTTCCAATAATTGACCCTAATAGGATTAGTAAATCTGCCCCAATGCATTCTTTTGGCATATGTCGGTATACTTTTGCCTTAACTGCATTAAAGAATATTGGTTTTTAATGGGAGTCAATGGAAGATGCATATAGTAGATTCATATGTCTGGAGCGAACATCTGGTGGACCATTCTCACTGAAGTAATCCCCAAACATAGGGGGAATTTATCATGAAGGGAATATTTTGCTTGAGTCACCTTTGCTTGAGTCTGCGTCAGAGTACTTTTTATCACATTTATCAAATGTCATAGGTTGTTTGATAAATTTGTCTTATCCTTAAACCCAACACTTTTGTCTTGGAAAGTTACCCCAGTTTTCCTATTCCACCCTCCTATTGGAGTAAGATTGTAACTTTTTTGCAACTTTTCTAAAAAGTCTCAATGATAAATCTACTGTAGAGTGAAACTTATGAACATAGCTAACCACACCCCACCAATACTTCAAAACTGGAGTGAGTGGTGTATAAATACAAAAAGTTGCAAAACTTTTGTGTAAGTGGAAAAAGTCACCAAAGTCCTATTTTGGGATTTTATGAAACCAGAATTCAGTAAGGAAGATGTGATAAATCAGGGTGATAGTGTATAAAAGCCTAACCGATGGGTAGAATAAGCATTGACTCATGGAAGTTATTTATAGACTACAGTATTTCCACATTTATAGATATGCAAATCTTATATTGTCCCCAGAAATGGCAGATATGGTTCATTATAAGGAATATGTCACTTTCAGACATCTGAAATGTAACTATGGCCCCTCATGTAGCCACTGAGGGTCATCATTATAGTAATTACATACTCGGGACAGGGCTATTGTGACTTAATAATGGCTGAATGTTCGTAACTAACAGCCTGGGGTGTAGCTGAGGGAGGTCCTTGGCTGTTTGAAGATGCACAGTCTATCTATCTACAATGGCAACTGTCATTAACCGCCAATTCTAGTTAATGGCCCTTCACAAATCACTCTGCAGTTCAGATCACCTGCTAAAATAAGCACAAAATATACACATGTACGTTTTTTTTCTTCCAGTCATTTTGCTCCCCACTTCATTGTCCTTATTACGCGCTTCATTGTTAAACCTCTGGTTCTCCCTTAGGCTACTTTCACACTAGCGTTTTTACTGGATCCGGCAGGGTTCAGCAAAAACGCTTTCATTACTGATAATACAACCATCTGCATTCGTTATGAATAGTTTTCTATTGTGACAGATTGTGTCAGAGAAAACTGATCCGTCCCCATTGACTTGCATTGCGGGTCATGACAGATCCGTCTTGCTCCGCATCCCAGGATGGAAAGCAAACTACAACATGTTGCAGTTTGCTCTCCTGTATGGGAACGCAACTAAACATAACAGAATGCATTTAGGAGCACTTCGTACTGTTCAGTTCAGTTTTGTCCCCATTGACAATTTTTTCCGGTATTGATCCCCTATGACGGATCTCAATAGCGGAAAACTAAAACGCTAGAGTAAAAGTAGCCTTAGGTTGGCAGGGAGAAAAACTGCTTTTATAGGCAAACGCAACAAATTTCATTTTGTTCTAGAATACATCTAAACAACTGACATTTTATAACATTTTTGTTCCAATAACAAGACATGTATTTGCCATCTTTGGTTTAGCAACTCTCGCTATCATGACTTAGAGAGCTGAAAGCATTGCCACGATTCTCCGAGAAGCTAATTCTAGGCTTGTAGCTAATATGACAACTAACCTATAAAAGGGACCTGTCTTCAGGTTCATGCTGCCCAAACCACTGGCAGCATAAAAATTCCACATGGCTCTTCACGAAAAAGAGCTGTTTTATTCTGGAATGCTGCTGCGTTTAAGAGAAAAAGATGTGAAAAGGATCTAGACTCAATGAGAGCTGAATCCACACTGTGCGGCTTCTCCCGAACCTGCTTGGGTTGAGTGACAAGCTTCTCCCTTTTTGTATATAGGAAGAGTTCTCAATTAAGCCAAGCAGGGAGAAGCTGCACCGTGAAATTTTCTCTTAGTTCTTGGAAGCGTTCCTTCCAAACAATCGCCTTTTTGTCAGTGGAGGTGATACAGCGATCTCCTCCCAGTATGGGGAGCAGCGATCGCTAATCTCATTGCTCATCCCCATACTGAATCATTGTTTAGACAACCACAATCTGTTGCCAACAAGCAATTATTTTGGTGACTGCACAAATGATCCTGTTACCGATGAACAAGTGTTTCGCTCGTTCTTTGGGTAATCGGCAACACCTTTATACAGGCAGATCATCACTAACAAGAATTTGTACGAACACTCGTTAGCAATAATCTGCCCGATGTGGATATTTTTGGGGCACATACGTAGAATCTACCATATCCCATATACGCATTGTTGTAAAGTGCGCTGACACTTTTGATGTCCAATTTTCTCGCGATAGCTATCTTGGTAAAGACCAGTATCTGTGGGTCATCTGCGGGCCATAGGCCAGGTTATTTTATCATGCACTGGTCATCTCTGCAGTCAAGTGTCTCAGCCACTGTACTCACTATCTATAATCATGTCCTCTCGTTTAGGGAGGTGTGGGAAATGTTAGAGAGCTTTATAGCAACAGATACTGATCTCTGAAAATCTTTGATGACAGTGGGATAGCAAAGGGTTAAACATTTTACATTCTTTGATACTACAGACATTAGCAGTTCCCTGCCTCCCCCTCCCATTCTCCACCCTTCTCTTTTATATTGCCACTCTCTTGTCTACACACCCCTCCATCTCAATCCCTTTCAATTTCCCACTCTTTTCAGAAATATCCCTCCAATTCTACCCCCCATACCTCTCTAGATTTCCCTCTCTTTTCCTATGATCCCTCCACTGCTCCACTATGCTGTGTACATCTACAGCAGACGACTGACATTTACTATGCACTTTTTTCTTTTTAACAGATGAGTATTTGACTCCTATCAGAATAAGAACTGCAGATGTGCACAGCTAAAGACTCCACTATAGTCCAAAACGTGTGACTGTTAAACGATGTGCATGATGTATTTTAATTGTTGAAGAAATAAAGCTTACATGATTTTACTACTATTGATGGCTGTTGGATATCTTTCCTGTGCAACCATTAGATGGGCAGATTTTCTGGCAGATGATTGCTAAGTAGCGTTCCTATGATCGCTCGTGAGCGATCATCTGGCAGTCTAATACTGCCTCCAAATGCCTGATGAACGAGCAAACAAGCAAACGCGCTGTGTAATAGCAGTCTGGCACCTTCACACCCCTGCCCTGCATGGGGACGAGCGATGGCATAGCGATCCCTCCTTCCCATGCCATGGAGGACATTGCTGCATGTAATAGCTGCGGTGTCCTCCTCTAGTCATCTGATGATTGCTGGGAGGGAATGCTTCCCTTCCGAAAATCGTCTGCGGCATTGGGTGTCTAATACACCCTTCGAGCTTTAGGGCGGGTTCACATCACCGTTATGGATTCCGTTTTTGTTTTCCGTTATAACATGGTTATAACGGAAAATAACGGAATCCATAAGACGGAAGTCAAAACGGAAGCCTTTAAGAGACATTCCGTTTTGATCCTTAATAATACAAAATAATCACCAAAAAATGAAGCTGACTTTCGTGTATATGAAAATCCAAAAAGCTTTATTGTAAATATAAATGAACAGTACATACATGTATTATAAAACAGGCAGCACAAGGCGGGACACACAAATGAGGAGCAGGACCCAAGGAAAGGCCGGGAGATCAGTGCACGAAAATACAGGGAGAAAGAATACTAGCTGAAAGAGCATACGTCAGATCCTCATGGCAGCAACGCCCCAAACACAATGCAAAAGAGGCAATTGTAGAGACTGAGGTTAAGATGGAAGGAAGACAAAGGAACACAATTAAACATACCCTGAATGGTGCAAAGATCTCTCGGCCAACTCCCGACCCAACGCCGTTTCGCCAGTAAATCTGGCTTCTGGCTTCTTCTTCGATTCCTGGAAGAAGCCAGATTTACTGGCGAAACGGCGTTGGGTCAGGAGTTGGCCGAGAGAATTTGCTGTCAAATCAGTTAAGGATCTTCTCTGTCCCATGCGGACCTACTGTTATAGTATGTATAGCTTGCATACAGTTTGATGTCATTCTATATAGGGCTATATGACATCATAATTGATTAGTTAGTATGGATTTTGATTAGGAACTCAAAAGCTTAAAGCTACCTTCAAGCTAAAAAGCTATCTAGAGGTGCCCCATCTGTGCCCCAATCTGAAGTCATAAATGTAAGCAACCAAGTTAATTTGTGACGCTCAATTCTTGAACTAGGAAAAAAAGAGTTCAGATAAGAGTTTCCTAAATGCTTCGGTGACTTTAGTGCTGTTTTTCACCTGATGATTCGTATTTTTTCATGGAACTGACATGTGGACATATGGATACAGAGCGCACACAGAGTCATTTCTGTTCTTTGCTGCCCCATTGAAGTGAATGGTTCCACATACTGGCCGCAAAAAAAAAAAAAAAAAACTGAATTGACACGGTCCAAAAATATGTTTATGTGCATAAGCCCTTAGGGTGCATTCACACGACCATATGTATTTTGCAGTCCACGAAACATGGATTCGCAAAAAATAAGGATAACATCCGTGTAACTTCTGTGTTGCATCCTTTTTTTTTTGCAGATCCATTGTAACAATGCTTATCCTTGTCCGCAAAAGAAAAAAGAATAGGACATGTTCTGTCTTTTTTGCAGGACTGTGGAACGGACATACAGATGTGGACAGCACATGGTTGCTATCCGCATTTTTTACGTACCCATTGAAATTTATGGGTCCGCATCCAACTCACAAAAAATGCGGATCGGATGTGGACCAAAAATACGGTTGTGTGAATGGGGCATAAGTAAATTATTTTTACACAGTGCTGATTCAGAAGAGTTAGTCAGTCTTTTCACCAGACACATCTATATCCAGACAGATACTTGTGTCAGTGACCATTTAATACAACACCAGTTGCAGAAATACTGATAGATATGCTGGTTTGATTCCTTTAAAAAAGAAAGAATTTTGGAAATGTTTTCTTTTTGAAAATGCAAAAGTTGTATTGATTTGTGCATATTTTCAATAAAGCTCTGGAAGTAGTCACTACCAACATCTGGGGGCACAAACTTGTAGATCCGGTTATGGAGCATTGTTGTAGACAGACTAATGAGGATGGGTTACACATAGATTTCGGCTCCGATCACAAAGACACTTTGATAACTCTTTATCAGGATGATTATAGAGATATGGGATGAACTAAGTCAATGATCATTAGGATGCAGTGGATCAGTTCGGCAAACCTTGCATGCCTCCTGTATACAGAGAGGACAATGATCGGGCATGTTGATATCAAACTGCCTGATCCTTCCTTCCTCATTCCTTCAAGGGAGAGTCAGGACACCACAATATACATTGTGTATAAAGAAAAAAGATCAATGGTAAAGCTATTATTGTTAACTTTCATTGACCATGACCCTGCAAAAATCATCTGTATAATCCGTAAATGGTAATGACATTTATTATAGGAAATATTGGCTACTGAGAAATTCATTGCAAGGCAGTAACAACACTCCTGGTCTGGGGATTGCCCTGATGCCAACGTCCATCTTCTATCTAAAGGGTTCTTAACCTGCACAATCATTATCTTGCCTTAGGCCGCTTTCACACGAGCGTATTGAAAACTATCCGTATTCTAGCTCTGGATTAGGCACGGATTCTAGATGATATACCATCAGTATTGCTTCAGTATTTCCAAAACAAACAAGTGGAAGTAATGTATCAAAATATCATTTATTAATAAAATACAACATATGGGAAGACAACAGGATGGTATACAGTATACGGAGAAGCGCAGGGCCAATGGCACCAAAGAACTACCAGGGTATCTGTGCAATGTAAAGCACAGGTAAGTACAGCCAATAAATCAAGGCATGAAGCTCAAGGATGACCAAGGCAGTGTGACACAAAAAGGTCGCCCTCATAAGGCTATGTACACAAAGTACAAAAAGACCATGCCTGGTAACCCGTGAGCAATCACCCACATACCAAAATGCATAGGCGCCTGGACTAACAGATATAATAAACAATCCCAGGTAAGAATCAGTATCTAAATCACAAAGATAACATGCGCCTAGATCAGAGGGACCCACTATGAATATATATAGGGGCACCCTATAAGGAATGTGGGGCTGTACTAATAACAGAACGTACCTGAAGACATGGTAGTAAAGTGGATGTCAGACCCTGAGCGCGAGACTTCGACGCGCGTTTCACCTCAACGGCTTCGCTCCTGTTGTCTCCCCATATGTTGTATTTTATTAATAAATGACATTTTGATACATTACTTCCACTTGTTTGTTTTGGTCTATTATGGATGTTGTACAAGTGGAAATTGTAGCTGTCTAGTTGACAGAACAGCCTTTGTATAGGTTAATAATATTGCTTCAGTATTTCATGAGGATTTACATACATATTCCTTCCATCCTGCATTTTTCATTGCACTCCCATAGACTGTAATGTGCATATTTGAAAGCAAATACACACAAAACTCGAACATGTTGCAGATTTCAAATACTGCTGGAAATTATACGCCCATTCATTAACATTAGCTGCGGGTTACAGTACATAAAATGCAGCCCTTATATGGATTTCAAATACACTTGTGTGAAAGTGTCCTTAAAAGGGTTTTCTGGGATCAGCATTTGATCGGTGGGAGTCCTACACCCTGGACCCCCACCGATCAGCTGTAGCACTGCGGCCTTCTCACAGCTTTCCCTAGTTCATGTAAAGTCACGTTTATCAGTCACATGGCCTAGGCACAGCTCAGCCTCATTGAAGCTGTGATACCAAGGACAACCGCTATACAATGTACGGAGCTGTGCTTGGTGAGCACCAAGAAGGTCGCGGTGCTAAGGCTAATGTCCTATCAAACAGCTGATCCCCCCGATCAGATAGGATGATGGGTCATCAGTAAAAAAAAAAAATCCCGGAAAACCCCTTTAAAGGGAACCTGTCACCAGGATTTTGGGTATAGAGCTGAGGACATGGGCTGCTAGATGGCCGCTAGCAAATCCGCAATACCCAGTCACCATAGCTCTGTGTGCTTTTATTGTGGAAAAAAAACGATTTGATACATATGCAAATTAGAGTCAAAAGAGTCATATCTTACTTGTGTGACCAGAGAAGAGTCATATTTTCAAGCTCTGACTCTTCTCAGGTTAATTTGCATATGTATCAAATCGGTTTTTATACACTATAAAAGCACACAGATTTATGGGGACTGGGTATTGCGGATGTGCCAGTGGCCCATGTCCTCAGCTCTATACCCAAAATACAGGTGACAGGTTCCCTTCAAGTAGCATCTACCATGCATAGTGGCATGTACAGGAGAAACTTGAAAAATTAGAATATCGTGCAAAGTTAATTTATTTCAGTAATGCAACTTAAAAGGTGAAACTAACATATGAGAGAGACTCATTACATGCAAAGCGAGATATTTCAAGCCTTTATTTTGTATAATTTGGATGATTATGGCTTACAGCTTATGAAACCCCAAAGTCACAATTTTGAGGTACTCTTTGCTCGGGGGGTATGGATTAATTAGCTGACTAGAGTGTGACACTTTGAGCCTAGAATATTGAACCTTTTCACTAAATTCTAATTTCAAGCTGCATTAATGCAATTCCTTTTATGTTGCATTACTGAGATAAATGGACTTTTGCACGATATTCAAATTTTTCAAGTTTCACCTGTAGAAGAAATCATACCATGATCATAAACATAAGGAAGAATATCATTGGAAGATTTTACTACAAAGTGTTTTTAGGGGAATTAGGTGGTTTAACACTTTAATCAGAAAAGACCTAGCTTATCACACATTATCTGCTCTTCCATCAATGTTCACCATTTTCACATTGTTTACTGTGCTAATGTTATAATCCACAACAGTCCCACCTCTCACTGGGTCTGCATGGGAACAGAGCTGACTAGAAAGTTCTCACCCTTGGAGACTACAAACTCTTCCCATCGCCCTAACACAAACATACACTTCTCTCTATTGTCATTGAAATGTGCAGATTACAGCACCAATGATAACCGTGCTTTGAAGGGAATGGGCCCTTAAGCACCAGTGATATATACAAGTGACTGAGACTTTTTGGCTACAGTTCTCTCCTATGTTTTGTTGCTTTTACACTTGTAGTCTACAGAATCTCATGGAGGAAAGATCTTACATAAAAGTTTTTACATTCTTTACAAGTTCTAAAGGCCAGAGTATGACAGTGAAAAAATATTACCTTTAATGAGTTGACCTAAATTGGCCATACACTAGAGATTCTACACTGTTCTGAAGTCCTGAGGCAAATTTTTTGTAACACAAATGAGCATGACAGATGCCAAGTAAAAGCAGATATCTGTGGAAAAGTTGATCAGATATGTTGGAATTTATTTTATCATTGTTGGTTGAAGTCATTGACAGTACTTGCAGAAAGATGCATACCTTCTACCAATAGAGACTGAGTGCCGATTCATTTAAATGGTGTTTTTATCCAGAAAAGTTGCTCAGAAAATTATCTGAAATCACCAGAGTATGCTTCATTATAGGTAAATTCAGAGGCTTTAGCCCTTTCCTGATATGGTGATTTTCAATTTTTGTGTTTTCGATTTTTACTCCCTGCCATGAGTCATAACTTTTTAATTTTTCCGTTCATATACCCGTATGAGGGCTTGTTTTTTGCAGGGCAAATTGTACTTTCTAATGGCATAATTTAATATTGCATATGATATAGTGGAAAGCTGGAATACATATTTTCTTTATAGGTACATCTATGAAACAGGGCTTATCTTCAGTTTTTATTGATACAATTTTGGAGTGTGTATGACTTTTTGATCATTTTTCAATTATTTTGGAGAGGTGAAGCAACATAAAATGGCGAATCAGCCATTTAGATTTTTTTGTGTTACGCCATTGGCCATACTGGATACATATTTTTATATTTTAATACCTATGATGGTTATTTTTATTATTTATTTTAATTTTAATTTTGGGAAAAGGGGGTGATTAGATTGTTTTATTTATTTATTATTTACATTTTTAAAAACTCCCCCAAAATTTTTTTGGGGGGCCCCCAAGGAGATCTCACCATGCAATTATCAGATTTTTAATTTTGTAAAACAAATAAACATTGAAAACTAAAAATCAAGTAGACCTACAAATCTGCACAGCCAGACATATCTGAAGAAACTGTTTGGTCAATTTTACAATATGGAACCTAAGCCATATGGGACAATTACTGGCTGAACAAATGTTCATAGGAGTGTTCATTCCTAACCACTGCCATGTGTAAAAGTCCCTGCAAACAACCGCCATACTGTACTAGTAAACGCTCATGTCTGCTGATGGATTAGCCCCATTAAGTGGGGCCAGGTTATGGTCCTTTACATGTGCCGAGAATCCACAAGATAATTGCTAACAAGCGTTTATAGTAACACTTGTTAGCTATTATCTGGTGTAAAATTGACACTAATTACCCGATTAATGAGCATCCGGTAATAGATCATTCATGCGATCCCAAAAATCGTCAATTGCGGGAAACAGATCGTGCTGTGTAAACACACTCCTGCCAACAAACAGCGAGTCTCTGGAGGGATGGCATTAGTGATAGCTTCGTCCCCATGCTGTGGAGGAAATCACTGCCTGTGAATGCAGCGGTCTCCTCCGCCGATGAACAGGCGCTTGTCGGAAAGGCCTTCCAACAATCGCCTGCTGTATCGTCCTGTGTAAAGGGACCTTAAGGTCACTGTCGTAAATTCTGCTGAAATTTTTTTCTGTGCAAAAATCCACTGTGTGAGCTTACCCCAAGGGTATGCCCACAAGTGGTGGAATTATTATGTCAGATTTTCTGCAGATTTTAACCTATCCATTGCAAAAGATGAAATTTGTAGTGGATATCTGCAGTATAAATTGATAAGCTGTGGGTTTAAAAGGTCAATTTACACTGTGGATTTTTTTTTGTGTGCAGCATGTGGATGAGATTTCTTAAAATCTCATCCATGTTGCTGGTACTGTACAATGCTGTGCAGTGTGAACATACACTTCATGTTCCATACACAGCATATCCTGCATGATAAGACCAAGTGCCCTTTTTGACACATTTATAATTGTCACACTTCATGCCAAAAATCTATAGATGACAATTGGGCACATTGAGGAAGCATCCCTAATCCTATTTATATGAATTTAAAGGAGAGTTACATAAAAAATATCTTGACCAGGCAAAATTCTGTATAGTACAAATGAAATCAATGGGTGCACTATAGATACATGTATAGTTTCAGTGTGCCCTACCCTGAAACTGCTGTCATAATGCTGCTTTCAAGCCTGCCACCTCCAGCATGCTGCAATGTAAATTTATGTTGTATGGGACAATGTAAACACACGCTTCTATTCATTACATGCTTAATTATGGTACACTTCATCAAAACAGATGCATCAATAAAACATCTATAGCACTTGCTCCTAAAAAAAAACAAGGTACGTTCTAATATGTAAGAATATTGGCCCAGTTTTTATTTTTATGCATATTTTTATTCATAGAGGTAAAATCATTAAATTAGCAGTTTTCTAATAGTCTCCAGGATCAGACACAAGACCCAGAGTTAAGCCCTATGCCTCACGGACCATGTCCCACGGACCTCTGCATGAGGCTTTAGAACAAATGAACAATAAATGAAAGAAATCTCCAGCTGGGATAAGAAAAAGACAATGTTTTGGCAGACACCTGGAACAAAAGGACTAAGGACTATAGACTCTCAGCTCTGTCTCCAGAAACTTTGGGTAGACGTAGACATTAGCAATAATGAGTAGTGTTGAGCACGAATAGTCTAATAGCAAATTTTTATTGTGAATATCGCCACTTCGAGAATTCGCAAATATTTAGAATATAGTGCTATATATTCGTTATATCGAATATTCAGCATTTTTGTTCCATCTGAACACATGATTCTTCTCTTCTTCTTGCTTGTGGGCCAATGAAAAGGAAGCAATGTCAAGTTCACAACAATACTTAGTGCACCAATCAGTAATCTGTAGTCAGACCTGCTAAAATGTGAAGTTGCACGTAGTGCGATAAAATATTCTAATCACTGCCGATTAGCGCAATCGCAAATATATTGGAGCACTTGACTCTATCTGCATATAAAGCTATTCTAATGTTCTGACGTGTCAACCATTTTCTCCAGTCTCAGGAAACTTATATTAGCTTGAAAAATGTAGCCAAAGTGACCCACGCCTGTATTTTGCATTCTGAATTCGCATTACGTGATTTTTACATTGCCGATTTGTCGCATTTAATAAAATAATCTCGAATTCTCTTCAAATATATGATGAATATGCTACAAAATATTTGTGAAATATCGCGAATTTGAATATAGCCCCTGCCGCTCATCAATGTGTTGAAACTAATGATACTATATATATTATTTTTTTATTAAACAACATACGCCAATATAAACAACCCCAGTGCCTTATAATGGAGTCAGTCAGTTCAGGTATAAAATTAGACAGAGGCTAAGGCATCAAAGGAAGAAGACATGGTCAAATCTATTAGGAAAGTAGATAAAAACCTCTTCAGGTATATTAGGGTTCTTCAGGGTTACAAAAAATAAAAATAGGGAAAATAAATATGTTGACGGGGATAAGGCTGTGTCTGACCAGTACTTTTGTTCGGTATTTTCAGTAGGCAGCTTTCAGAATCGTGAATGTTATGGGTATGGCAGTCCCAGAAGTTGAAAGAGCAGAGCTCTGGTGTTTTTGGAGGCTGATGTTATAAGTGAATTGGCATGCTTAAAGTCAAACAAGGACATGAGTCCAGATGGCATCCACCCGAAAGAGACCTTAAAGAACTCCAGTCTGTGATTGTTGCTCCTCTATAAGATTTGTTTAACCAGTCCCTCTTAACAGTTGATGTTCCTGAAGATTGGAGAATGGCTGGAAACCCTACCTACAAAAATACATAAATAAAATGGACCAGGTGCAGAGAGGGGCTGCAAAAATGGTGGAGGGTCTTAAGCATAAAGCATACCAGGATAGGAAAGGACTTAATCTCTATAGCCTTGAGGAAAGAAGGGAAAGGTAGGACATGATTGAAACCTTTAAATATGGTTAAGGTTTAAATGAGGTTCAGGAGGGAAGTGTCCTCAATAAGAAGCTAAACACAAGAGATATATGTCACATATGCATCGCAATCTGTGACTTTTCCCCGCTCAAGAGGGGGAGTTGCGTTGGTGGGCCAACAGGCCAGTCTCATTTATCATTTTCTACACGCTGGCAAGGGAGCTGGTATAGATTTATGTGAATACGTCGAAGTTTTGTAGACGCTGGCGCCTCTACAAAAATTCGGTGCACCCACCGCCAGCTAAACGGGTATTAAGACCGGCGTCTAAAACACCAATCCTAATAAATGACCCCCAATCTTTCTATGTTTCCATTGGAGTTTCAGGATTTTTGTCTCAAAGTTGTCCAGACTTTTTTCAGTGGTAGCCTATCCTCTACAATGTTGACAGTGCTGTGTAGTACTGGTGCTGACTTCTGGTGATGGAGCTACACAGAACAGTTCATCAGTCAAAGTGTGGGGCGTTAGTCTACCAGAGAACAGCTGGTGATGATCTATCCTGAGGACAGGTCATCACTTAAAAAAGACTGAACAACTCCTTTAGGGCCCTTGCACACGACCGTATGCCCTCCGAGACATACTGTCCATGAGCAGGCCATATGTCCCGGAGCGGCATTGATTGTGTGCACGGGAGTACACAGCATCATAGATTACAATGATGCTGTTCACTTAGGGCCGCCCGCGGGGCTATTGTCCTGCACTCATATAATCTTATGAGTGTGGGACAATAGTCCTGCGGGCGGCCCGACCTCCACAGCATTAATGTAATCTATGATGCTGTGTACTCCCGTGCGCACGATCAATGCAGCTTCGGGACATATGGCCTGCTCATGGACAGTATGTCTCGGAGGCCATACGATCGTGTGCAAGGGCCCTTAAGAAAAGAGCTGCAGCCTATGCTATTTTTAATTGATTCTCAATGACAAAGTTGATATGAACACAGCCTAAAAAGTTGTATAGTTCAATTATTTGTTTAACCCTGATGAAAACTGAATTGAAATATTTTTGTTCTTCATTAAAATTAGGCTTCTGGAACTGCAAGCAGGGTAGAACTAACAGTCATGCTATTAAGCTGCCTGAGTTTTCAGTTACCATAGACTGAGATATCACCTGTTATAATGTTATATTTTACAACAAGGACACAGATATTGGCCCCTATATGCATCTTCTATTGAGAAGAATATCCATCTTCTATATCCATCTTCTATCAAAGGGATCAGCATTTTGTTGGTCCATCCCTAGGAACAGTGAGGATCCAACTTTATCCATGCAGATCAGCTGTTGTTGCTACAGTGTCTTTATTTTTTTTTTAGCTCAGTTCGTCTACCTGTACCTTGTGCATATACTAATTGACAAAAAAATAATGAATCAAGAAGAAGAATGGAATAAAACATATATGTGAATGTAATGATGATACATGTAAGTGATTACAGTGATAGTAGAGCAAAAGGATGTTGAGCCCCTTCTAGCCTGGGCATGGATGCATACATTATCCATACGGTATCCTGCAGCACATATGCCCACAGATGTTGAAGCTGGGCTTGTAGATCCTTCACATTTATAGGCTGCCAAAGCTGCATCACAGCTGGTCCCATAAATGCTTGAGTGGTGATAAATCTGCCGACTGGGCAGGCCAAGTGTTGCAATCTGGCAGAGACATTTCTGGGAAAACCTTGCGGTGTTTGTAGGCGAGCATTAACCTGCTCAAAAATAGTAATTGGAAGCCTTGACATGTGGCTGCTGGATGTTCTGCACATATCGTTGAGTTGTTAGTGTCCCTCATATCACTGCTAGAGGTGACCAATTGTCATATGCAATGGATTCCCAGATCATCACACCAGCAGTTGGGGCAGTGTGTCGCTCCACAGCAAAGGTGGGATTGAATCATTCACTATTCAATCACTAACTATCATCAGATCCCAAACAGAACCTGTATTTGTCACTAAAGACAATATGGTTCTAGTCTGTAGCAGTCCAGGTTTCTCGTTCACTGCACAACTGCAAATAAAGGTGACAGTCGCTGGCTGTCAATGTAAGGATACGTGATGGGCCCCTTGACACTAAATTTCCTTCTGCTAAGCGTCTGGAAATAGCGCACCAGAGACAGGGGTGTGTGTGTGTACCCTCACATAGCCACTGTTCCCAAAACCTTCTAGCAGCTATGACAGAATGGCTTATATGGCGGGCAATTCTTCCAAATGACCATCCTAATTCTCTGTCCAATGATGTGCCCCCTCAAAGTCTGTGAACTAGGCAAAATTTCATTGTAGGGGTATGTCTAGCAGTCAAGATGTCTCACCAATAGGTACACTACCGAAAAGTAGCCTCGGAGAGCCTTTTTTATAGGGCAACAGGGGAAGCACTTTTATGCAATCTTGTGGAAAAAAGAGTATCTAATCAGACCACTCCTGTAATCATTTACATATCTGCCTAAGACATAACTGCATTTCGAGTTTTGCAGCAATCCGGCATTTCTATCTACACTGCCACTCTATACTAGTGGCAGTGTAGGGTATTGCATCTGTTCCACATTCAAGTGAATAGATGAAGCTACAGTTCCCTGCACTACGCTACTATGGAGACAGAGTGGAGGTAGACAGAGTGATGTAAACATTGGTGAATCCCCATCAATCTGATATTGATAGCCTAACCAGAGGGTAGTCCATCAATACCCTGATCCTGGACAATCCCTTTAAAGTGGAAAAGAGTGAAACGATTTTCATCTAATTAGATTTCACCTTAAAGGGGTTGTCCGTGTTCAGAGCTGAACCCGGACATATCCCTATCTTCATCTCTCTAGGCCCCCTGATATGAGCATCGGAGCAGTTCATGCTCCGATGCTCTCCTTTGCGCTGTGCTATTCAAAGGCATTTTTGGGAGATCCGCCACCGACACTAATGGGCGGGCTTTAGCCTGTAATGTCAGAGCCAGTGACATCACTGGGACACTGCTGGGTGGAAGCCCTCACCTAGCAAAAAATAAAAAACGAACAGCCCTTGCCCTGAGCGATACAGCGCAGGGCAAGGGAGAACGTTGAAAATGCTCTGATCTTTATATCAGAGGGGCTGGATGGAGGGAAAATGGGGATATGTCCGGCTTCAGCTCTGAACCCAGACAACCCCTTTAAGGACTGTATTACTCCAACAGATTATCTGTCAGATTTTCTGACCTATCGTTGGTTAGATGGCTACACAGATCTTCTGTTATACATACCAACTATTGGTCTGATTGGACAGAAATTGGTCAGATAATCTGTTGGTGTTATACAGCCCTAAATTTCTGAAAATTTAGGGTAAATCCAAATCTATGGTGATAAAAAAGTGAGAAACAATATGAGTTGTAGGAGATTTCAGAATGTCATACACAAGTTTTCAGGCTAATTGGAGTAGAAGTAGATCAGTACTCACTTTTTGATGCAAAACAATCTTTACTTTATTGCCATAAACAGGGCCGGCTCCAGGTTCATGTGTGCCCTTGCGCGATAAAGTCTCAGTGGGCCCACTTGTAGCAATTTGCATGACACACGGGGCAATCAAACTGCATGTATTATATATATATATGTAATAACAGGACGAGCTGTAGTTTTTACCATTTTTCCATACATACACCTTCTTGATCTCTTTTCATTCAATAATAAAGCTCACCATAATGCCCCAATAGTAATAATTCTCCTTAGAATATGGCAGTTAAAAAATGTGCATCAGTACAAAAAAGCCCCCTTAAAATGAGTGCCAGTGCAAAAAAATGACCCCTTATAATGTGTGCTAGTGCAAAAAATACTCCCTAATAATGTAAACAAGTACAAAAATGGCCCGTTCTGTGTGCCAGTACACAAAATACCCCCTCTTAGTGCCTCTAGTTGAGCTAATGTGCCCATAGTGCCTCATAATGTTTGCCAGAATAAAATACCCCTAGATAGTGCACCCAGTAATTGCCCCCATAGTGCTCCTCTCGCCCCTTCCCCATAGTGCCCACATAATGTGCCAGTATAAAATGCCCCTTTATAGTGGCCCAAGTAGATGCCTTCATAGTGCTCCTTCCTCCCTTCCCCATACTGCCCCCATAATGTGCCAGTATAAAATGCCCTTATATAGTGCCCCCAGTAGATGCCCCCTCAGTGCTCCTCTTTTGCCCTTCCTCATAGTACCCCCATAATGTGTGCCAATATAAAATGCCCCTAGATAGTGTGCCCAGTAGATGCCCTCATAGTGTCCCTCATAATGTGCCAGTATAAAATACCTCTTCTTAGTGCCCCCAGTAGATGCCCCCATAGTGCTTCTATCCTCCCCTTCTCAATAGGCCCCCATAATGTGCCAGTAAAAAATTCCCCTATATAGTGCCCCCATAGTGCGCCACCCATAGTGTGCCCAACAGCATTGTGCCAAATGTAAAAAATAAAAACAACTAATACTTACTTCCATGCTTCTGGCAGTGATGCGATGCAAGCCTCTTCTGGCCTGTGCCCTGTACTATACGCTGCCCGGCTCAGGCGTTGCGACGATGATGACGTCCTCGCGCCGCCTGCCCCTGATAGGATTCAGAACTAGTGCCAGCAGCCTATCAGAGGAGCAGGGAAGGGAGACACATCCAACTGTATCGCTGTCCTGTGGACGGCGATACAGATAAATGTAGAGAGATAAGCACTCATTTCCCACGGCCCTGCTGCTGCCACCCCACCTCCCACTTATCTTAAGGGCTGCGCCACCCGAGGCGATCACCTCACCTTGCCTAATTGGCGGTGTGGCCCTGGGGCCCCTCCAGGAGCAATGGGTCCCGGCACTTGCCTGGGTATGCCGGGTGCTGATGCCAGCCCTGACAGGTTATTTCTACAAATTCAGGATAATTTGAGTACCTTCAATTTAGGTAGAATCTATGCGGATCAGAATTAAATAAGTCAATGGATTCACCAGAATCAAACCTGAATCGAGTTTTGACCAACCCACTCATCTCTATGGACAAGTAAAAATAAAAATTTAAATTAAAAAATCAACAACTATCCTTCTACTGTTATAGTTACTATTGGCACACATTCTACCACAGATTTTCTAAAACATGACCCATTTAGAACAATGATATGTGAACATGGCCTTTTTTCATGTAATTTATCCAATTTTTTGTGATAAGCTGAAAATCTGTTCCAATAATTAAATATTCCAGTTTCTGCATGCTGTACATATGTGACAGTTTAGGAATAGAAATGCACAACTGTACAGAATGTTAGCAAAACTAGCAAAATAAGCAAATATAAACAAATTGAATGAAATATAATCAATAATTCTAAAATAACTGGGTAGAGGTCTCACTTCTAGGGACCACTGAGCCTTAATTACCCTAATCAAGGTGGCCAGCAAGCTTGCTATCTTAACGCAGCTCCTAAAGGTGTGAAAACAGAGAACTGCACACTTGTGAGGCCACCTCTTTATTCACTTTGCGGCTGGGGACACCAGATAGATGGGGACACTGTTTATGCATGGTTACATGTCACATCCCAATTGACCTGGGTCTTATTAATGGACTCAACAGTGTAAAATGTGTTCTTTGTTCTGCTTCAGTGGCAACACATCACATTTTGTGAAACTGAGATTACATTTCTGCCATATGTAGGACACATCGAAGTAGAGCCCTTTATTCCATAATCAAAAGTCATTAAGAGGGTATACAACAAAATAATGAAGCAAGGATTTACTCAATATTTCTCACCTTTATTGCCTTGGGAGGTTACATTGTCCTTTTGACATATATGTTCATTATCAACAAGAGCAATTTGGGAGTGGTGATGTCCTATGAATAGATATGTTTTGTGAACCTATGATTAAGAACACATAGTAATAGCGCTATAGCCACTGCTTAATCTCAGAAATCTCCTATAATCTCTTTCAACTGGCCTGTCCTAAAGCAGTAACAATCTTAGAAATGGTTCTTAATCTTCCATTTGGCCCTGTGGCCATCTCTATAGCACCCTTATTCCTTAAAAACCTGAACTATGGCCTGAAGGCTTGGTGTTCTTTGTCTTTCAGCTTACAACTATGACAGCACTTTATGTGAAGGTTTACTAAAAAGTATATATATACTGTACAAACCAAAAGTTTGGACACACCTTCTCATTCAAGGAGTTTTCTTTATTTTCATGACTATGAAAATTGTAGATTCACACTGAAGGCATCAAAACTATGAATTAACACATGTGGAATTATATACTTATCAAAAAAGTATGAAACAACTAAAAATATATGTCATATTCTAGGTTCTTCACAGTAGCCACCTTTTGTATTGATTACTGCTTTGCACACTTATGGCATTCTCTTGATGAGCTTCAAGAGGTAGTCACCTGAAATGGTCTTCCAACAGTCTTGCAGGAGTTCCCAGAGATGCTTAGCACTTGTTGGCCCTTTTGCCTTTACTCTGCGGTCCAGCTCACCCCAAACCATCTTGATTGGGTTCAGGTCCGGTGACTATGGAGGCCAGGTCATCTGGGGCAGCACCCCATCACTCTCCTTCATGGTCAAAAAGCCCTTACACAGCCTGGAGGTGTGTTTGGGGTCATTGTCCTGTTGAAAAATAAATAATGGTCCAACTAAACGCAAACCGGATGGAATAGCATGTCGCTGCAAGATGCTGTGGTAGCCATGCTGGTTCAGTATGCCTTCAATTTTGAATAAATCCCCAACAGTGTCACCAGCAAAGCAGCCCCACACCATCACACCTCCTCCTCCATGCTTCACGGTGGGAACCAGGCATGTAGAGTCCAACCGTTCACCTTTTCTGCGTCGCACAAAGACATGGTGGTTGGAACCAAAGATCTCAAATTTGGACTCATCAGACCAAAGCACAGATTTCCACTGGTCTAATGTCCATTCCTTGTGTTCTTTAGCCCAAACAAGTCTCTTCTGCTTGTTGTCTGTCCTTAGCAGTGGTTTCCCAGCAGATATTCTACCATAAAGGCCTGATTCACACAGTCTCCTTTTAACAGTTGTTCTAGAGATGTGTCTGCTGCTAGAACTCTGTGTGGCATTGACCTGGTTTCTAATCTGAGCTGCTGTTAACCTGCGATTTCTGAGGCTGGTCACACGGATGAACTTATCCTCCGCAGCAGAGGTGACTCTTGGTCTTCCTTTCCTGGGTCGGTCCGCATGTGAGCCAGTTTCTTTGTAGCGCTTGATGGTTTTTGTGACTGCATTTGGGGACACTTTCAAAGTTTTCCCAATTTTTCGGACAGTCTGACCTTCATTTCTTAAAGTAATGATGGCCACTCGTTTTTCTTTACTTAGCTGCTTTTTTCTTGCCATAATACAAATTCTAACAGTCTATTCAGTAGGACTATAAGCTGTCTATCCACCTGACTTCTCCACAACGCATCTGATGGTCCCAACCCCATTTATAAGGCAAGAAATCCCACTTATTAAACCTGACAGGGCACACCTGTGAAGTGAAAACCATTTCAGGTGACTACCTCTTGAAGCTCATCAAGAGAATGCCAAAAGTGTGCAAAGCAGTAATCAAAGCAAAAGGTGGCTACTTTGAAAAACCTAGAATATGACATATTTTCAGTTGTTTCATACTTTTTTGATAAGTATATAATTCCACATGTGTTAATTCATAGTTTTGATGCCTTCAGTGTGAATCTACAATTTTCATAGTCATGAAAATAAAGAAGACTCTTTGAATGAGAAGGTGTGTCCAAACTTTTGGTCTGTACTGTATATATATATATATATATATATATATATATAGGCTTGAGAATGGTCCCAATAAGTGGACTGAATAGTCGCATGGGTAAATAAAGGACTACACATTTTTTCACGATATGGAAGTGCCAGCAGTCTTTTTTTTCATGTATTCCTTGGTGTTTGGATACATCTTAACTGCATGAACTCCTTACTTTCTGCTACTGATAGCAGTGGCGTAGCGTGGGTTGCCAGCACCCGGGGCAAGCCAAAAATTGCGCCCCCCCCCCCCGCGCCTACCCCAGGCACGCCACTTTTAACAGATACTGTAGTAGATCACTAGCAGTCCTATGTAACACCTCAGATAACACAGAGATAACTCTCTGAGTACAGATAATGTAGTAGATGGGTGTGAGCCCCCAAAATTCAGAACACACACAGTGTGACCTGAAGTCTGGGGCCAGAATGCGGCAGTATGGGCCAAATTCTCAATCTTCTCCCCCAACCCTACCATGAAACAGATATGTGGATGGACATTATTATTACAGTAGAATACCGCACCATACCTGTTACATCCAGTGACGTCTCCTGTGATGTAGACTCTCCTCGACGTCTTCATTCAGAGATAAGACCACCATGATAACTTATTTCAGCCGCTTCTCGTCTCTGCAGAGTTTCACCGAAAAATATTTAGGTTCCTCACTTTACTATCATGCTCTCCTTCCTGGTGTCATCCTGCTGCCCCCCAATACTGAGCTAGAGCCAGACAGATAGCTTTCATTCCCATAATATTATTCCCCCTGTATATTATAATGGCCCCCTCTTTATTATTAATGTACTGGCCCCCTCTTTAATAACAAAGAGGGGGGCATTATATTAGCAAAGAGGGGGCCAGTACATTAATAATAAAGAGGGGCCATTACATTAATAATAAAGAGGGGCCATTACATTAATAACTAGAAAAGGTACAATTTCTGGGGAAATTGTGTGATGTGTTCTTGCCTCCACCAGTAGCTTACAACTGGAGTGGGCGGAGTAACTGGGTGGAGTGTAGACTCCGCCCACTTTTCTAAATTTTGACCTTTGTCTCACACTGACCCACCCTGCCGAGTTTGGGTGCTGTGAGAATGACAGCTGTTTAAAGGTTTCTTATTGAAGTCAATAGGGAAAATCTGATTGGTTGTTTGTGGCTCCGCCCACTTTTTAGCGTCCCCCAAAATGAGATATACATTGGCACAGTCCTCCAGTGACCAACTGTGCCAAGTTTCAGAACCCTGCCATTAACAGTCTAAGAGCAGCGGCATTTTTAAATTTTCCATTTAAAACATATAGCTGAAATTTGATTGGCCGCTGTAGACTCCGCCCACTTTAAAACATTTGAATTCTAGTCACCTATTAACCGAATATATTAAGTTTAACAACCCTGCCATTAACAATGTTGAAATGGCAGCAATTTAAAATGTTCTCATTGAAGACAATAGGGAAAATCTGATTGGTTGTTTGTAGCTCCGCCCACTTTTTAATGTCCCCAAAATGTGACAGAAATTTTCAGGTTGACCCCATGACTAAGTGACCCAAGTTTGGTGACTTTAGTTTCAAATCTGTGCGACTGGGAGCGATTTGAAAATTTTCCCTGTCAAAGTCAATGGGAAAAACGTGGATTTTGGGGGCCCTGTCCCAGGGGCCCGGAGGGTGGGATCGGGTAACAAAGCACAAGCAAGGTACTCGGGTGGGTGCCGACCAAGTCTGCAAAGTTTGTAGTTTTGTACTCCTAAAAATGTGGGAGGAGTAGCAATTTGAAAGTCTCATTATAGTCAATGGGGAAATTTTGATTGGTTCTGTGTGGCCCCGCCCACTTTTTGGGGTCCCCGAAATGTGCCCAAAATTTTCGGGTTGACTCCATGACTAAGTGACCCAAGTTTGGTGACTTTAGCATCAAAGCCTGGCGAGTGGGAGCGATTTGAAAATTTACCCTGTCAAAGTCTATGGGAAAAAAGGGGGCTTCCGGGGCCCGCCACGGGGGCCCCGGGGGTGGGATCGCTCCACAAAGTAATAGCAATCCGATCGGGAACAATCTGCACGTTTTGGTAAATTTTTGTCTATGTAGTGTAAAAACTGTGGGAGGAGTTAGGGTGGCAAATTTGGCTATAATAAGAATAAGAAGAATAAGAATAACTAGAAAAGGTACAATTTCTGGGGAAATTGTGTGATGTGTTCTTGCCTCCACCAGTAGCTTACAACTGGAGTGGGTAGAGTAACTGGGTGCAGTGTAGACTCCGCCCACTTTTATACATTTTGACCTTTGTCTTACACTGACCCACCCTGCCGAGTTTGGGTGCTGTGGCTTAAATACTGTGAGAATGACAGCTGTTTAAAGGTTTCTTATTGAAGTCAATAGGGAAAATCTGATTGGTTGTTTGTGGCTCCGCCCACTTTTTAGCATCCCCAAAATGAGATATACATTGGCACAGTCCTCCAGTGACCAACTGTGCCAAGTTTCGGGAACCCTGCCATTAACAGTCTAAGAGCAGCGGCAGTTTGAATTTTTCCCATTTAAACAAATGGCTGAAATTTGATTGGCCGTTGTAGACCCCGCCCACTTTTTAATTTTTTTTGACCCCAGTCACCCAATGACCTACGGTGCCTAGTTTGGGTATTCTGGCTTAAATACTGTGAGAATGACAGCAATTTAAAAGTTTCTCATTGAAGTCAATAGGGAAAATCTGATTGGTGGTTTGTAGCTCCGCCCACTTTTTAATGTCCCCCAAAATGTGACAGAAATTTTCAGGTTGACCCCATGACTAAGTGACCCAAGTTTGGTGACTTTAGTTTAAAATCTGTGCGACTGGGAGAGATTTGAAAATTGTCCCTGTCAAAGTCAATGGGAAAAACGTGGCTTTTGGGGGCCCTGTCCCAGGGGCCCGGAGGGTGGGATCGGGTAACAAAGCAAAAGCAAGGTACTCGGGTGGGTGCCGACCAAGTCTGCAAAGTCTGGAATTTGTACTCCTAAAAATGTGGGAGGAGTAGCAATTTGAAGTTCTCATTAAAGTCAATGGGGAGATTTTGATTGGTTCTGTATGGCCCCGCCCACTTTTTGGGGTCCCCGAAATGTGCCCAAAATTTTCGGGTTGACTCCATGACTAAGTGACCCAAGTTTGGTGACTTTAGCGTCAAAGCCTGGCGAGTGGGAGCGATTTGAAAATTTACCCTGTCAAAGTCTATGGGAAAAAAGGGGGCTTCCGGGGCCCGCCACGGGGGCCCCGGGGGTGGGATCGCTCCACAAAGTAATAGCAATCCGATCGGGTACAATCTGCACGTTTTGGTAAATTTTTGTCTATGTAGTGTAAAAACTGTGGGAGGAGTTAGGGTGGCAAATTTGGCTATAATAATAATAATAATAACTAGAAAAGGTACAATTTCTGGGGAAATTGTGTGATGTGTTCTTGCCTCCACCAGTAGCTTACAACTGGAGTGGGCGGAGTAACTGGGTGGAGTGTAGACTCCGCCCACTTTTATAAATTTTGACCTTTGTCTCACACTGACCCACCCTGCCGAGTTTGGGTGCTGTGAGAATGACAGCTGTTTAAAGGTTTCTTATAGAAGTCAATAGGGAAAATCTGATTGGTTGTTTGTGGCTCCGCCCACTTTTTAGCATCCCCAAAATGAGATATACATTGGCACAGTCCTCCAGTGACCAACTGTGCCAAGTTTCGGGAACCCTGCCATTAACAGTCTAAGAGCAGCGGCAGTTTGAATTTTTCCCATTTAAACAAATGGCTGAAATTTGATTGGCCGTTGTAGACCCCGCCCACTTTTTAATTTTTTTTGACCCCAGTCACCCAATGACCTACGGTGCCTAGTTTGGGTATTCTGGCTTAAATACTGTGAGAATGACAGCAATTTAAAAGTTTCTCATTGAAGTCAATAGGGAAAATCTGATTGGTGGTTTGTAGCTCCGCCCACTTTTTAATGTCCCCCAAAATGTGACAGAAATTTTCAGGTTGACCCCATGACTAAGTGACCCAAGTTTGGTGACTTTAGTTTAAAATCTGTGCGACTGGGAGAGATTTGAAAATTGTCCCTGTCAAAGTCAATGGGAAAAACGTGGATTTTGGGGGCCCTGTCCCAGGGGCCCGGAGGGTGGGATCGGGTAACAAAGCAAAAGCAAGGTACTTGGGTGGGTGCCGACCAAGTCTGCAAAGTTTGGAATTTGTACTCCTAAAAATGTGGGAGAAGTAGCAATTTGAAGGTCTCATTAAAGTCAATGGGGAGATTTTGATTGGTTCTGTGTGGCCCCGCCCACTTTTTGGGGTCCCCGAAATGTGCCCAAAGTTTTCGGGTTGACTCCATGACTAAGTGACCCAAGTTTGGTGACTTTAGTTTAAAATCTGTGCGACTGGGAGCGATTTGAAAATTTACCCTGTCAAAGTCTATGGGAAAAAAGGGGGCTTCCGGGGCCCGCCACGGGGGCCCCGGGGGTGGGATCGCTCCACAAAGTAATAGCAATCCGATCGGGTACAATCTGCACGTTTTGGTAAATTTTTGTCTATGTAGTGTAAAAACTGTGGGAGGAGTTAGGGTGGCAAATTTGGCTATAATAAGAATAAGAATAACTAGAAAAGGTACAATTTCTGGGGAAATTGTGTGATGTGTTCTTGCCTCCACCAGTAGCTTACAACTGGAGTGGGCGGAGTAACTGGGTGGAGTGTAGACTCCGCCCACTTTTATAAATTTTGACCTTTGTCTCACACTGACCCACCCTGCCGAGTTTGGGTGCTGTGAGAATGACAGCTGTTTAAAGGTTTCTTATTGAAGTCAATAGGGAAAATCTGATTGGTTGTTTGTGGCTCCGCCCACTTTTTAGCGTCCCCAAAATGAGATATACATTGGCACAGTCCTCCAGTGACCAACTGTGCCAAGTTTCGGAACCCTGCCATTAACAGTCTAAGAGCAGCGGCAGTTTGAATTTTTCCCATTTAAACAAATGGCTGAAATTTGATTGGCCGTTGTAGACCCCGCCCACTTTTTAATTTTTTTTGACCCCAGTCACCCAATGACCTACGGTGCCTAGTTTGGGTATTCTGGCTTAAATACTGTGAGAATGACAGCAATTTAAAAGTTTCTCATTGAAGTCAATAGGGAAAATCTGATTGGTGGTTTGTAGCTCCGCCCACTTTTTAATGTCCCCCAAAATGTGACAGAAATTTTCAGGTTGACCCCATGACTAAGTGACCCAAGTTTGGTGACTTTAGTTTAAAATCTGTGCGACTGGGAGAGATTTGAAAATTGTCCCTGTCAAAGTCAATGGGAAAAACTTGGATTTTGGGGGCCCTGTCCCAGGGGCCCGGAGGGTGGGATCGGGTAACAAAGCACAAGCAAGGTACTCGGGTGGGTGCCGACCAAGTCTGCAAAGTTTGGAATTTGTACTCCTAAAAATGTGGGAGAAGTAGCAATTTGAAGGTCTCATTAAAGTCAATGGGGAGATTTTGATTGGTTCTGTGTGGCCCCGCCCACTTTTTGGGGTCCCCGAAATGTGCCCAAAATTTTCGGGTTGACTCCATGACTAAGTGACCCAAGTTTGGTGACTTTAGCGTCAAAGCCTGGCGAGTGGGAGCGATTTGAAAATTTACCGTGTCAAAGTCTATGGGAAAAAAGGGGGCTTCCGGGGCCCGCCACGGGGGCCCCGGGGGTGGGATCGCTCCACAAAGTAATAGCAATCCGATCGGGAACAATCTGCACGTTTTGGTAAATTTTTGTCTATGTAGTGTAAAAACTGTGGGAGGAGTTAGGGTGGCAAATTTGGCTATAATAAGAATAATAAGAACTAGAAAAGGTACAATTTCTGGGGAAATTGTGTGATGTGTTCTTGCCTCCACCAGTAGCTTACAACTGGAGTGGGTGGAGTAACTGGGTGCAGTGTAGACTCCGCCCACTTTTATACATTTTGACCTTTGTCTTACACTGACCCACCCTGCCGAGTTTGGGTGCTGTGGCTTAAATACTGTGAGAATGACAGCTGTTTAAAGGTTTCTTATTGAAGTCAATAGGGAAAATCTGATTGGTTGTTTGTGGCTCCGCCCACTTTTTAGCATCCCCAAAATGAGATATACATTGGCACAGTCCTCCAGTGACCAACTGTGCCAAGTTTCAGAACCCTGCCATTAACAGTCTAAGAGCAGCGGCAGTTTGAATTTTTCCCATTTAAACAAATGGCTGAAATTTAATTGGCCGTTGTAGACCCCGCCCACTTTTTAATTTTTTTTGACCCCAGTCACCCAATGACCTACGGTGCCTAGTTTGGGTATTCTGGCTTAAATACTGTGAGAATGACAGCAATTTAAAGGTTTCTTATTGAAGTCAATAGGGAAAATCGGATTAGTTGTTTGTAGCTCCGCCCACTTTTTAATGTCCCCAAAATGTGACAGAAATTTTCAGGTTGACCCCATGACTGAGTGACCCAAGTTTGGTGAGTTTCACTCCGAAGCTGTATGAGTGACAAACATTTGCATTTTTCCAATAAAACTCTATGGGAGAAAAAAAGAGGTTTTCGGGGGCCCGCCCCAGGGGCCCGGAGGGTGGGATCGGTTAACAAAGCACAAGCAAGATACTCGGGTATGTGCCGACCAAGAGTGCAAAGTTCGGTATTTATACTCCTAAATCTGTGGGAGGAGTAGCAATTTGAACGTCTCATTGTAGTCAATGGGGAGAATTTGATTGGTTCTGTGTGGCCCCGCCCACATTTTCGGGTCTCCGAAATGTGCTAACAAATTGCGCGTTGACCCCATGACTAAGTGACCCAAGTTTGGTGACTTTAGTTTAAAATCTGTGCGACTGGGAGCGATTTGAAAATTGTCCCTGTCAAAGTCAATGGGAAAAACATGGATTTTGGGGGCCCTGTCCCAGGGGCCCGGAGGGTGGGATCGGGTAACAAAGCAAAAGCAAGGTACTCGGGTGGGTGCCGACCAAGTCTGCAAAGTCTGGAATTTGTACTCCTAAAAATGTGGGAGGAGTAGCAATTTGAAGTTCTCATTAAAGTCAATGGGGAGATTTTGATTGGTTCTGTATGGCCCCGCCCACTTTTTGGGGTCCCCGAAATGTGCCCAAAATTTTCAGGGTTGACTCCATGACTAAGTGACCCAAGTTTGGTGACTTTAGCGTCAAAGCCTGGCGAGTGGGAGCGATTTGAAAATTTACCCTGTCAAAGTCTATGGGAAAAAAGGGGGCTTCCGGGGCCCGCCACGGGGGCCCCGGGGGTGGGATCGCTCCACAAAGTAATAGCAATCCGATCGGGTACAATCTGCACGTTTTGGTAAATTTTTGTCTATGTAGTGTAAAAACTGTGGGAGGAGTTAGGGTGGCAAATTTGGCTATAATAATAATAATAAGAACTAGAAAAGGTACAATTTCTGGGGAAATTGTGTGATGTGTTCTTGCCTCCACCAGTAGCTTACAACTGGAGTGGGCGGAGTAACTGGGTGGAGTGTAGACTCCGCCCACTTTTATAAATTTTGACCTTTGTCTCACACTGACCCACCCTGCCGAGTTTGGGTGCTGTGAGAATGACAGCTGTTTAAAGGTTTCTTATTGAAGTCAATAGGGAAAATCTGATTGGTTGTTTGTGGCTCCGCCCACTTTTTAGCATCCCCAAAATGAGATATACATTGGCACAGTCCTCCAGTGACCAACTGTGCCAAGTTTCGGGAACCCTGCCATTAACAGTCTAAGAGCAGCGGCAGTTTGAATTTTTCCCATTTAAACAAATGGCTGAAATTTGATTGGCCGTTGTAGACCCCGCCCACTTTTTAATTTTTTTTGACCCCAGTCACCCAATGACCTACGGTGCCTAGTTTGGGTATTCTGGCTTAAATACTGTGAGAATGACAGCAATTTAAAAGTTTCTCATTGAAGTCAATAGGGAAAATCTGATTGGTGGTTTGTAGCTCCGCCCACTTTTTAATGTCCCCCAAAATGTGACAGAAATTTTCAGGTTGACCCCATGACTAAGTGACCCAAGTTTGGTGACTTTAGTTTAAAATCTGTGCGACTGGGAGAGATTTGAAAATTGTCCCTGTCAAAGTCAATGGGAAAAACGTGGATTTTGGGGGCCCTGTCCCAGGGGCCCGGAGGGTGGGATCGGGTAACAAAGCAAAAGCAAGGTACTTGGGTGGGTGCCGACCAAGTCTGCAAAGTTTGGAATTTGTACTCCTAAAAATGTGGGAGAAGTAGCAATTTGAAGGTCTCATTAAAGTCAATGGGGAGATTTTGATTGGTTCTGTGTGGCCCCGCCCACTTTTTGGGGTCCCCGAAATGTGCCCAAAGTTTTCGGGTTGACTCCATGACTAAGTGACCCAAGTTTGGTGACTTTAGCGTCAAAGCCTGGCGAGTGGGAGCGATTTGAAAATTTACCCTGTCAAAGTCTATGGGAAAAAAGGGGGCTTCCGGGGCCCGCCACGGGGGCCCCGGGGGTGGGATCGCTCCACAAAGTAATAGCAATCCGATCGGGTACAATCTGCACGTTTTGGTAAATTTTTGTCTATGTAGTGTAAAAACTGTGGGAGGAGTTAGGGTGGCAAATTTGGCTATAATAATAATAATAATAACTAGAAAAGGTACAATTTCTGGGGAAATTGTGTGATGTGTTCTTGCCTCCACCAGTAGCTTACAACTGGAGTGGGCGGAGTAACTGGGTGGAGTGTAGACTCCGCCCACTTTTATAAATTTTGACCTTTGTCTCACACTGACCCACCCTGCCGAGTTTGGGTGCTGTGAGAATGACAGCTGTTTAAAGGTTTCTTATTGAAGTCAATAGGGAAAATCTGATTGGTTGTTTGTGGCTCCGCCCACTTTTTAGCATCCCCAAAATGAGATATACATTGGCACAGTCCTCCAGTGACCAACTGTGCCAAGTTTCGGGAACCCTGCCATTAACAGTCTAAGAGCAGCGGCAGTTTGAATTTTTCCCATTTAAACAAATGGCTGAAATTTGATTGGCCGTTGTAGACCCCGCCCACTTTTTAATTTTTTTTGACCCCAGTCACCCAATGACCTACGGTGCCTAGTTTGGGTATTCTGGCTTAAATACTGTGAGAATGACAGCAATTTAAAAGTTTCTCATTGAAGTCAATAGGGAAAATCTGATTGGTGGTTTGTAGCTCCGCCCACTTTTTAATGTCCCCCAAAATGTGACAGAAATTTTCAGGTTGACCCCATGACTAAGTGACCCAAGTTTGGTGACTTTAGTTTAAAATCTGTGCGACTGGGAGAGATTTGAAAATTGTCCCTGTCAAAGTCAATGGGAAAAACGTGGATTTTGGGGGCCCTGTCCCAGGGGCCCGGAGGGTGGGATCGGGTAACAAAGCAAAAGCAAGGTACTTGGGTGGGTGCCGACCAAGTCTGCAAAGTTTGGAATTTGTACTCCTAAAAATGTGGGAGAAGTAGCAATTTGAAGGTCTCATTAAAGTCAATGGGGAGATTTTGATTGGTTCTGTGTGGCCCCGCCCACTTTTTGGGGTCCCCGAAATGTGCCCAAAGTTTTCGGGTTGACTCCATGACTAAGTGACCCAAGTTTGGTGACTTTAGCGTCAAAGCCTGGCGAGTGGGAGCGATTTGAAAATTTACCCTGTCAAAGTCTATGGGAAAAAAGGGGGCTTCCGGGGCCCGCCACGGGGGCCCCGGGGGTGGGATCGCTCCACAAAGTAATAGCAATCCGATCGGGTACAATCTGCACGTTTTGGTAAATTTTTGTCTATGTAGTGTAAAAACTGTGGGAGGAGTTAGGGTGGCAAATTTGGCTATAATAATAATAATAATAACTAGAAAAGGTACAATTTCTGGGGAAATTGTGTGATGTGTTCTTGCCTCCACCAGTAGCTTACAACTGGAGTGGGCGGAGTAACTGGGTGGAGTGTAGACTCCGCCCACTTTTATAAATTTTGACCTTTGTCTCACACTGACCCACCCTGCCGAGTTTGGGTGCTGTGAGAATGACAGCTGTTTAAAGGTTTCTTATTGAAGTCAATAGGGAAAATCTGATTGGTTGTTTGTGGCTCCGCCCACTTTTTAGCATCCCCAAAATGAGATATACATTGGCACAGTCCTCCAGTGACCAACTGTGCCAAGTTTCGGGAACCCTGCCATTAACAGTCTAAGAGCAGCGGCAGTTTGAATTTTTCCCATTTAAACAAATGGCTGAAATTTGATTGGCCGTTGTAGACCCCGCCCACTTTTTAATTTTTTTTGACCCCAGTCACCCAATGACCTACGGTGCCTAGTTTGGGTATTCTGGCTTAAATACTGTGAGAATGACAGCAATTTAAAAGTTTCTCATTGAAGTCAATAGGGAAAATCTGATTGGTGGTTTGTAGCTCCGCCCACTTTTTAATGTCCCCCAAAATGTGACAGAAATTTTCAGGTTGACCCCATGACTAAGTGACCCAAGTTTGGTGACTTTAGTTTAAAATCTGTGCGACTGGGAGAGATTTGAAAATTGTCCCTGTCAAAGTCAATGGGAAAAACGTGGATTTTGGGGGCCCTGTCCCAGGGGCCCGGAGGGTGGGATCGGGTAACAAAGCAAAAGCAAGGTACTCGGGTGGGTGCCGACCAAGTCTGCAAAGTTTGGAATTTGTACTCCTAAAAATGTGGGAGAAGTAGCAATTTGAAGGTCTCATTAAAGTCAATGGGGAGATTTTGATTGGTTCTGTGTGGCCCCGCCCACTTTTTGGGGTCCCCGAAATGTGCCCAAAGTTTTCGGGTTGACTCCATGACTAAGTGACCCAAGTTTGGTGACTTTAGCGTCAAAGCCTGGCGAGTGGGAGCGATTTGAAAATTTACCCTGTCAAAGTCTATGGGAAAAAAGGGGGCTTCCGGGGCCCGCCACGGGGGCCCCGGGGGTGGGATCGCTCCACAAAGTAATAGCAATCCGATCGGGTACAATCTGCACGTTTTGGTAAATTTTTGTCTATGTAGTGTAAAAACTGTGGGAGGAGTTAGGGTGGCAAATTTGGCTATAATAAAATAATAATAATAACTAGAAAAGGTACAATTTCTGGGGAAATTGTGTGATGTGTTCTTGCCTCCACCAGTAGCTTACAACTGGAGTGGGCGGAGTAACTGGGTGGAGTGTAGACTCCGCCCACTTTTATAAATTTTGACCTTTGTCTCACACTGACCCACCCTGCCGAGTTTGGGTGCTGTGAGAATGACAGCTGTTTAAAGGTTTCTTATTGAAGTCAATAGGGAAAATCTGATTGGTTGTTTGTGGCTCCGCCCACTTTTTAGCATCCCCAAAATGAGATATACATTGGCACAGTCCTCCAGTGACCAACTGTGCCAAGTTTCGGGAACCCTGCCATTAACAGTCTAAGAGCAGCGGCAGTTTGAATTTTTCCCATTTAAACAAATGGCTGAAATTTGATTGGCCGTTGTAGACCCCGCCCACTTTTTAATTTTTTTTGACCCCAGTCACCCAATGACCTACGGTGCCTAGTTTGGGTATTCTGGCTTAAATACTGTGAGAATGACAGCAATTTAAAAGTTTCTCATTGAAGTCAATAGGGAAAATCTGATTGGTGGTTTGTAGCTCCGCCCACTTTTTAATGTCCCCCAAAATGTGACAGAAATTTTCAGGTTGACCCCATGACTAAGTGACCCAAGTTTGGTGACTTTAGTTTAAAATCTGTGCGACTGGGAGAGATTTGAAAATTGTCCCTGTCAAAGTCAATGGGAAAAACGTGGATTTTGGGGGCCCTGTCCCAGGGGCCCGGAGGGTGGGATCGGGTAACAAAGCAAAAGCAAGGTACTTGGGTGGGTGCCGACCAAGTCTGCAAAGTTTGGAATTTGTACTCCTAAAAATGTGGGAGAAGTAGCAATTTGAAGGTCTCATTAAAGTCAATGGGGAGATTTTGATTGGTTCTGTGTGGCCCCGCCCACTTTTTGGGGTCCCCGAAATGTGCCCAAAGTTTTCGGGTTGACTCCATGACTAAGTGACCCAAGTTTGGTGACTTTAGCTTCAAAGCCTGGCGAGTGGGAGCGATTTGAAAATTTACCCTGTCAAAGTCTATGGGAAAAAAGGGGGCTTCCGGGGCCCGCCACGGGGGCCCCGGGGGTGGGATCGCTCCACAAAGTAATAGCAATCCGATCGGGTACAATCTGCATGTTTTGGTAAATTTTTGTCTATGTAGTGTAAAAACTGTGGGAGGAGTTAGGGTGGCAAATTTGGCTATAATAAGAATAAGAAGAACTAGAAAAGGTACAATTTCTGGGGAAATTGTGTGATGTGTTCTTGCCTCCACCAGTAGCTTACAACTGGAGTGGGCGGAGTAACTGGGTGGAGTGTAGACTCCGCCCACTTTTATAAATTTTGACCTTTGTCTCACACTGACCCACCCTGCCGAGTTTGGGTGCTGTGAGAATGACAGCTGTTTAAAGGTTTCTTATTGAAGTCAATAGGGAAAATCTGATTGGTTGTTTGTGGCTCCGCCCACTTTTTAGCATCCCCAAAATGAGATATACATTGGCACAGTCCTCCAGTGACCAACTGTGCCAAGTTTCGG